>NC_053024.1:44888906-45041646 GCF_003073215.2 Triticum urartu
CAAATATTGTTGCATATGTGAAAATTCAAACTTTGACATATGATCAAATGTTGCAAAACATATGTCAAAATTCAAACATGGACATATGATCAAATGTTGCATATGTCAAAATTCAAACTTTGAAATATGATCAAACTTTGATATATGATCGAATGTTGCATATATCAAAATTCAAACTTTGATATGATCAAATGTTGCATATGTCAAAATTCAAATTTTGACATATGATCAAATGTTACATATGTCAAAATATAAACTTTGACATATCATCAAACTTCCTAAGTGGGGGAGCGTGCGGGCTCGAGGCATGGCGTAGGGGCAGGGATGTCAGCGTCGGGAGGGTGGCACAGCAGCCTGGCAACGTCAGCGTAGGGGCAGGGCGGCGCAGTAGTAGCTTGGCAGTGTCGGTGTCGAGAGGAGAATGGGAGGTGGGGGAAAATTTCCTAAGTGTTTCCTTATATAGCCGCGCCTTTGGTTGGCACCAACCGGGACCAATGCCCCCCTTTAGTCCCGATTGGTGCCACCAACCGGGACCAAAGGTCTGTGTTTCCGCAGACCATTGGTCCCAGTTGGTGGAACTAACCGGGACTAAAGGGGGGCATTGGTCCCCCGTGCTGCCACGAACCGGGACCAAAGGGCGGCATTTGTCTCAGTTCATGCCATCAACTGGGACCAATAGCCTTGCACAGCGGCGTGGTGGTGGGAGTTTAGTCCCACCTCGCTAGCTGAGAGAGAGTCGCACATGTTTATAAGGTGTGGTATGCTTGAGCTTTCGAGCTCCTCTCTAAAGTAGGCTTATGGGCCTAATGACTATATATATGCATGTGGGCCTACTGGGCGTTCTGTGTGCCTGAATCCTGGCCCATGGTTGGATTTCCAGTCGTATTCAGGCCGTGGTGGCCCAGTAGGTGGCATTCTTATTTTTTTTTCAGTTTTTTGTTTTGTTTTTTGCTTTATTTATTTTCTTTTGTTTTTACTTACAGTTTTTTAGTGATTCTTTTTGCTTTTAGGTCACAAAAATTATAAATTTTCTATTAGTGCCATTTGTTTCCAAATTTGAATAGTTTAAATTTTAATTTTTTGAAATTTGTGTGAATCACTAGTTTGTGAATAACTTTACTATAAATATAGATATTTGAGTTATTCCTTCTCCTGCTATTTAATATTACTGTCTTTTATCAATATATTCAAAAACAGATTTTGTTATTTTAGTTTCTATTTAATATTACTTTGATAATTTTAATTGCATATTTTTTTATAATTTTAGTTTCAAAAACAAATTTTTGACTGATTTTGTTACTATTTAATATTACTTTGATAATTTTAGTTGCATAATTTTTTTGTAATTTTAGTTTCAAAAATACTAGAAGTTTATGAAATGTTTTTAGTTGATTCCTTTTGCTATTAGAGTTTTATAAAAGCTTTTTAGTTGATTCTTTTTTCTATTGATGAATATTGTAGTTTTGTTTTAGTTGATCACAACAGAATATTGTAACTGATTTTTTAGTTGGTTCCTTTTGCTATTATAGTTTCCTTCGTTTTTCTATTAGTTCATTCTTTGAGCTAAATGACCCTGAAATTGAAAAGCACTTCAAATGAACTGTGAAAAGGTTGAAAGTTGGCATGGTATCATCATTTCACCCACATAGCATGTGCTAAAAAGTTGAGAGGGTTATGGCAAAAACTAGTTGCACTTCGTGTACAAAATGTCTGTTTCGAAGTATCAGGGTTTTAGAAGAAAACTTGTCTGTTACAAAGGGGATTCATTTTTTGAAATTACATGAACTCCCGACTTTTTGTGTGTTCAAAATGCACCATTCAAAGCCAGATCATCAATTTTCAACGCTTTCTGACTTCATTTCGTATTTTTCATGATTTTGCTGATTTTTTGGAGCTAAATGACCCTGAAATTGAAAAGCACTAAAAATGAACTCTGAAAAGGTTGAATTTGGCACTCATTTCACCCACATAGCATGTTATAAAAAGTTGAGAGGGTTACGGCAGAAACTCGATGCACTTCGTTTACAAAACGGACAATCTCTTTCAAAGTATCAGGGTTTCGGACGAAAACTCATCTATAACAAAGGGATTACATTTTTTTAACTTATTTGAACTCTAGACATTTTGTGTGTTCAAAATGCACCATTCAAAGCCACATCATCAATTTTTAACCCTTTCTGACTTCATTTGGTATTTTTCATACATTTACTGATTTTCTTAGCTAAATGACCCTGAAATTTAAAAGCACTTCAATGAACTATGAAAAGGTTGAAAGTTGGCATGATATCATCACTTCACCCACATAGCATGTGCTAAAAATTTGAGAGGGATATGTTAAAAACTGGATGCACTTCGTGGACAAAATGGACAATCTCTTTTGAGGAATCAGGGTTTCGGACGAAAACTCATCTGTTACAAAGGGATTTCATTTTTTAGAACTTATTTGAACTCCACATTTTGTGTGTGCTCAAAATGCACCATTAAAATGCCACGTCATCAATTTTCAACCCTTCCTTACTTCATTTGGTATTTTTCATGCATTTACTGATTTTTTTGAGCTAAATGACCCTCAAATTGAAAAGCACTTCAAATAAACTGTGAAAAAGTTGAAAGTTGGCATGGTATCATCATTTCACCCACATGGCATGTGCTAAAAAGTTGAGAGGGTTACTGCAAAAACTGGATGCACTTCGTGTACAAAACGGACAATCTCTTTCAAAGTATCAGGGTTTCGGATGAAACTCATCTGTTACACAAGGCATTTCATTTCTTCACATGTAACTGAAGTGATATTCCAGATCAAAGGCATCATCATGATAGTTGTGGAGAGAAAGTCTTCACTTTTTCTTCGCTTGTGTCCTTTTCTTATTGCGCCATAACCATGGATAATCTTCATCGTTTAACAGGGTGCTTGGATCAGCCTTAGGTACACATCAATGTTATTACCGGGTTGGTTAGGGACTTGGATGAGAACTGGCATCATAATGAACTTCCACTTCATGCACAGCCAAGGAGGAAGGTTATAGATACATAGAATCATGATATATCCATTTCGCATCATGTTTTCATACTATTATTTATGATGTTTTTATGCATATTAATGCTTTTTGGAGTAATTCTAATGCCTTTTCTCTCATAATTTGCAAGGTACACACAAAAAGGGACAATTCCAGTAGCTGGAAATCTGGACCTAGAAAAGCTACATCACGCTACCTATTCTGCACAACTCCGAACAAGCTGAGACTTCACGGATAATTTTTGTGGAATATATGAAGAATATTGGAGAAAATAAGTACCAAAGAGGCCCACCAGGTGGGCACAACCCACCTGGGCACGCCAGGGAGCCCATGCATGCCCTGGTGGGTTGTGCTCACCCAGGCCCACCTCCGGTGCCCATCTTCTGGTATATAAGTCATTTTGACCTAGCAAACATAAAGAGAGTACTTTCAAGATGGAGCGCCGCTGTCTCGAGGCAGAATTTGGGCAGGAGCACTTTTCCCCTTCGGTAGAGCGATTCTGCTGGGGGAACTTCCCTCCCGGAGGGGGAAATCATTGTTATCATCATCACCAACAACTCTCCCATCTTGGGGAGGGCAACCTCCATCAACATCTTCAACATCACCATCTCATCTCAAACCCTAGTTCATCTCTTCTGCCAATCTTGGTACCGGAACTATAGATTGGCACTTGTGGGTGACTAGTAGTGTTGATTACATCTTGTAGTTGATTACTATAAGCTTTATTTGGTGGAAGATTATATGTTCAGATTTAATATGCTATTTAATACCCCTCTGATCATGAGCATGTTTCTCACTTGTGAGTAGTTACTTTTGTTCTTGAGGTCACAAGAGAAATCATGTTGCGAGGAATCATGTGAGCTTGATATGTGTTCGGTATTTTGATTGTGAACGTCGACTACATGACACTTCACCATATTTTGGCCTAAGGGGATGCATTGTGGAGTAGCAATTAGATGATGGGTTGGGAGAGTGACAGAAGCTTAAACTCTAGTTTATGCGCTATTCCGTAAGGGACCGATTGTCGGGGTTCTAGTCCACGAGCACCTATGGGACCGGCGGACCGAGTCCCTTTCGGTTCGGCGGGGGCGAGGGTCGCACGAAGAGAGGATCGAGGCGAAGCACACGAGCAGTTTACCCAGGTTCGGGCCGCAGGGATGCGTAAAACCCTACTCTTGCTTTGTGGTTTGTATTGAGTTCTTGCTCGGGAGCGCGGAGTGCTACAGTACACCCCAGCAGCTAACGAGATCGAGCGTGAGAGTTCTCTTCCTCCCCCCCTCTACGTTGCGCATGGGCGTCCTTTTATATGCTCAAGGGGTCACCGACAGGTGGCAACGTAGACAAGGGTAAAAATGGAAAGGTGTTGCGGTTGGTACAGCTACCTGCTATAGTGTATCATACCTAACCCTGACGGCAGGGGACAAAGGCATTAAATGCCTGTCTGCGTCGCTCAAATAGTGCAAAAGGGACCGTCAGGGACGCCACCGCTCGCCACGATGGCAATCTTGTCAGCGTCGCTTGCCACCGCGCACCGCTGGCTGCACAGCCTCTTGCCACGTACGCCTAGAAGGGTCCCAGAGCGACACGTTGGTGGATGTGCTGGATCGCGGACACAGAGTGGTGGCTTGCCGCGGCAAGCGCCTTGCCGCGGTCGTTGTCTTGTCGCGTCCAGGAGCTTGTCGCTCACCGGGCCTTGCTGGGACGCGTGGCGCGTCGCGGCAAGTTCCTTGAGATGCCTTGGTTGGCCTTCTCGGCAAGCTCCTCTTGCCGGGGTCTTGTCTCCTTGGCTTGGATACTTTGTCCTTGAATGGCTCCAAAGGAACCATGGAGGACCTTGGCGGTCACCCGGCAAGCCTTGCCGCGGGATGCTGCGACTGCCCGTGCACAAGTTCGGGATACTAGGGTACCCCTACTCTAGTACACCGACACCGATTGGATCCAAAAGTTTAATGCTATGGTTAGAATTTATTCTTAATACTTTTCTCGTAGTTACAGATGCTTGCGGGAGGGTTAATCATAAGTAGGAGGTTTGTTCAAGTAAGCACAACACCTAAGCACCGGTCGATCCACATATCAAATTATCAAAGTAGCAAACACAAATCGAATCAACATGGTGAAAGTGACTAGATGAAATTCCTGTGTACCCACAAGAACGCTTTGCCTATTATAAGAGACCGTTTTGGCCTGTCCTTTGCCTCAAAAGTACTGGGATACCTTGCTGCACCTATTGTTACTATTATCATTACTTGCTCGTTACAAAATATCTTGCTATCAATATTTTGATGAGATGTATGTTGTCTTTCCTCTAGTGGTGTCATGTGAATGTCAACTACATGACACGTCACCATTGTTTGGGCCTAGGGGAAGGAATTGGGGAGTAATAATTAGATGATGGATTGCTAGAGTGGCAGAAGCATAACCCTAGTTTATGAGTTGCTTCGTAAGGGGCTGATTTGGATCCATATGTTTCATGCTATGGTTAGGTTTACCTTAATACTTCTTTTGTAGTTGCGGATGCTTGCAAGAGGGGTTAATCATAAGTGGGATGCTTGTCCAAGTAAGGACAGTACCCAAGCACCGGTCCACCCACATATCAAATTATCAAAGTACCGAACGTGAATCATATGAACTTGATGAAAACTAGCTTGACGATAATTCCCATGTGTCCTCAGGAGCGTTTTCCTTTATATAAGAGTTTGTCTAGGCTTGTCCTTCGCTATGAAAAGGATTGGGACATCTTGCTGCACCTTATTTACTTTTATTACTTGTTACCCATTACAAATTACCTTATCACAAAACTATCTATTACCCATAATTTCAGTGCTTGCAGAGAATACCTTACTGAAAACTACTTATCATTTCCTTCTGCTCCTTGTTGGATTCGACACTCTTACTTATCGAAAGGACTACGATAGATCCCTTATCCTTGTGGGTCCTCAAAGGTTTTCCCTTTATTTTGGAAGGGGAAAGCATTGTCATGGTATAGGCTATGCGATGATATTGGATCTTGGAATTGGAATCGATTGAAAGTGGAGTTCCACAAAAAATTTATCCTATGCATCTAGTTTATCGTGATCGAAAATACATATATAATTTTTGGCCTCGTGAAGGAGAAAGTATCACGCTAGCTTGGGGGAGGCTTAAGTCAATGTTATATTCATGCCCCAATCATGAGCCCTTAAGAGAAATTATTAACCAGAACTTTTATGCTCAGCTTTCTCATAATGGTCGATCCATGCTTGATACTTCTTGTGCTGGTTTTTTTATGAAGAAGACTATTGAATTCCAGTGGGATCTTTTGGCAATAATTAAACACAACACTGAAGATTTGGAACTTGACGAAGGTAAAGAGTCAGGTATTAAACTAAAGTATGATTGTGTTAAATCTTTTATGAATTCCGTTGCTTTTCAAAAGTTTAGCACTAAATATGGACTTGACTCTGAGATAGTAGCCTCCTTTTGTGAATCATTTCCTACTCATGTTGATCTCCCTAAAGAGAAGTGGTTTATATATCACCCACCTATTAAAGAAGAAATTAAAGAACCAGTACTAGCGAAAGAAGAAACTACACTTTATAATGTTGATCCGGTTGTTCCTACTGCTTATATTGAGAACCCACATTTCCCTGTTAGGATAATGGAACATCCTAAAGTTTCAACTATAGTTAACAAAAGTTATATTAGAACACCTAAACCTATTGAACAAATCAAAGTAGAGCCTAGAGTTGCTATGGTTAAGGGTCTCCTAGAAGAAAATATAGATGGGCATGTTATTTACTTCTGTAATGAAGCTACTAGAATTGCTAAACCTCATAAAGAAGATAAACATAAACCCGTTGTTGGCATGCCTATTGTCTCAGTTAAAATAGGAGATCACTGTTATCATTGTTTATGTGACATGGGCGCTAGCGTAAGTGTCATCCCCTTTACCCTTTATCAAGAAATTATGGATGACATAGCACCCGCTGAAATAGAAGAAATAGATGCCACTATTAAACTTGCTAATAGAGACACCAACACACCACTTGGGATTGTTAGAGATGTTGAAGTCTTGTGTGGGAAAATAAAATACCCTACTGATTTTCTTGTTCTTGGATCGCCAGAAGATGACTTTTGTCCCATTATCTTTGGTAGACCTTTCTTGAACATTATTAATGCTAAGATAGGTTGTGAGAAACAAATTGTCGGTGTTAGTTTTGGAGATGAGTCTCATGAGTTTAATTTTTCCAAGTCTAGTAGAAAGCTTCATGAAAAAGAATTGCCTAGTGAGGATGAAATAATTGGTCTTGCCTCTATTGTTGTACTGTCTACTATTCTTTTAGACCAATATTTGCTAGACCATGAAAATGATTTACATATTCATGAAAGAAATGAAATAGATAAAAAATTCTTTGAACAACGTCCTCTGCTTAAACACAATTTGCCTATTGAAACTGTTGGAGGTACTCCTCCACCTAAAGGTGGTCCTGTGTTAGAATTAAAGCAATTTCCAGACACTCCGAAATATGCTTATCTTGATGAAAAGAAGATATATCATGTTATTATTAGTGCTAACCTTTCAGAACATGAAGAAGAAAGATTATTGAAAGTTCTAAGGAAGCACCGAGCTGCTTTTGCATATACTCTTTGTAGTGGAATTGTCACGGCAGATGTCCAAGTGTGAGGACTTAGTCGTGGAGCCATCGCGTTGAGGTTAGCTTGAAGGGGTTAATCATTACAAAGGACACATGGAGTTTATACTGGTTCGGCCCCTTACGATGAAGGTAAAAGCCTAGTGCAGTTTGTAGTTGGTATTGCTAGGGTTTCGATTAGCAGGGAGCGAATACACTTGACCCGGCTCTCGATCTGTTGTTTCTTGTCCTAAGCCGCCGCTAGGTCGTCCCCTTATATACACAGGTTGACGCCCTGCGGCCCTTAGAGTCCCAGCCAGCTTATACAACGTATCCTTCGGGTCTGGGCCCTCTACTAAGCCTATCTATCAATCGCCATGTGACCTTGGGCTTCATTGTGTTGAGTCTTCATAGGGATGACTTGGCCCCTCCTGGGCGGGTCATACCAAATAGTTATATCCCCTACATTAGGCCCCAGATTGATTTAGATTTGTTCATGTCAACCTTCAAGACTTAGAAAAATCCTTCCATATCCGCTGTAAAAAAATTTGTAACCCGCCATGACGTCATCTCCAGGAATTTCAGAAACCCGCCACGATGTCATCTTTAACGGATCTTTATTTTAATGTGTTCTCGAAAATCGAGGCGTCCCATTATCTGGATAACCATCATTTGGCCTCCTTGTCTTTCGCGCCTGCTTGTTTCCCGTTTCCTTATAAATAGGACCCGAAACCATCTTCCATTTCTTCTCCTTCTCCTTCCTTCCTCACAATGCACCACTACTAGGAAAAGGCTTATTAGTGGCGCACCTGTTTTGGCCATTAATGGCGCACTACAGGTGCGCCACTATCATCACGCCACTAGTAACATATACTAATGGCGCACCCCTGGTGTGCCATTAGTATACCATACTATAGTGGCGCACCAGGCAGTGCGCCATTAGTAAGTCACACGGTGCGCCATTAGTATGCCTCCCAGGGGGCCATATTTACCTTGTGCTCTGGGTTACTAATGGCGCACTAACAGATAATGCGCCACTAGTATTTTTTATAGTAGTGCGCCACTAATGTGATGTTTGGTGCGCCACTAGTATGAATATTAGGATTTTTTTTTATTTTCTGATATTTGCATAGGTTACAAAATATATTACTGCATAGAATATAGACAGCACAACATATAAACGACAGATCCATCAAATACAATAGAAGATTTGTCTCCGAATACAATTCATCATATTAGTCTCCGAATTCAAACGACCGAACAAAGTTAGAACATTACAAGTCTTGAGACCGCGAGTAAGGAGTTTGTCGAAAGTAATACTACATTCAGAGATAATTGAGAGATGTGTCCTCTCTTATCTCCGTGCTACTACTACTGCTATGCCTAAACATGACTTAGATTGAACTGATGCAACATGTGGTTCATGTTGAAAGTAATACTAATCCTAACTTGATCAAGTTTGGATTGTACTACTTTCGACATGCACCACATGCATGTTGCCTTCACTTCAATCCAATCCATGTTCATTTCACCCACAGATATATAATAACTCTTCATGCTCGCATCATGCATCATCATAATAACAAGTCCTACTAATCATCATCATAAAACTTCTACTCGTTATTAATAACAAGTCATACGATCATCATCTTCATAGTCATCAAACCAACCCTACTTACTTGTTCTTAGCACATGATCATCAGTATTAGGTAGGACCTAAATACCCTCTTTAAGGTAAAATAGCATAAAACAAAATAGACCCTGAGTCTCCATTATGGAGAATGGAGATCATCCTGTCTCCAATTCTTGCGCTTTGCTTCCTTTTGCTTCCAAGAACCTCCTTACGACTGTCCATACATTTTTTCCATCCTTTGATTTGCATGTCTTCACTTCTTTTAGAAATCTGGTATGGACAGTTGAGATTCGTAGGATGACCTGGCTGTATGTTCAAAACATTAAGGCTACCTTTTTGATACATCAAATGAGGCACACAATTTTCTGGATTATCTGTTGAAAAACATAGTAATAACTTCATAGTTAGCAATGATGTAATAGTTTTAGAAGTATGAAAAAGATGCACGGATGTCTTAATAGTAAAAAATGTTACCAGGGTATCTCATGGTAGTTACCATAGTTCAACACATGCACTAGTGGCACATATTGACCATAATGTTGAGGAGTTTGATTGTAGAAATTGTAATTCTCAATGTCAGTACAAAACCCGACCAGATGATTTTTCTCCTTGTAAGTTAATTCGGAGCCATCGGTGTAGTGGGTTTTGTCTACCATCTTCCGCACATTCTTTGAAGACTGAAAATAAGCTGTCAATGGAAATAAGCTGTCAACTATTTTGAAATGAACAATATAAAGTAGTTAATAATTAACTATGTTTGAGAAACTCACATAGCGGTAGAACTAGAGGCGTATCAACAAGGACCCAAATGTCCATATTGTCTGGGTCGATGTCAGGATCACCAAGATCCATGGTGACAAGCATATCCTCATCAAAACCATACATCTTGCAAAATGCTTCCCAATTTTTGCAACCAAAATGGGTTACGGTCCCAGAATTATACAGACTTACTTCAAAATCCACATAATGATGAGTCCTTAGGTGAATTTTCTTTGTTTCATAATAACTTGCATGGTATTCAAAATCCATCCTCTCCAAGACATAGCGTCTTGCATGGCATGGGATAAGCTATACTTGAATTGTAAAAGACGAAAATTACATGTTTAAATAGTTGAAGTCATGTTTAATTATGAAAAAAACACTTTTCGTCGTTGTGTACCGTTTCAACTTCGAAGGTCTCCTCAAGCTTAATGTTGAAGCGCCGATCATCGTCGAGGTAAGGCCTGTCGCATAGACCTCGATCGTCGTGGCACCAGACACACTCCCGCGAGAGACTTTCGTCGTCCGATGTCGACATTTCCTACATTCATAATTCAAAACTACATCATCTCTTGACATTAGTAATAACTATGAGTTGATATCACACTTCTATATGTATAACACAAGAGGCAGTTGATCCTACTTAATTAAGTACTAAGATACCCAGGCCCATGCATTAGTTGCAAGTACCCCATATGTCATATTTTTAGCAAAGTCATGCTAAAATTCACGGAAAATTTCAGCATGACCTTTGCTGAAAATAGGACATATGGAGTACCCGAATTTGCCGGAACGGAAGTTAATCGACATTCCGGAAAACTCAAGGGCCTCTCAGGGTACCTGCAAAATCATTATCCCACCTCGGCCCTGCTGCAACCCCACAACAGCCCACAATATCATCATGACACGATGGTCGGAGACAAAATCCCCCAATATCATCACGGCACGATGGTTGGAGACAAAACACAGCAATATATCTTCTAGCCATGAAACCCTACCCTGATTCTCCTTTCTTCCTCTTTTTTCACTTAAACCTACAAACATGTAGGGAAAGCAATTAATACAAGGCACAAAAATGGCATGCTATGTAGCCTTAATGCTACAGAACATATGAAATACATGGCAACACTATATATGATATAAACTCCAATAATTTTTTAATAAAAATAGTAGCTAAAAAAAGTAGCAAGCAAGCAATTCATTTGACTAAATATTTAAGTGTTATGGACTCCAACAACCACTTTGCAGACAAACAGGAAAGTGGTTCTTCATGGATAGCTGAAAGTGGTTCTTCCTTGAGGGATGTGTGATCTATGATGGTGCTGTTTTATCTCTTAATTGGCTTTGCTTGATCCTATGAGGAGGTGGTGGAATCCACTTGTTATCTGGCTAAGAGGTTGAAGTTGGCACTGATTAGTGCTGAAGTTGGCACTCTTTAAATTCAGAAAAGAAAAGGCACCACATAATATGCGATATTCCTAGTGTTCTCTTCTGGTGGTGGTGAGATGCCCATATCATGCATTGGTGGGCAACAATGATTATATTAAACTGTAACCAGGCACAGACTTACAGGTGTTTGCTAATATGAAAAAGCAGTGGACCTTTGGGTACAAAGGAGTGGACCTGAACGGTGCAAACAAAAAGAAACTGATAAAAAAGATGAGTGTTGTGTTCCCGGGGGTGGAAGAACATGACAGGGCCAGCCGACGATTACTAACTCGATCAAAAAGTGATTATTACCCATGGAAATGGCACCAAATCCCTCCGGGTCGTTAACAAGGGAGGATGCAGACAGAGGACTTCAATCAATCGAGCATCAGCAGCACAGCGGCGTAACCAAATGGAATGGAATCGGGTTGGAAGGGCAATTAGCAAGCACCAGGCAGACCAGTAGTGTGGCGGTAGCAGAGAACAGCATCGGCAGTGGGAAAGAACAACGCCAAGGCAGTAACAAGCAGCGGCCAAGCAGCGAACATCAATAGCATCAGTAGTGTAGTCAGTAGAGCAACAGCAGCAGCGGGGGCGGCGTGACAACAGTCAGTATGGGCGCGTGCGAGCGGCAACGGGCGGACGAGCATGAGTGAGGGATGGCCAGAGGGGCGCTGGCGGATGCGTGCCCAAGGCCAGGAGCAGCGGGGAGGGCGTGCGCCGGGGTGGGGTAGAGGAGCCCGGGGGCACACGGGCCGGCTGTGGGGTGAGCGCGAGGTCGACGGCGGCGGCTTACGGCTGCCTATGGAGGCGGATCGAAGGGGGAATGGCTGAGGGACTCACCACGGATATCCTGGCAGGCTCGGTGAAGGCCGAGGTGGACCGGAGAGACGGTGGCGACCGCGAGATGGCAACGGCTGGAGGAAGAAGAAGGACAACTCCTAGTGCTCTGGCGGCGACTCCGGGGGCGGAGCGGGCGCGGGGGTCATCGGGTGCGGGGGGTCGTCAGCGGCGGTGGAGAGCGGGCGTGGGGGGTTTGCTCGGCGGCAGTGGACAGTGAGAGCGGGCGAGGAGGGTATGGCAAGGCAAGGTTAGCGAGGGGGGAAGGTTAGCAATGGCGCACCTCCTAGGGGTGCGCCATAAGTACTTTGACAGCAATGGCACACCTTCCCCTCGTGCGCCATTACAAACCTTTTTTTGGATTTTTAGTTGCATCTAATCTTTTTCTAGAAAATGACGATCAAATTTGGAAACATTTATGAATGTGAAAAAATATCATCAAAATTTTTATTTGAAAATATTTATAAATATGAAAAAAATATCACCAAATTTGTTATTTCGAAATATCATCAAATTTGTTATTTGAAAATATCATCAATTTTTTTGGATTTTTAGTTGCATTCATTTGTGAATTGGTAAAACATTTATGAATGTGAAAAAATATCATCAAATTTTAAAAAAATATTCATGAATTCAAAAAGTGCCCATGAAATTTAAAAATATTGATGAGTTCAAAAAATATTAATAAATTCAACACTTTTTGTGAGTTAGAAATTCAATACCAGAATAAACACATAAATAAATATTCATGAGGACTAGAACAGAAGAAATATCTTTACTAGTTTCGCAAAACAAAAAATATATAATTTTTAGTAGTGGCGCACCTTGGTTGTGGTGCGTCATTACTAGTTTGAACTAGTAATGGCGCACTGTACCCTGCTGCGCCATTACTAGTTTTGGAAAAAAATGTTAGTAGTGGCGCACCTTATGTGTGGTGCGCCATTATTAGTTCAAACTATTAATGGCGCACTATGCGCTGGTGCGCCATTAATAGTTTTGGAAAAATAAAATTTGCTAGTAATGGCGCACCGTGTGTCTAGTGCGCCATTAGTAATGAGGACACTAATGGCGCACCTGTATCTGGTGCGCCACTGCTATATAGCAGTGGCCCTCCACATACATGGTGCGCCATTAATGTCCATATTGTCTATAGCCCTTTTCCTAGTAGTGCACCGTCCCGCACAAACCCTGCCGCCGTCAACCTCCGTCCTCGTCCTCGAGTTCGGCCGATGTATCGCCCTGAGTAGACCAGAGAACTGCGGCGCTACTCCACTTCTCTTACAGCTCCAGTAATCCTTCCTTTGTTTGTCGCCAATCTGCCATTAGGGTTTCGTCGGTGTTCTTCGGTGTTCATCCGCGTTCATCATCGTCCTTCTTTTCCTTTGTTTATATCCATTTATTAGATCCAAAAGATATGGGAATCTTGCTTGGTGGTTGTTTTAGCACTTGTTTTAATACTAGATCATATCCCCACCGTGACAGATCTCCTCTAGGGCTTCTCTGTTTTTCCACTGTCCCCTTTTGTAGATGAATTTATCCTTTTTTCTAAACAGCGATAGATCCAAATTTGCAACCTCCGTCTGCGGAACTTGTTTGTTTCAGCACTTAGACAATGTTGCTTCCGGCAACTCTTTGAACATCTTAGTCATGGCAGCTTACCCTGCCGTCTTATCTTTTCTTCATATATCATTAGCCCTTGCTTAAGCCGCCATCATAAACATGCACTGTAATTGTTAACTTGCAATCCCATCAACTGATTTGAACCGGCCAATTATTTTCTTTTTAGACTATCCTTTCACCATACCGCCGAAGACGATGAAAACTAGCAACTGGGTTCCTTCCACAGTCACTGAGAGTACTTTGAAGGATTTTTTCACTGTGGGATTCTTACCAGGAAAGAGTGTCATGCATTATCGTGTTCCTGACCTTGAAGAGAAACCTCAGCCAAAAGATGGTGAAATCATTGTTTTTACTAACCATATGACCCGGGGCTTCTCACCGCCCGGCTCAAAATTCTTCAAGGATGTTCTACATTTTTTCAAACTCCATCCACAATATATTGGACCCAATTCTGTATCTAATATCTGCAACTTCCATGTTTTTTGCGAAGTTTACCTTCAAGAAGAACCGACCGTTGAACTCTTCAGGGAATACTTCTACCTGAACCGCCAGAACGAGTACAACAATGGTCCCAGCCTGGAACTTGGCGGGATTTAAATTCAACACAGACGAGATGCCGTCTTCCCTCTAGTAGTCCTGCCAAGCCATCCCAAGGACTGGAATCAAACATGGTTCTACTGCAAAGATACCTCGCCGTCTGATGAAAATCCGATGCTGGGTTATCGAGCTAATCGTCTTGACGTAAAGCACCCATTTCCTGATAAACACACCCCTGCCAAAATGGCTTGTCCCCAAAATCAGGAAAGTCCAAGCCTTGTTAGGAAATGGCTTGATCGGAGTTGACCTGATCTGCTGCTGGGTCGCATGGCAGATTATACCTTCAAGCCACCGATTCGGCTTGATGTGTTCATACACCAGAGGAGCTGATGATCCTTTACATCATAGCTTTGTGCGTTTGACTGAAGAGGCTATTTTTGAAATGGCAACCACTCTTGTCAATAGCAAGTATGAAGACTGCAGCATAGTAGGGTTGAATCCTTTCTGTAAGCTTAACCCGGCGCCAGAGTTAAATCTTCTTGACTTCTTATTCCTCAGCAGTTAAGTATTTGCATGAATTTCAACATGTTATCTTTCCACAGGCCAAATCTGACTTTTGGAAAGAAAAATACGACCATGAGGC
This sequence comes from Triticum urartu, assembly GCF_003073215.2. Classification (NCBI taxonomy): domain Eukaryota; kingdom Viridiplantae; phylum Streptophyta; class Magnoliopsida; order Poales; family Poaceae; genus Triticum; species Triticum urartu. The sequence goes on from NC_053024.1 coordinate 44,903,994, forward strand.
TGCCAAAAAAGCTGGAGCTGATGTGATAGCCGCCAGGAAGACCGTCAGAAAATCTAAGAAGAAACAAACTGCCTCTGATTTACTCAAGCTGGATGACATCTCTGATTCGGAGGTAGCCCTTGACTCTCTTGGCCTGTTTTTTAACAACCTTATTGACACTAACTATTGCGAGGATTACACGGGGACGAGCCAAGCAGTCGAAGAAGAGGTAAATCTTATTTCCTCCGACCCAAAACCTTTACCAAGACAGAAACTTCGGCGGGTAACCCGGAAAGTAAGGTTTTCACACACCTTGGCTTATTTAGATCCTCATTTTCTTTTGAAACAGCAGCAACATGAGAGCCGCCGGCAGACCCGGACTAGTGGAGATGACGATTTATCCTCCGGCTTACCAAAAACTGCTCGGAAATGCCATAATGAGGTTCTTTTTTGACTTTTAACCCTTGTATTTGTTCAATGTATTACCTTCATCACTCATTTTTTACTCTATCTTTGTAGGAGATTTCCCATTCCTCCTCTAGCGCTTCATCACAAACTCAATTGCCGGCCATCAAGACTGCCCCCGGGTAAAGATAACTACCCTTCTTATGTACCTTTATATATGCATTATTATATTGACGTGTCTAAATCCTTTTTAGCAGTCTATCAAAGCCCAAGAAAGCAAAGGTGACAAAGCCGGCTGAGAATCCAAAAACCACTGAACTGGAGCAGCCATCCCTCATACCGAAACATCTTGAAGGACCGGAGCAGTCAACTTTTGTGCCAGAACACGCTGAACAGCCAGAGGACCCTGCCTTCAACATTCAACTAGATTTACCAGAACTGTCTGCGGATGAAACTGCTATTGATCCATCAAGTATTGAGTCGTCAAGCTCAGCTAACCCTCCAGAGAAGCACGGTGATGACGTTTTAATCACTGGTACCAGATTTGTTTAACAGGGGAATCCAACTGTTCTGGCCAGACACTCTGCCAAACAAGAAGTTATGGAAAGGTAGAAGCTGAGGTTTGACATCTCCCACTATGCTCATAGGAGTATTAGTGAAGTGCTATCTGGTTATCTCAGCCAAGTGCAATCCAGCCGTGATTCAAAAATTGAGATGGTCAAACAGATGCACCAAAAATATGAGGTTGTTCTCTGGTTTATATAAGTTATATACCCTGCCAGCCTCCAAGTCTTCTCATTATGATAAAATTGAATGATCTGTAGACTTTAAAAGACTCATAAGCCTCTGCCTTAGACTCCCTCCAAGTCCGGTTTATAACTAAACCAGATACTGATAATATTTTAATTTGCATGTGTAGCCCCCATGGGTCGGGTTAATCAGTATGAGTGAGCCGGTCCTTCTATTCATTGTATAGAACTGAATCTTATAGCCCTCATGAGCCGGCTAAGACTGTTGACAGCTTATCCGGCTCATTTTTAGAAAAAAGTCAAGCAATATGCATTAGCCCCCAGGTGCCAAGTGTTGTTGCCAGCAAAACACTTGGGACTTTTTACAAAGAGCTGTTTCCTTTGAAAAATTTGCGCTGACAGACATTAGCCCCCAAGTGCCAAGTGTTATTGCTTGCAAAGCACTTGGGACTTGTCTTTTATAATCTGCCATGAAACTGAACAACCTTATGCTGTACAGGCTGCGACCGCAGAACCAGAATCCCAATTGTCTAAGGACAAGACCTGGCTGGCGACTCAAGAGACGGAGACAAAGAAAGGATAATCTAAATTCCAATTGAGTGTGTCTGAAGCAGAAAAACTGAAGTCTAGCTTTACTGCGGAAAAAGAGGCTTGGGCCAATGAGAAGACTGCCTTGACGCAGCGTGCTGAGAAGGCTGAGGCAGCTCTAGAAGAGGTTACCGCTGAACTCACCAGTTTAAAGAACCATGTGTCTCAGATGGTTTCTGCAATCTTTAGGAAATCACCTTGTTACGTACACAAAGTGAGTATTTTCCATTATAAGCCACCACTTAACTCATTGTGGAATCTTCGCAGGTCCCAGGAGCAGCAATCTGAGCCGAGATACCGTGGTAAAGCTGAAGGCGGTTTACATGCTGGTTGAACAGTTGTACACCGGTGCTCAACGGACTCTTACCACTATCTCCCCCATGAATCAAGGGCCGACTCTATTAAGTGGCATCTTGAAGAAGCTGTCTAGCTTGCCCGCTCGGTTCCAAGAAATCAAGCGATCGTGTGCTAGAGCCGGCGCTGTAACAGCTTTAAGCCGTGCCAAAACCTGGGTACCAGAATTAAACCCGACGGACGTAGCCAGTGGATATACCAGCCTCAAAGAAGATGGAACGCCTTTCGACCAAGAAGATTTTGCTGCTTGTGTCAAGGAAATTCGCCCTCATGCTACCATCATTGGTGAAGAAACCAGCCTCACCAAGTATCAGTCGGGTTTTGATGCAGATAATAAGAAGATGTTGACTCCTTCATATAAAGTGATGGACATAATCCCGCTGACTCGTAAGCACACTTTCGCCCCTGAGATTGACCCGTCTGGTCTGATTGATGATGAGGCTGAATTCGTCACCCTTCATGGCTTTGACTAGTCCAAACCCGTGGAGGAGGACGAACCGACAAGGGATGAAGCGCAACCATCAAGTCAGCTGGGCCAAGAATCATGAACCGGCTCTAGTTTATCATCTGTTGTATGACAGACTGAAAAACAGTATCATTTTGGGCTCCAAATGTCTTGTAATAGGCTAGCTGAAAACTTCTTGCTCTACTATGCCATCGTGCATATTGTGCTTCTTATAACACTTATTTATCCGTTATGTGAACATGTGCTATATATCCCTTATGACATTAACAAGATTGAATCTGTTCCTGCATACAACATTTAAAAGTGTCTTGGCGGTTTACCGCTGGATGGGTTATAATGCCCCAACATGAACTTATCATGATTTACAACCAAGGCTGATCAAAATAATAATCATATATGAAATATATCATACCTGTGATATTTGATCACACTTGTTGATTTTACCAAGCCAGTGTAGTAAGGGTGATAACCCAAGACTTTGGATGCTGTTAGTTATCAGAGATTGCTGGCTTATGAACAAAACCGGAGCGGGTTAATAAAAACCGGATATGTACCCTTTTTTTATACTGGCGACTTATAGTCGAAGACGAGGCTGGGTTAATCAACACCGGTTAACGTCATATATGACTTAGGAGGCATTATAAGCCTTATGATTTTTCAGCCATGTATTACTATGTCACAAAAGAAAAAAATCTGAAAAAGACATTCAAATCAAAACAACAGAAAAATCCGAGGCTTTCATAGGCCGCCAATCCAAAATATCTTCTTCAATGAAACTAGCATTAGCCACTGGAAGGTACACGCTTTCCGTGAGCCAGCCCTCATTGACGCAATCGACATTTTAACCCGGATAAATTCAGTTCTTATTTAAAGCTAGACTTATCAAGAGTACGCGGGGTTAGAGCAGCATCGTGCATCACAGGCTGATTTATCCAAGTTTCAAGGAAGGCGGCTTTACAGCCTGAGCTTCTCCTTGCTATCTGTAAAACCGTGCCCTCTCATGACAAACCGGCATTTTAACCTTAACGAGTTCAGGGTCTTGTGTAAAAGATTGACTGTTAAGAGTTCGGCGGGTCAATACAGGATTAATATTTCAGCACAGGATTAATATCGAACCTGATGTGCTAAACATGTTGTTGATCACTAACGTCGGTTAAATGCAAAAATGAAGGAAGTGGTAAGAACGGAAATATTAACACTTCTGGAAGCGGTATAATCTATCATATAGCTGATAGTAGATGGGTAAGTCCTGTTCATTATGCCCCTATGAAAGGAGGCATTACTATTGTTCCTAATGATAAGAATGAACTTATTCCACAAAGAATTGTTACAGGTTATAGAATGGTAATTGATTTTCGAAAATTAAACAAAGCAACTAGAAAATATCATTACCCTCTGCCCTTTATTGATCAAATGCTAGAGAGATTATCTAAGCACACACATTTTTGCTTTCTTGATGGATATTCTGGTTTTTCACAAATACATGTTTCTCAACCTGATCATGAAAAGACCACTTTCACTTGTCCCTTTGGAACTTATGCTTATAGACATATGCCTTTTGGTTTATGCAATGCACCTGCTACCTTTCAAAGATGTATGACTGCTATATTCTCCGACTTTTGTGAAATGATTGTTGAGGTTTTCATGGATGACTTCTTTGTTTATGGGAAGTCTTTGATGATTGTTTAAGCAATCTTGATCGAGTTTTGCAGAGATGTGAACAAACAAATCATGTCTTGAATTGGGAGAAGTGCCACTTTATGGTTAATGAAGGTATTGTCTTGGGTCATAAAATTTCTGAAAGAGGTATTGAAGTGGACAAAGCTAAGGTTGATGCAATTGAGAAAATGCCATGTCCTAAAGATATCAAAGGTATTCGCAGTTTGCTAGGTCATACTGGTTTCTATAGGAGATTTATCAAACACTTTTTAAAATTTCTAGGCCTCTTACAAACCTCTTGCAAAAGGATGTTCTTTTTGTTTTTTATGATGATTGTTTAGAAGCCTTCGAAACACTCAAGAAAGCCTTAATTTCTGCACCTATGGTTCAACCACCTGACTGGAACTTGCCTTTTGAAATTATGTGTGATGCTAGTGATTGTGCTGATGGTGCTGTTCTATGACAAAGAGTTGATAAGAAATTGAATGTTATTCATTATGCTTGTAAAACTGTAGACAGTGCTCAACTAAATTATGCAACTACTGAAAAGGAATTCTTGGCAGTGGTGTTTGCTTGTGATAAATTTAGATCTTACATTGTTGATTCAAAAGTAATTGTTCATGCAGATCATGCTGCTATTAAATATCTTATGGAAAAGAAAGATGCTAAACCTAGACTTATTCGATGGGTTCTCTTGCTATAAGAATTTGATTTACATATCACTGATAGAAAAGGAGATGAGAACCCCATAGATGATAACTTGTCTAGGCTTAAAAATGTGCTTGGTGACCCACTACCTATTGATGATAGTTTTTCGTATGAGTAGTAATCTGGAATAAATGTTGCTCATAATACTCCTTGGTATGCTGACTATGCTAATTACATTATTGCTAAATATTTACCACCTAGGTTTACGTACCAACAAAAGAAAAAAAAATCTTCTATGATTTAAGACACTACTTTTGGGATGACCCACATCTTTATAATGAAGGAGTAGATGGTATTATTAGATGTTGTGTACTTGAGCATGAACAGGGACAAATCCTACGGAAATGTCACTCCAAAGCTTATGGAGGACATAACGCTGGAGATAGAACTATTCACAAGGTATTGGAATCTAAATTTTATTGGCCTACTCTCTTCAAGGATGCCCGTAAGTTCGTCTTATCTTGTGTTGAATGTCAAAGAATGGGTAATATTGGTAAGCGTCAAGAAATGCCTATGAATTATTCACTTGGTGTTGAACCATTTGATGTTTGGGGATTTGATTACATAGGACCTTTTCCTTCCTCTAATGGGTATACACATATTCTGGTTGCTGTTGATTATGTTACTAAATGGGTAGAAGCTATTCCAACCAGTAGTGCTGACCACAACACCTCTATTAAAATGCTTAAGGAACTTATTTTCCCAAGGTTTGGAGTCCCTAGATATTTAATGACTGATGGTGGTTCACACTTTATTCATGGTGCCTTCCGTAAAATGCTTGCCAAGTATGATGTTAACCATAGAATTGCATCAGCTTATCATCCTCAGTCTAGTGGTCAAGTTGAACATAGTAATAGAGAAATAAAATTAATTTTGCAAAAGACTGTCAATAGTTCCCAAAATAATTGGTATAAGAAATTAGATGATGCACTTTGGGCTTATAGAACAGCGTATAAAAATCCTATGGTTATTGTCGGTGTCAAAACCGGCGGATCTTGGGTAGGGGGTGCCGAACTGTGCGTCTAAGGGGGATGCTAATAGGAGGCGGGGGACACAATGTTTATCCAGGTTCGGGCCCTCTCGATGGAGGTAATACCCTACATCCTGCTTGATTGATCTTGATGATATGAGTATTACAAGAGTTGATCTACCACGAGATCGAAGAGGCTAAACCCTAGAAGCTAGCCTATGGTATGATTGTTGTTGTCCTACGGACTAAACCCTCCGGTTTATATAGACACCGGAGGGAGCTAGGGTTACACAGAGTCGGTTACAAGGGAGGAGATCTACATATCCGAATCGCCAAGCTTGCCTTCCACGCAAAGGAGAGTCCCATCCGGACATGGGACGAAGTCTTCAATCTTTTATCTTCATAGTCCAACAGTCCAGCCAAAGTATATAGTCCGGCTGTCCGAGGACCCCTTAATCCAGGACTCCATCAGTAGCCCCTGAACCAGGCTTCAATGACGATGAGTCCTGCTCGCATATTGTCTTCGGCATCGCAAGGCAGGTTCCTCCACCGAATACTCCATAGAAGATTTTGAACACAAGGATAGTGTCCGACTCTGCAAAATAAATTCCACATACCACCGTAGAGAGTACAATATTTCCATAGATCTATTCTGCTGAAAACTTTTCATAATGTGACATCACGCCATGGCCTCTGTCATTTTTCGAACCATTTTTCCCTGCCCGCCACTGCACGTGTTGCGAGGCAGTTTTATTGGCACGTCTTGTCGAAGCAGAGATCGTGTCCCCTTATCACGGGATTCTCATCAATACGGGTGTGGGTAACCCAATCATGCTCGTTAGCACGACTCATCGATTTTAGGCAAGTTCCAAACGGCCACGCGGAGGAGGCTTTATATTCTCCCTCTTTATAAAGGGGCCAAAGCCTGTCCATTTCTTCTCGCGCTCAATCCCTCCCTTCCCCCACCACGAGTTCCAACACCCGAGGCTCAGGCGAAGCGCTTCGGACCTTCAATCATGTCCGGATCCAACCTTCAGGGCCGGTGGATGGCTTCCTCTGTCACAGAGGAGGACATCAAGAAGCTAAGTGGGCCAGGTATCTGACCGCCGAAATCTCGCACAGGCTGCCTGCCCGAGGGCAGGTCATCCCTACTCCCGAACCCAACGAGATTGTTGTATTTGTCTCCCATTTCCTCCGAGGGCTAGGCTTTAGCCTTGATCCCTTCATCAGAGGGCTCATGTTCTATTATGGGCTCGACTTCCATCATCTAGCTCCGGATTCCATTCTTCACATCTCGTCATTCATCGTCGTATGTGAGGCCTTCCTCCGCATCACCCCACACTTCGGCTTATGGCTCAAGACCTTCATTGTGAAGCCGAAGATGATCGATGGGTGACACGCAGAATGCGGAGGTGTCACAATAAGCAAAGGCGTCGATGCCCCATGTCCAAATGGTTCCTTCCCGGAGATATCCAACTTATGGCGTCGATGCCCCATCGGCACTAAGTGGGTGGCTGCCCCCGCCTTCCGTTCAGGGCCCCCACCACAACTAGCGTCATGGGTCAACAAGGGGCTAGACTGGGGGCCGGTTAATGACGTGCCGACATTGCAAAGTCGCATCTGAGATCTCCTCAAGAGGGATGTCGGTCTCGTCAAAGTAATGCAAATTATGCTAGTTTGTCGGGTCCTGCCATGCCAACGTCGATCTCTCTATATGTGGGAGTTCAACCTGGAAGGACCGCGAGCTATTCAACAGTTCTTCGGCATGACGCTTGAAGAGATGTATGGATTGTTCTTCGGATCACGAATAAAGTGTCCGGACACCACCGAGGATGCGGGTCTCAACTGCAACCATCCAGATACACAGGTGAGTAATTCTGTGGCCGAACATGCCGTTTTTTTATTTGTCACAACATCATTTTGAAAAATTAATCTTGGCCAGGACTGGATCAGAAAGGCGAAGATGATCAGGTGTTCGGCCCCCCTTCACAAAGGCTCACCGGATCCTGTACTAGCCAGGATGCTCGAGCATGCACTTTATCAAGTGCCATCAGGGAAAGATAAAGTGGGGGATAAAGAAGCCGAAAGCGGGCCTCATGCATTACTCGTCCAAACCGGGGGAATTAGTGTCTCCACGAAGGAGGATGATCAGGGAGAAGAATCTATAATCCCCTTCCCCCAAGGAAGGAAAAGGACTATCTCTGACGACTTGGAAACGAAAGGTTCCAAGCGAGGGAAGAAATCTTCGTCAAGAGGCACTGCCCCGGAGGCTGTCCTTACCGCACAGTGTCCGGAAGGGGGCCAGCCCTCCACCGAGATGTAAGTGAATCAAGAGTACTTTTGGTAAATATATCCTGCTTTATCTCCGAGGACAATAACCAAGACATATATCTTGCAGTCCGGCTCATAGCCCTTCTCAGCAGAGTTCGTCTTCGGGGGATATTCTTCCAGAGATGATGGAGAGCGAAACGCCTCCCCCTGCTTCCCCGCCTCCTAGGATGGACGAACCCGAGGTGTCATCACAGAGGGTTTCTCCTGATCCGCCAAGGCCAGAAGGTAACCCTTCCGCCACCCGCAGTCTGGAATATTCGTCTCCTATGGAGAGCAACAAAGAGTCCGGCCCACCGGACGCACTGATGAGCCTTTTGGAGAAAGCGGCTATTTCAGAGGAGCATCATACTTTAATGAGTACGGTGGTTGAGAGGATCTCATCGGCCACAAGTGGGTTGCATGAAGCTTTTACGAGCCTGCTAAGAGGCTTTGAGGTACGCAAAGTAATATATATATAAACAATTTGACAGTATCGCACACGCTAAGTGTGCTCTATACAGATAGTAGACCCTGAGACTTTGTTTGCTGTCCAGGGGAAACAAACAGAGGATCATAGTCCCAGGTAAATAATCACACTGCTTTCATGTGCAGACGGCTGACGGTCCGGTGGCTGGCCGGACTGCTGAGTTTGCCGGTTTGAGCCGGCAACTTGATGCGGCAGATGTCGACATTGCGCTTGTGAACAAGCGGCTTGACGAGGCACAGGGTATGTATTTTCGGGTGGTCAACAAATATTAAGAGGAGCATGATGCTAGTATCTATAATATGTTGTGAATGCAGATGGAGCTGCCGCCGTGGAGACCCTTCGGGCGGAACTTGCCCGAGCCAAGGAGCAAGCCAGGAGGAGTGATGCGGCCGCCCTAAAGGTGGCAGAAGACTTAAGAGCCGAACATGCTACTCATCGCAAAAGCGAAGATAAAATAGCCAAGATGGCTGATGAGATGAAAGATGCCGCCGGCCGATATGAGCTTCTTGAAAAGGAAAGCCAAGCGAGAGCGGCTGACCTGAAGAAAGTCATGGAAGCAGCCAAGGAAACCCCGTTCTAAAATCAGAGCGGCGAAGGAGGAGCTCCGTCAAGACGAAGATATCACGGCTGGGAAGCCCTTTTTGTTGCGGACGAAGTTTGGAGATCCGAAGTATGTCCCTTTGGGTCAATTATGGAGTGCTGCAAACGCGTATTCGGACTTGGCAAGGAGTGTTGCTGATGCGACTGCGTTTTCCAGAGATCAAAAAGAGCACGAAGTGGAAAAGTTGTTATGGTCGCAGTTTAGTGCTCCGACGCGTCCATTGCTGTTAAATGAGCAAATGGCTGAGTGGGCTGAGCTCGATAGGTTTTCCGGGCTTGCCATGAGGTCTGTCGTGGATCATCTTTGGCCGGAAGGACCAAAGCCGAATAGTTATTTTGGTTTAGTGCAACGATTCCTTGGTGTTGTACAACATATCGATGCTGTAAAGAGGTCGGCATGCATAGAGGGTGCGTGGATGGCTCTTGCCCGTGTTAAGACATACTGGGCAGAGATGGAGGCCACCGCTATTGCAACATAGGGTCTGGCCGTAGGCCAGTTCTCGGCCGAGCACTATTTAGAAGAAGTCCTAGAAAGTGCTCGTTTAATAGAGGCTCAGTGCTCGAAGAGTATCATGTTCGAGTGACATGTATCCCAATTGTAAAAACAATGGTATTTGGATTATAAAGGCCATGTTTATACTTTTGCCTAAAAGTATTATGATGCCTCCTGTGCGGCCATTTTATGTATGTATATAACCTAAAAGTTTGTAGTCGTCGGCTTCAGCCCCCACGCATATAATGCGGGGGTGTTCGGAAAACCGCGTATTCACACTTGATCCAACGTCTTGGTCTGTTAAGGAGGTGGTAGCGTGGCGTACAAGGAAATCGGACTATATTGCTTTAACACTTTCACTTAGCCATAGGAGTTTGACAATGGGGCTACTATACAGCCCCTGGTACTTCCACGCTTATCCAAATACGATGCGTGTACATACATGACCGGGAAACCGGTCATTCGTTAATGCGGAGGAATCATGAAGATTCTGCTGAGTCATCGAGTGTTTGACCAGTCTCGCGCTTTATCATGACAGTCAGTTTTCGGCTCTCTCTACTGAGGTGCTCATCCAGATGAACCAGGGCACAATCATAGTAGTTCTCCCGGTGCCACCTTAGCCGATAGAGCGGAACGTAAGGTAGCAAAACACGGGAGCCGGGCAAACCCAACATTTGACCAAACACATGATCCGGAGCTGATGCATATAAGGCCAAACTCATGACGCCGAACACTCCCTAAAGTATTCGGACTTTACAACATATGCCGGGCTGAGCAAAGCCCTTGATAATGATCCCTGACTTTCCAGGTACGTGCATTAGTCTGACGTGGCGAAAATGCCAATGACTTCAGCATCCCTCTTGGCTGTGCTAAGTATCTGGAGGGCGTGAAGCAACAAGAGACAGTGAGAAAGGTTTACACAGGGTCTTAATCTAACAAGAAACCTTTGAGCGGGGCCCTGCTGCACGTCTGCGCCCGTATCTCCATTGTGCCGTGTCCTGGAAGGGTGTAGCACGATTGTCATCTACAAGAGAGAAAAAACCCAGGTGAAAATCTACGTGCGGAAAATTGGTTATTCTTAATAGACCATTGAAATTCAATCTAAGTAAGGTCAAACTGAACTACAGTCCTTTTACATGCGGGAAGCCCCTAGCGCCACCTATGGGGGTATATCCATCGACCCAATCTCGGGTTCATCTGAACTGTTACAACGAGGGGTGCGCCGGACCCGTCTAACTATGTCCGCGGTCTTGACGATCGATCATTTATTCTGATTGGAGGGGTCGTTCAGTGTTCGGCTGCGAAAGTCGCCGTACACTCCTCCGCATGTATGGAACGCTCTGAGTTTCCGCTAACTATGAGGATGCCACGTGGGTCGGGCATCTTAAGCTTAAGATAAGCATAATGCGGTACTGCATTAAAACGAGCTAAGGCTATTCTTCCGAGTAGTGCTTGATAGCTGCTTCGGAATGGAGCGATGTCGAAGGTTAATTCTTCGCTTCGGAAGTTTTCGGGAGAACCGAATACAACCTCTAGTACTATAGAGCCCGTGCACCGGGCCTCTGGGCCTGGTACTACTCCTTTAAAGGTAGTATTGTTTTGGCTGATTCTTGTTGGGTCTATCCCCATTTTGCGGACCGTGTCTTGATATATTAGATTAAGCCTACTGCCGCCGTCCATAAGGACTCGGGTGAGATGTTATCCGTCAATTATTGGGTCTAGTACCAAGGCAGCCGATACTCCGTGCCGGATACTAGTCTGGTGATCCCTGCAATTAAATCGATTGGGCAGGCCGACCAAGGGTTGAACTTGGGGGTAACGGGCTCTACGATGAATACGTCTCGGAGCGCGCGTGTGCTCCGACTCTTCATTACGTGAATCATGTTCACTATTTTTACTTCTGGTGGGAATTTTTCCTGTCCCCCAGTGTTTTGTTGGTGAGGCTCATCCTCGTCTTCACTTGGTGTCTCCCTCCCCTTGTGTTCGGCGTTTAGCTTGCCGTCCTGCTTAAGGACCCAACATTCTCTGTTGCTGTGATTTGGAGGTTTATTGGACGTGCCGTGAATCTGACATAATCTGTCTAGAATCTTGTTTAGGATGGACGGTCCATCTCTGCTGCCTTTGAATGGCTTTTTCCGTTGACCAGGTCAAGAGCACCTGAATCCGGCGTTTACCGCCGTGTTGTCTGGGTTGTCCTCGTTGCTTTGACGCTTGATTTTATTGCGTCGTGGTTTTCCATTGCCATCCCTTACATCGCATGTGCTTGGGTCACTGGTGCCGCTGCAGGCCAGCCAACTATCCTAGCCCGTGCAAAAGTGGGTCATAAGGCTTGTTAGGGCTGCCATTGTCCTTGGTTTTTCCTTGCCAATGTGCCCGGCAAGCCATTCGTCCCGGACACTATGTTTGAAAGCCGTTAAGGCTTCGGTGTCCGGGCAATCGACAATTTGATTCCTCTTAGTGAGGAATCGGTTACAAAGCTTTCGGGCAGACTCTCCGGGTTGCTGAATTTTGTACTTAAATCGTCTGCATCCGGAGGTCGGACATAGGTCCCTTGAAATTTAGCCCTGAAAGCGTCCTCGAGCTCTTCCCAACTTCCTATTGAGTTTTCGGGGAGGATTTTCAACCAGTGCCTAACTGGTCCTTTCAACTTTAAGGGCAAGTATTTCATGGCGTGGAGATCATCTCCACGAGCCATGTGGATGTGAAGGATAAAGTCCTCAATCCAGACCCAGGGTCTGTTGTTCCGTCATATGACTCTATGTTCATGGGTTTGAATCCTTCTGGGAATTCATGGTCCAGTACCTCACCGGTGAAGCATAGGGGGTGCGCGGCACCCCTGTATTTGTGTGTCTCTGACAATTGTATTGTTCGGTTTTGATTCCGAACTATTATTCTGTCTGTATAGTAATTTGGGCGGTGATGATTCTGTGCTAGAACGCGCTTCCTAGGTCTATAAATGGACCTGGTCAAACCAGATTTTTTGTATAGGTCCTCACGTAGGTCGTGTGATGACTTGTGTACGTCATCGTTAGCCGCCCTGTCGCGACTATGGGGTGGCCGGTCCGGTTGATCGGCCGTTTTGTTTTCTGGCTGAGTGGGCTCTAAGGCCTCGTCATCGAATTTAGGCAACAGCTTGCGCTTTGGATAGCTTTTTGTGTGGCAATTACCGCCGTACTTTTCTTCTGTGTCAAGCACTTTATTCCATCTGCTACTGAGCGTATTCTGCACGGTCTTAAGCCTTTGCTTCTGCTTCTTCAAGCTCCGCCCGGTTTCAATGAGCCTTTTATGAAGGTTCCCTTGTTCCAAGTGTCTTTCAGGGATGATGTGTGCATCGTCGTCCGGACTTTTCATGTCTTCGGAGACAGGTTGATGAGTTTTACCCTCGGGGTCATCGTGACCTACCAGCGGCTCTGTACTATGTTCGTCGTTCGCTGGTTCACCCTGCTCCACCGCTGGGTTCATGTGGTCGCTGTCTCCTTTGGGGTCGACCGGGGTTTTACTCTTTCTTGCACTGTTATCGTTGTTTTTGCCGGGGTAGGATTTGGAGCGGCGCTTACGCCATCGCTTTGGTTGCTTCTCGAGGGAATTGGCCTTTGCTGCTTCCTCCCGTTCCTCGTCATCATTTTCTTTGGGTGTATCCACCATGTATATATCATGTGATGGAGTGGCAGTCCAGCGCCCTGCGGCCGGTGGTTCCTGTTTGTCTCCCGCATCGTCGTCCATACCGTCGATGTCTTCGGAGCCGAAATCAAGCATGTCGGTTAAGTCGTCGACAGTGGCTATTAAGTGGGTGGTGTGTGGGGAACGAATTTCTTCGTCGTCCGCTTCCCACTCGAGCCGAACATAGTTCGACCAAGGGCCTCCTGACAAGGAGAGAGACCTTAATGAATATAGCACATTGCCCCAGGGCGAGTGCTGGAAGATATCTGCAGAGGAAAACTTCGTGATCGGCACCCAATCAGATTTGATAGGTACGGACGTAGGAGGTTCGGAGGCTGTGGCCGGGGACGAATCCAAAGGTCCGACAACACAGGTCTCGTAGGAGGTGAAGTCGGTATTCAACTCTAGCACACTGAGTGTGCGGCCTCCGTGGCGGGGTCCATCCACCCGTCCTCGGACGGCAAGATCTATTCAGGATTGAGGGCCGGAGTAGTAACAGGTGTGATCTCTCGAACACTGTCTGATGGCAGAGCTAAATCATGATCATCGTGACTGTGCGGCGTACCTGACATGGGTTCGTATCCGTCGAAGATCAAATCTCCGTGGATGTCGGCGGTATAGTTTAAGCTTCCAAACCTGACCTGATGGCCAGGGGCGTAGCTCTCGATCTGCTCTAGATGGCTGAGCGAGTTGGCCCGCAGTACGAAACCGCCGAATACGAATATCTGTCCGGGGAGAAAAACCTCACCCTGGATAGCATCGTTGCCGATGATCGAAGGAGCCATCGAGCCTTATGGTGACGACACGGTGGAACTCTCAATGAAAGCACCAATGTCGGGGTCAAAACCGGCGTATCTCGGGTAGGTGGTCCCAAACTATGCGTCTAAGGGGGATGGTAACATGAGGTGGGGGACACAATGTTTACCCAGGTTGGGGCCCTCTCGATGGAGGTAATACCCTACTTCCTGCTTGATTGATCTTGATGATATGAGTATTACAAGAGTTGATCTACCACGAGATCGAAGAGGCTAAACCCTAGAAGCTAGCCTATGGTATGATTGTTGTTGTCGTACAGACTAAACCCTCCGGTTTATATAGACACCGGAGGGAGCTAGGGTTACACAGAGTCAGTTACAAGGGAGGAGATCTACATATCCGAATCGCCAGGCTTGCCTTCCTCGCAAAGGAGAGCCCCATCCGGACACGGGACGAAGTCTTCAATCTTGTATCTTCATAGTCCAACAGTCCGTCCAAAGTATATAGTCCGGCTGTCCGAGGACCCCCTAATCCAGCACTCCCTCAGTTATGTCTCCTTATAAAATGGTTTATGGAAAAGCTTGTCATTTGCCTCTTGAGTTAGAACATAAAGCATATTGGGCAATAATAGAACTCAACTATGATTTCAAACTTGCTGGTGAAAAGAGGTTATTTGATATTAGCTCTTTAGATGAATGCAGAACCTAGGCTTATGAAAACGCCAAGTTGTTTTAAGAAAAAGTGGAAAGATGGCATGATAGGATAATCCAAAAGCGTGACTTTAAAGTCGGAGAATATGTTCTTTTGTAGAAATCTCGTTCCAGATTCTTTGCAGGAAATCTCCTCTCCAAATGGGAAGGACCCTATGTTATCGAGGAGGTTTATCGGTCTGGAGCCATCAAAATAAATAAGGCCGAAGGTACTAACCCTGTCAGATTAATGGGCCACGGGTAGGCTAACCCGAGTCCCAGAACCTTTCAAGACATCAGGGCAGGCTGCACCCCTCAAGACCCCAGGACAAAGAGCCACCTTCTAAGGAGTCAGCGGCAAGGCCACCGACTAGCCACTCACGGCCGAGTCCCAGGGACAACTTCAGGACGAACCGACTCCTGACTGACGACTTCCCAAGAAGCCGGCCTTGGGGAGTCGGCCCGTGACTCCAGCGAAACCCCATGTCCTCATCAAGAGGGATAGGACAGGGGAGTGGCTACAGTGAAGACTGCTCCCACCCCTTTCCAAAGGTAAGCATGGTCACAGTACGCCGTATCTGCGGAGATCTCCGTGCGGCGTGGCACTGTTGCCATGCTGGCCCTGACATCAGCACCGGTGGACCGAATCCTGCGCCCACGACGGCTTGTATGTACGACCTTTGGGCGGCGGGTCCCACCGGCTAGCGGGATCCCAGAAGACGGCAAGTGCGCCACAAGTCGGACCCGTCGGGAGTCGGCCCCCGAGAGTGGGCCAGCTCCTCTCCCGGGGCCCACGCGCCATTAACCAGATTTGACAGAGAGTGGCAATAGTGAACGCCCGCCAGGCGGTGGGGCTGTTGCCACGACTCCATGACGAAGCCCGCGTCATTAGAAGCACGGCTACAGTAATCACCAGCCGGCAAGACCCACCCGCGGCGGACGCGGCCTGTCGGCTCCGTACCGGGCCAGTCGGCGGGCCCCAGCAGTCGGCGGAAAAGACGGAGGCCGGAGGCACTGACGGCTGGGACCGCGTCCAGCCAGATTACCATTGTACCCCTGGGGGGTAGGCCTATATAAACCCCCCAGGGCACCCATGCAAAGGGTGGGAATCCATTAGCACTAGACCAGACCATACAGGAAGGAGAGAGCTAGCCTTGCCTTCTCCTACCTTCAGGAAACAGCTCTGGGAGCAATCGTGTAAACACTTTGCCATAGTGATCATGCGGAGACCCCGTAGAGCAGCAGTAGGGGTATTATCTCCCCGGAGAGCCCTGAAGCTGGGTAAGATTCACCGGCGTGCATGTCTTCGCCTCATCCCGTTTCCAGGCACCGGCGACGTTCTACTCGCCCCCACCATGATAAGCCATCCTTTGGCATATGTCGCACCCAACCCCCGACATTTGGCGCCCACCGTGGGACCTGTTCTGGACGGGAACCCTTTTCCTCCCTGGCGAGCGCAGCCAGCCAAGCACGCCAGACGGAGTTTACGCTGAAGCGCTGCACGGTGTTGAGATCGCCTGCGCAGCTAGCCGCCTCGCCGAACTTGTCGGCAAGGTTCGCATCTCCGACGAACCTGCATCCAACGGAGGCACAGGCGGCTTCGAGAGCCTGCCGTGGACTTGGAGTATGTAGGTTCCACTGACCCGATGCTAGTCGACTCTGACACCGCGTCGCTCGACGCGTTTCCGACTAATGTGGTGGTCTACGACGATCCTCTCCCTTGTGCAGAAAGCGGCGGAAGCACCGTCACCGAGGTGCTCGTCATCAGTCATGACGAGCCTCCCGGCGGAGGAGCACATGACCCACTTGGCACGGTGCTACAAGACCTGACTGCGCCCATTCCGGAAGACGCTGACGCGGAGACGTTGGAGGCGCGCCGCCTTCAGCTGGTCGAAGGTGTGAAGAAGCTGGCTAGCTTGAGACGCTTCTCAGAAGCCTACAAGCGAGAGATGGATTGCGCTGTTGGCGGCTCACCAGCCCCAGCTCGGCCCAGTCGCCTTGGCACGGTCCAGCAGCGCGGCGTAGCCATCGCCAACCTGTTCGGGGCAAGTCGCCCTGTGTATGCTACCCCTGCGGAGAGCATTCGAGCCGCCCAAGCGGCGGCGGACGAGCTAGACAATTTCGAGGGCGAAGAGCGCCGCCTGATGATGGAGCGAGTCCAGCGGCTTCTCGACGCGGCTGCCGTGCAGAACGAGGCCAGCTGCTGCACGGAGGCGCCGTAGCGGCGAAACGACGACCTTCGTCGAGACCAAGGCGTGATGTCTCGGACGCCGACTGACGGCGCCCGAGGAAGAAGAGATAAGGATCCGGCTGTCAGCCACAGTCGGACTCACATTACCATAGAGCGCGACCGAGACGGCCGCCCGAGAGCAGTGGAACGACGGGACGACTGTCCGCCTCCTCCTCCTCGCAGGGAAAGGCGAGTCTCCCCGCTGCCTGTTGATCATCCGACTCTTGGCGACCGCCTTGGTCGCCGACAGGGAGTCGGGGAAAGCGATGCCCGCCACCGGATCGACTGGCTTCACCGATCCCTGGCGCTGGAAGAAGAAGACGAGTTGGGTCCGCCTTGTTTCGGGCCCCGCATTCGAGACGAGCCCTTTCCCAAAGGGATCACGCTCCCAAGAGACACGCCCAAGTACATCGGTTCCGTGAAGCCGGAAGACTGGCTGGTCGACTACTCCACGGCTGTCAGCATAGCGAACGGCAACAAGTGTGTCGCCATAAAATACGTTCCGCTTATGCTCCAGGGCACGGCCCGGACATGGCTGAACATCCTGAAGCCTCGCAGCATCAACAGCTGGGTCGACTTCACCGAAGCCTTCGTCCGCAACTTCACCAGCACATACAAGCATCCTCCCAAGCCTTGTCAGCTCTCCTTGTGCATGCAAGGTCTCGACGAGTCGACTCGCAACTACCTCATGCGTTGGGCCGAGCTTCGGAACTCCTGCGAGGGCGTGCACGAGGTGCAAGCTATCGAGTACTTCACCACCGGGTGTAGAGAAGGCACCCTCCTCAAGCACAAGCTCCTCTGCGACAAGCCAGAAACCCTCGACGAGCTGCTGATCATAGCAGACAAGTACGCCACGGCCGACTCCTCCATGAAGGCAGAGATTCAAGTTAGCGCAACTAGCAAAGTGGCCCCTCAAGCCCCAAGAACTCCAGCGGGAGATACCAGTCGGTGGCAACAGCAGAGCGACCATAAGCATAAGGCCCCGCAGCCAGCTTCCAGCGGCCGGCAGGTCGCGACAGTTCAAGCCCAGTAGCCGGATGGGCAGCCTCCGCCCAAGCGACAGAAAGGCGGCAAGCCCAACTGGTTGCCGGCCTTCTCCTACGAGCAGACTCTGGATGGACCTTGCAAGTTCCATAGCGGCGTGAAGCCGTCGAACCACACCACCCGAAAGTGCCACTGGCTCACCAGGATCACCAAGGGAGACGGCCTCCTACCTCCACCGCCTGCTGAGCAGCCGCCTCCGCCTCCGCCCCAGCAGCTGGCTGTCAGACCAGTCGGCGCAGTACAAGACGAATACCCCGAAGTTCACGGAGCCTACGTGGTGTTTACCAGTATGGCTGATGATCGACGCAGCAGGCGGCTACAGCGACAAGAGGTGAATGCAATAGCATCAGAGACGCCAGAGTTCATGCACTGGTCCGAGAAGCCAATTGGCTGGAGCAGGGCTGATCACCCAGAGGTGATGCCGAGTCTAGGCTCCTATGCCTTGGTCTTGGATGCCACCTTTGCCACGGATAGACGAGCCGCGCGTTTCTCGCAAGTTCTGATAGACGGAGGCAGCAGCATCAATATCCTGTACAAGGACACCATGGAGAAATTAGGAATCAAGCAAAGATAGCTTCAGAACAGCCGGACTGTGTTCCACGGCATTGTTCCTGGGCTTTCCTGCTCACCAATCGGCAAGATCCTGATGGACGTCCTCTTTGTAGACAAAGAGCACTTCCGCCGAGAGTCAGTTTGGTCTGAGGTGGTGGACCTTGAGAGCCCATACCATGCACTACTTGGCCGACCCGCCCTAGCCAAGTTCATGGCGGCCCCCCACTACGCCTACCTCAAAATGAAGATGCCCAATTCCAGGGGGATTCTGACCATAGCCGGCGACTACCAGAAGTCGTCTGCCTGTGCGGCTGAGAGGAGTCGGCTAGCCGAGTCCCTGGTAATCGCGGCCGAGAAGCGGCTCCTTGAGCGGGTTGTGGCGGTGGCCGGCAAGCAGCCAGAGGTATCGCCCAACCCAAAGGAGTCGGAGGCTGAGGGTTCGTTCAAGCCGGCCAAGGAGACAAAGAAGATACCCTTGGATCCGGAGCACCTGGAGAGGTACGCTGTCGTAGGCGCAAACCTCGACAGCAAATAGGAAGGCGAGCTCGTCGATTTCCTCCGTGAGAATCAGGACATCTTTGCATGGTCCCCCAAAGACATGCCAGGTGTACCAATGGAATTCGCCGAGCACAAGTTACATGTCCGATTTGATGCAAAGCCAGTCAGGCAGCCCCTGCGCCGCCTTTCAGAAGAGAAGAGAAGAGTTGTCGGAGAAGAGATAACCCGACTCCTAGCAGCCGGCTTCATTATGGAAGTATTCTTCCTAGAGTGGCTAGCCAATCCGGTCCTGGTACTAAAGAAGAAGAAGCAGTGGCGGATGTGTATTGACTACACGAGCCTCAACAAGGCCTGCCCCAAGGACCCGTTTGCTCTGCCAAGAATTGATCAGGTGATAGACTCCACCGCCGGATGCGAGCTGTTGAGCTTTTTGGATGCATATTCAGGATATCACCAGATCAAGCTGAACCAAGCTGACAGACTGAAGACCGCCTTCATCACGCCGTTTGGAGCCTTCTGCTACCTCACCATGACGTTCGGCTTGAGGAATGCCGGTGCCACCTTCCAACGTTGCATGCAGAAGTGCCTCCTCAAGAAGCTCAGAAGGAACGCCCACTTCTACATGGATGATGTGGTGGTGAAGACGGAAAAGCGTGGAACACTGCTGGAAGACCCCAAGGAGACCTTTGAGAACCTGCGCCGATTCTAGATCAAGCTCAACCCCGAGAAGTGCATCTTCGGAGTACCAGCTGGCCAGCTCCTTGGCTTCCTGGTCTCTGAACGCGGCATCGAATGCAACCCTGTAAAGATCAAGGCCATTGAGAGGATGGAGGTACCCAGCCGACTGCTGGATGTGCAAAAGTTCACCGGCTGCTTGGCATCCATTAGCAGATTCATCAGTCAGCTGGGCGAGAAAGCTCTCCCCTTATACCAACTCATTAAGAAGACCACTTTTTTGAGTGGAACCACAAGGCGGACGAAGCTTTTCTGCATTGAAAAAGATGCTGACTACTCCACCCGTTCTGGCGGCTCCGACTCCTAAGGAACCTATGCTCCTGTACATCGCCGCCACCAGCCAGGTAGTCAGCACAGTCATTGTAGTAGAGCGCAAGGAGGAAGGCAAGGCACTACCTGTCCAGAGACTGGTATATTACCTGAGCGAAGTACTGTCGGCCTCCAAGCAAAACTACCCCCACAACCAGAAGATGTGCTATGGCGTGCACTTTACCGCCAAGAAATTAAAGCCTTACTTTCAAGAGCATCCAACCACTGTGGTGTGCACGGCTCCACTTGCCGAGATCATCGGAAGCCGAGATGCTTCTGGCCGAGTGGCCAAGTGGGCCATAGAGCTGGCTCCCTGCACGATCTACTACCAGCCCCGCACCGCCATCAAGTCACAAGCACTAGCCGACTTTCTCGTCGACTGGGTCGAGACCCAGTACCTACCTCTAGCGCCCGACTCCACCCATTGGCGGATGCATTTCAACGGCTCCAAGATGCACACTGGCTTGGGAGCCAGCGTCGTCCTCACTTCCCCTAAAGGCGACAAGCTCAAATACGCACTGCAAATCCATTTTTCCGCCTCCAACAACGTCGCCGAGTACGAGGAGCTCATTCACGGGCTCTGGCTTGCCAAAGAACTTGGCATTCACCGGATCCTGTGTTATGGCAACTCAGACTTAGTGGTCCAACAGTCATCTAGCGACTGGGACGCCAAAGATGCAAACATGGCGAGTTACCGTTTCCTCATGCAGCAACTCAGTGGGTATTTCAAGGGGTGCGAGTTCCTCCATGTGCCAGGAAACGACAATGACCAAGCAGACGCCTTGGCACGAATCGGCTCTACCCGCCAAGCAATACCATCCGGCATCGCCCTTCAACGCCTCCTCAAGCCGTCTGTCAAGCCTTCACCAGAATCAGACTCCATCTTCATGCCGGCTCCTCCCGAAGAAGTCGGATCTGACTCCAGAGCCCCGGCAGACGGTACAGGGATTTTGGCAGATGGCTCCAAACCCGCCACAGTCGAGGCCGGCCCAGGGACTGCAGTACCCGGCCCGGGGACTACGGCGGCGGGCTCGAAGACTCCAGAACTCGGCCCAAGAGCCGCGCTAGTCGGCCTGGGGACTTCATTAACGCAGCAAGCGGTTGTTGACTCCAACCCGCCGCCTCCCAGCCCAGCCGCCCTCGTCCAAGTCGTAGTTCTGGCAGTCGAAGAAATAGCAGCACCCTCATGGGCCCAGCCAATCCTCAAATTCCTGGTGAGCAAAGAGCTGCCGACTGATGAGACCTCAGCTCGGCAAGTACAACGCCGAGCGGCAGCCTACACCATAGTCAACAGAGAGCTGGTCAGGCGCAGTGTCACTGGTGTCTACCAGCGCTGCGTAGAGCCAGAGCAATGCCAAGCAATTCTCAAAGACATCCATCAAGGCGAGTGCGGCCACCATGCGGCTTCAAGAGCACTCGTCGCCAAAGCCTTTCGACATGGTTTCTTCTGCCCGACTGCCTTAGAAGAGGCCAAGGAATTGGTCCAAAAATGCAAAGGGTGCCAGAAGTTCAGCTCCAAGCCGCACCAGCCGGCTTCTGCACTCAAGACCATCCCCATTGCCTGGCCTTTCGCATTTTGGGGTCTAGACATGGTGGGACCATTCAAGACGGCACGAGGTGGCTTAACTCACTTACTTGTCGTAGTGGACAAGTTCACCAAGTGGATAGAAACGAAGCCAATCAAGAAACTGAACGGTCCGACTGCCTTGATTTTCATCTCCGATATCACAATTCGGTACGGCATACCACACAGCATCAACACAGGGCATCCGACTGGACCTAGCGTCCGTCGCCCATCCACAGTCAAACGCCCAGGTGGAGCGAGCAAACAGCCTCATCCTATCCGGCATCAAGCCCCGACTGGTCGAGCCTCTGGAGCAGTCGGCTAGCTGCTGGCTCGACAAGTTGCCAGCCGTCCTCTAGAGTCTGCGCACGACTCCAAACAAGTCAACCGGCTTCACGCCTTTCTTCCTCGTCTACGGTGCCGAAGCCGTCATCCCAAAGGACATAGAGTTCGACTCCCCGCGAGTCACCATGTACACCGAGGAGGAAGCAGAAGAAGCACGTCAAGACGGCGTCGATCTGGTGGAAGAGGGCCGGCTGTTGGCACTCAGCCGGTCCAGCATCTACCAGCAGAGCCTGCGCCGATACTACAATAGGAAGGTCAAGCCAAGATCTTTCCAAGAAGGCGACCTTGTGCTCCGGCTGATACAGCGAACAGCCGGCCAACACAAGCTATCGGCACCTTGGGAAGGCCCTTTCATCATCAGCAAAGTGCTGGGCAACAACTCCTACTACCTAATTGACGCTCAGAAGCCCCGAGCATGCAAGAGGGACGACTCCGGCAAAGAGACAGAGCGGCCATGGAATGCAAATCTCCTCCGAAGATTTTACAGTTGGTACAGTATGTACCACGCTACCTTTTGTATTAAAAGTACCAAGATTTCGGGCCACCCGAGACGAGCTCGGGGACTGCCCTCTTTTGTTTATATGATAAAAGTTATGCCTACGAGTATGTTACTCTTTGATTGCCGCTTGGCACCGGGCTCGACAGGTCGGCCCGGGGACTTGCCGCCTTGCACTATGAAATGCTTCCTGCAGCCGGACAATTAGTGTGTGATGCCTAAGCTGTCTCCTGTCAGAAGCCGCAGCTCGCAGAGCGACTGTACGGTGGCAGGAGTAAGGTAGAATGGGCATTCACATGAAAAATGGCTAAGGACTCAAAGCATAGAACATAGCTTAAAGCCGGCTTCCATCCTTCCTTTTTTCTTTTCGCAAACCGACTATTAAGCAGTCGGCTCACCGCCTTCTATTCAACTTGCTAAAAAAAACTCTAAAACAGCTAAGTACTTGCCTTCCCAAAGTAGCCAAGCATTTGATCCAACGGCAGTCCGTAGAGCAGCTGTCCGACTGGCAAGACAGGCAACTAAGGGAAAGCAGCAAAGGAAAAAAGCGAAAAGTGCAATGAGCAAGAAAAGATAGAATTCAGATAAATATTTACATAGCATAGGCCCTTGGCCGAATCTTCGAGCAGAAGTTCAAAATACACCCCGCGGGTGGAATTGTGGCGGCAGCCTAAGATGCGGCAGACGGATTCGGAGGGTCGGAGGAGACGGCAGCATCTGGCGTTGGGGCGGCCGGTTGGGCAGTCTCGGCTCGATCGCTTCCGGCGGCAGTCGGCTCGGTCGCACGCGGCTCGTTGCTGGAGGCACGGTCGAGCTGAGGCTGGCCGTCCGCCCCGTCTTCTGGTTCTTCCGTCTCGCCTCCGTCCTCCGCCTCGCCTTCCTCCTCGGCGCTGGAACCGATCACCTCCGCCGAGTCCTCGCCGTAGTCTGGGTTCATCCCAAACCACTCCGGCGGTACCTCCTCGCCGTCTTCAGACCGCTCGGGGACGAAGATACTGGTGTCGGTGTACTCGGCGATCGCCGCCACACGCTTGACGAGGGCGTCTTCCGTAGCTGCCAGCTCCGGCTGGGCCTCTGACCGGAGTGTGGCCAGCCGGTCTAAGTCTAGCCCCGGATACCATGCTTTGACGAACTCCAAGGCCTGGCGCGCTCCAGCTCGGGCCGAGGAACCTTTCCAGGCTTCAAGACGACCAACCGCGACCTCCAGCCAGTCGGCAGTCCGACTGGGGGTGCGCGGAGCCTATATGTCCGGCCACAAGGCAGCAATCGCCTGGGCGCCGACACGTTGAAGCTGGCGCAGCAGCCGGTGCGTCGGCCGAAGGCGAGCCTCGTTGCTTAGGATATGCTCATCAAGGGTTCGGGGGGCATCGGCGGCGATCTCTGCACCTTCTGCCCTCCGACCTTCACGGTCAGCCTCGATGGTATGGATGGCGGCCTGCGAGTGCCCAAGGAAGAAGTCTGCCAAGACAGAGGAAACGAAGAAACAAGTCAAAAACCGGGAGTCGGCACGATTTATAATCGGTAGCTCGAAGAAAGAAAGTAAAGAAACTCACCATCAACAATGTCTTCAATCTCATGGAAGCCGGAGGCCAGCATTTCCTCGTTGTCAGTCCAGGAGGAGCGCTCGCTCGCGAACTCGGCCAGGAGGGCGGTTTCCGCCTCTTCCGCCTCCTTTTGTGTCTTCGCAAGCAGCTCCCTCTGCTCTGTCAATTAAGTGGCCAGCAGATCATGCTCTGTGGCGAGCTTGCTACACTCCTCTCCCTTGGCGCGCAACGTAGAGTTGGCTTCGCTCAGCTGCTGTTAAAGAACAGCATTGGCTTCAGAAGAGAAGGAAGAAAGAAGGCGTTAAGTCATCAGTAAAGAAGGTCGCCGGGGAGATCCGGCCCGACTGCTCAGCAGTCGGCCCGAATCTCGGGGACTACAGCCCGCGGGTGCCAGCGCACCCCCGCAAAGAAGAAAAAGGACTCACTCTAGCTCTCCGACAAGTCGGTGGTCCGCTTGCCCAGCTCTTCAACGTTGCGGTTGAAGGCAGTAACACGGAGGTTGTGGTAGTCCTGCGACAAAATATTTCAGACAAAAGTAAGTACCCGGAGCTCACCAATTGGAGTTCCGGGCCACCTGCTCGGCAGCCGAACCGAAACTTGGGGACTACACCCAGTGGGTGCACTGGCGCGCCCCCACTGAGAGGAACAAAAACAAGAAAAAAAAGAGGACCAAAGAGAAAGCATACCCGGACGGCTGCTCGCAACGCCAGGTATGCCTTGGTGCAATTCTGGATCGCGTCGCCCTCGGCTCGCAGCTTCGTCTGGACGTCCAGAAGCGCCTGGTTCAGCGGCCCTGTGCCGCCTCCTCGCCGTCTCCAGGGGCGTGGCGCCGAAGTCGCCTTCTCAAGACGGCGCCGCGCTGGCGAGCCGACTTGAAGGAGTAGCCTCGCCATGGCCTCATCTTCAGTCGGTGGCACCGGCGGGTCCGCCGGCTGTTTGCCTTGCGTGCCCCCATACGGCAGCGGAGGCGGCGGCGGAACAATCACGTCCGGCGTGGAGGAGCCGCCGCCTTCCCTCTCCACGATGGGGTTCTCGCCGCCGGCTTCACCAGTCTGCATCATGAACTCCAGAGGCGGTAGCGCAGAGTTCAGCGGGGTGACGAACACCGCCGATTGGCGGTGCGCGGCCTCCTCAGCCTGCCGCTTCGTCGCGGCGACGGCTTCGGCCTCCGCCAGTTTCTTCTTGGCGGAGGCCTCCTCCTTATCGGCCTCCACCTTCTCCAGGCGGGCGGCCTCGTCCTCGTTGCGCTTCTCCTACGCATTCCGCTCCATCGCCTCCAGGAGGTCAACAGCGGGGTCAATCCGCCGAGTGGTGGCGGACGTCTCCGCTGACCCCATGATGGAGGCGGTGACAACCCTCTCAAGAGTGATGGGAGCCCTGAAGCGAGGGAAGCAAGTAAAAGACTCAGACAAAGCTACAGAGAAAGAATAAAGCGTCAAGACGGAATACTCACGCGGAGACCAGTGGCGGCTTCTTCACTTCCTTGCGGAAGCGGATGGCCTTCGCGGCCGCCTCGTCCCGCTTGGCCGCCGTAGCCGAACTCTTGGGCTTCTTCTGCCGACTGCCGAACAAAGTCGGCACGGCCCTGCGCTTCTTCCTACCGCCCGGAGCACCCGGCGCGGCAGAAGAGCCCGCACCAGGATGGCTGGCTCCTGGCCGGGGGCGGGGGGCGACCTCCTCATCATCGTCAGACCAGTCCTCTAGACTGGCCCCGAGCCGCGGGCCGCCTCCTCCCTCGGTGTTGTCTTCCAAAGCCGCCGCCACCAGATCGGGGTCGTCGACGTCGCTCTCCGCCCGGTTGGCAAGGAACTCACGGGCCGGCCCCGAGGTGCCGGCTGGTGGATGGAGGAGGGGATTCTGACCAAAGCCGACTGGTCAGGTCACACAAAACAGACTCGGCAAGAAAGAAGACAACTCGAAGAAAGAAAGAAAGGGCAACTCACTGTAGGTGGGGGGTTGGCGCGGGAGTACGGCTCCTTGCCGAACCGCCAGTCCTCAAGCAGCTTGCTGTCCGAGAGGTAGTTCACCATGTAGGCCACCTCCTCGTGAGGCATGTCCTTGGTGCACATCCGACTCGGGTCACGGCGCCCGCTCATTTGGCATATCATGTGGGGGCGGCCTTGGAGTGGGAGAACTCGGCGCGCCACGAAGGCGGCCAGCAGGTCTGGACCAGTCAGGCCCTCTGATTGTGTCAGCACTCGGAGTCGTGTGACGGCGCCGGCTCCCGCAAGCGTCAGCGACTTGGCCCGGAACGACCAGTTGGGCAATCTCCCAGCCGGCGGGCCGGCTTCGAAGGCCGGCAGGTTGACCCAATCGCCCCCCGTGAAGACGCTCTTCACGTAGAAGTACGATCGCTGCCACATCTTCACCGACTTTATCAGCCTGATGGTGCGGAAGGGGTTGTCGGCCCCCAACCTCCACACGGCGATGAATGCGCCACACTGAGCCGGCACGCCTGCAGCCTGGGTGCCGAGCTTGCAGAAGAAGAACTCCCCCTAGAGCTCGAGGGTGGGGAGGACTCCGAGGAAGCCTTCACACAAGGCCACAAAGGCGGACATCAGCACCACCGTATTGGGCGTGAGGTGGTGCGGCTAGAGGCCGTAGAACTCCAGAAAGGAGCGGAAGAAGCTGCTCGCCGGCAGCCCCAATCCGCGCAGGCAGTGCGAGCGGAATATAACCCACTCGCCCTCCTCCGGCGCCGGAGAGATCTCCCCCCTCGGCGCAAGGCGTACCAGCACGTAATCTTCGCCGGGAAGCCGATGAGTCTTGCGGAGGAACTCGATCTGGTCGTCGTGAACTTCTGAGCCGTCCCAGGTGCCAGAATGCACCGAGGGAGGCGCGGCGGCAGAAGAAGAACTCATCGTGAGCTGATCGCCGTGGCGTTCGACAAAGCTTGGGCGCGCGGCGGAGCGAAGAAGAAGAAGAAGAAGGAGAAGAGCAAGGAGTAGTGGGAAGGAGGGGCGCGCATGCTCTGCCGCGACCCCCTCCTCCCCCTACTTATAGCCTCATGGGCTGCGAAGCTGAGGGGGCGGTCGTGGGATTTACTACGCCCACGGCCCCACGACCCCCACGTTTCCACGACAAAGTTACTGTGCACAGTAACTCCACGGGAATCCCAACTGTCCGCCTGGGCCACAGTGGATCAGCTCGGGCGCCGAGGCACGGTAGTGGCGGGCCCCGCCCACGGGCCTGTCCCGTCACGCGCGTAGGCTGGCAGACTGGCCCGGCCGCGTCTTATCACGTGACAGGCCCGGAACGGGCGGCGGCCTGGAGGCATAGCCAGCACACTACTTGGATCTCGCCGCGACATTCAAAATATTGTGCGAGTCAGAGTTGGGCGAGTCCGACTCCTTCTAGCCGGCCCGGCAGAAGTCAAGCAAGATCCATGTCTCAGGCACCCAGAAAGAGAAACTGCTGAGGCTCCTCGGTCGATCGTCCACGGCACCTCATCAGCTTCGGGGACTACTGTCGGAGTAATGGGCTACAGGTAGGCTAAACCGAGTCCTAGAAGCTTTCAAGACATCGGGGCAGGCTGCGCCCCTCAAGACCCCAGGACAAAGAGCCGCCTTCTGAGGAGTCGGCAGCAAGGCCACCGACTAGCCACTCACGGTCGAGTCCCAGGGACGACTTCAGGACGAACGGACTCCTGACTGACGACTTCCCAAGAAGCCGGCCTTGGGGAGTCGGCCCGTTACTCCAGCGAAAGCCCATGTCCTCATCAAGAGGGACAAGACAGGGGAGTGGCTACAGTGAAGACTGCTCCCACCCCTTTCCAAAGGCAAGCATGGTCACAGTACGCCGTATCCGCGGAGATCTCCGTGCGGCGTCGCACTGTTGCCATGCTGGCCCTGACATCAGCACCGGTGGACCGAATCCTGCGCCCACGACGGCTTGTCTGTACGACCTTTGGGCAGCGGGTCCCACCGGCCAGCGGGATCCCAGAAGACGGCAAGTGCGCCACAAGTTGGACCCGTCGGGAGTCGGCCCCCGAGAGTCGGCCAGCTCCTCCCCCGAGGCCCACGCGCCATTAACCAGATGTGACGGAGAGTGGCAATAATGAACGCCCGCCAGGCCGCGGGGCTGTTGCCATGACTCCATGACGAAGCCCGCGTCATTAGAAGCACGGCTACAGTAATCAGCAGCCGGCAAGACCCACCCGTGGCGGACGCGGCCTGTCGGCTCCGTACCGGGCTAGTCGGCGGGGCCCACCAGTCGGCGGGCCCCAGCAGTCGGCGGAGAAGACAGAGACCGGAGGCACTGATGGCTGGGCCCGCGTCCAGCCGGATTACCATTGTACCCCTGGGGGGTAGGCCTATATAAACCCCCCAGGGTACCCATGCAAAGGGTGGGAATCCATTATCACTAGACCAGACCATACAGGAAGGAGAGAGCTAGCCTTGCCTTCTCCTACCTTCAGGAAACAGCTCTAGGAGCAATCGTGTAAACACTTTTCCATATTGATCATGCGGAGACCCCGCAGAGCAGCAGTAGGGGTATTATCTCCCCGGAGATCCCTGAAGCTGGGTAAGATTCGCCGGCGTGCATGTCTTCGCCTCATCCCGTTTCCAGGCACCAGCGACGTTCTACTCGCCCCCACCATGATAAGCCATCCTTTGGCATATGTCGCACCCAACCCCCGAGAAACCCAAAGGTTGTTAATGGGTAATGAATAAAACATTATATCTCATGTACGCCCATTAATGTTGAAAGTAATATTATCCAAACTTTGACACCGGAAGAATACCTAAAAGAGTCCTTCTGGAAAGCTCCAGAATCATGAAAATAAAGGAGGTATGTTATACGGTAAGTAAACTGACTCTGAAAAATCCGCAAAAATATTTTTTGTAGGTTTTGGAATACTTAGAAAATTAGGAAAATAAGAAACTTCCAGGAAGTGTACCCTGGTGGGCACAAGAAGCCAGGCGCGCCCAGGTGGGTTGTGCCCACCTGGGGTACCTTATGTACTCCGTTTTTCTACAGTTTGCTTGTTTCCCAAGATAATAAATCTTTATATACCCCCCTGAACCTATTGACCACCGTATCATGGAGAAATCTTTTGTTTTCTTTTCTTGTTGTTTTCTGTCATCCCATCTACCATGGCCTCTTCAAGCTCCTACAAGGATAAGTTCTTCAAGAATGTCATCAACCCATATTTGTGGGAGGGGGTGCTTCACCTCCACGATGTGCCAGGTCCCAAGGGGACGGGAACCGTGGAGGCCGGGCTTGAAGCTATGGAGCAGGACGTCTTCCGGTGCAAGGGGATGGTGGAGCGTGGACTCAATGCCAAACACCTCTGATCATGCACCTCTCCCGTGATCTCAAGGTGGATGGCAAGCCCATGAAGGACATCATCTTCACCCTCCATGAGCAAATTAACTTCCTCCAAAGCCAGATTTACGATCTCCAAAACCAAGTCTTTGAATATGAGGCAATATTTAAAGGTATGAGTTTGGCTGCCGGTTGTAGGACCCGTGAAACTCACTCCTCCTCTTATGATGGTGGACCTCTGCCATGGAAAGCCGAGGACAAGATCTCTTCTTCATCACGACCACCTTCTTCTTCATCAACAAAAGAAAATTGAGTATCGGGTATGGGCACTCCCCTTGGCTTCCACCAAGCTTGGGGGAGGTGCCCCGGTATCATATCATCCCCACTATCTTTTTCCTTTACTTATTTTTGTTCAACCTTTTGCTTTAGATGAATAAAAGCTTAGTTCGATCCCTTCTTTTCAAGAGTTTTCTTAGTGATCTATCCTTGTAATCGTGTGTGAGATATATAATAAAGTTTATTTTGAGTTTTTTCTTTCTTTACTTTCATGTTGCAATAAAAAGAAAGGAAATAAAAAAGGATAAAGGAAAATAAATGAGAAGGATCTTAAGCTAATCTTATGGTAGGTGATGACACCACATAAGGAAAAGTATAAGTAGGAAATTTTATTAGAGATTGACAAACATCGCCTTAGTTAATGATGCAACTCATGAAAGAATTAATAAGGGAAGAGAGGATTCACATATAAATATACTATCCTAGAAATATTTTGTGATTGTGAGCCCCCATCAAAATATTATATGCCAAAATTGCTGACGTTGGACAAGGAAGACAACTTAATGATTCATGTTTTTTCATATATATTAACATAGAAGTCATATTGTCATAGATCCATTAACATGTGGTGCTTGCCCCTATCTTTGCTAGCCAAAAATTCCGCACTAAGTAGAGATACTACTTGTGCATCCAAAAACCGTTAAACCCAAATCTTATTTTTAAGAGTCCACCATACCTACCTAGGGATTGAGCAAGATCCCTCAAGTAAGTTGTCATCGGTGGAATAAGGCAATAAAAATTGCTTCTAAAAATGTGAGATCATTTAGTGTAAGAGAAAATTGAGCGGTGTACGAACTTGTGATGGTGAAGAATAAAAGGGACAGACTGCATAATAAAGGTTGCCATCACAAAGGGTAATACAATGTGACGTTCTTTTGCACTAAGGGGTTGAGCATACAAAAAAATAAGCGTATGGCAACCTCTGCTTCCATCTGCGAAGGGCCTATCTTTTACTTTTATGAAAAGAATCAAAGTTTTCTCTCTATTCCTTTTTATTTTCTCCTTTGGCAAGCATTATGCGGTGAGGAAAGTCTAGGCACATATGTCCAGTTGAATATGGGTAGCATGAGTTATTATTGTTGACACCACCCTCGAGGTGAATACGTAGGGAGGCGAAACTATAAGCCTTATGTCTCTGGTTGAAACGTTTTGCTCATGTGTATGCGGTGAGTGTTAGCAATCATAGAAGACTATACGATGGTTGAGTATGTGGACTTGCCTAAAGGCTCCGATACGTGACCCTTCCTGAAAAGATGATGAATTGCAGTTGCAAAGTTGACTGAGAACATAGTTTGTTGGTTTCTAATAGAGTTTTTGCTTTATACTTTAATAGTGTGATGAATTGCCACTTATTCATGAGAAGTATATGATAAAAGTTCTATGATAAGAGTCTTATGTTTAAGTTTGTTGCTGTTAGAATAGTGAACATGATGCATATATCTCTGTATTTTGTTTTTATCGACACCTCTCTCTCTCTCTCTCTCTCTAAGCACATGGACATGTTTTTCGATTTTGGTTTTCGCTTGAGGACAAGCGAGGTCTAAGCTTGGGAGAGTTGATATGTCCATTTTGTATCATGTTTTCATACTATTATTTATGATGTTTTTATGCATAATAATGCTTTTTGTAGTAATTCTAATGCCTTTTCTCTCATAATTTGCAAGGTACACACAAAGAGGTAGAATTCCGGCAGCTGGAAATCTGGACCTGGAAAAGCTACATCAGGCTACCTATTCTGCACAACTCGAAACAAGATGAAACTTCACGGAGAATTTTATGGAATATATGAAGAATATTGGAGCAAATAAGTACCAGAGGGGGCCCACCAGGTGGGCACAACCCACCTGGGCGTGCCAAGGAGCCCAGGCACGCCCTGGAGGGTTATGCTCACCTAGGCCCACCTCCGGTGCCCATCTTCTGGTATATAAGTCATTTTGACCTAGAAAAAATAAAGAGAGGACTTTTGGGATGGAGCGCCTCCGTCTCGAGGCGGAACTTGGGCAGGAGCACTTTTGCCCTCTGATAGAGCGATTCCGCCGGGGGAACTTCCCTCCTGGTGGGGCAAATCATCGTCATCATCATCACCAACAACTTTCCCATCTTGGGGAGGGCAATATCCATCAAAATATTCAATAGCACCATCTCATCTCAAACCCTAGTTCATCTCTTGTGTTCAATCTTGTTACCGGAACTATAGATTGGTGCTTGTGGGTGACTAGTAGTGTTGATTACATCTTGTAGTTGATTACTTTATGGTTTATTTGGTGGAAGATTGTACGTTTAGATCCAATATTCTATTTAATACCCCTCTGATCATGAGCATGTTTATCACTTGTGAGTAGTTACTTTTGTTCTTGAGGTCACGGGAGAAATCATGTTACAAGTAATCATGTGAACTTGATATGTGTTCGATATTTTGATAGTATGTATGTTGTGATTCCCTTAGTGGTGTCATGTGAACGTTGATTACATGACACTTCACTATATTTGGGCCTAAGGGAATGCATTGTGGAGTAGCAATTACATGATGGGTTGCGAGAGTGACAGAAGGTTAAACCCCGGTTTATGCGATATTCCGTAAGGGACCGATCGATTGGATCCAAAAGTTTAATGTTATGGTGAGAATTTATTCTTAATACTTTTCTCGTAGTTGCGGATGCTTGTGGGAGGGTTAATTATAAGTTGGAGGTTTGTTCAAGTAAGAACAGCACATAAGCACCAGTCTACCCACATATCAAATTATCAAAGTAGCGAACACAAATCGAACCAACATGGTGAAAGTTACTAGATGAAATTCCCGTGTACCCTCAAGAATGCTTTCCCTATTATAATAGATCGTTTTGGCTTGTCCTTTTCCTCGTTACTATTATCATTACTTGCTCATTGCAAAATATTATCATTACTTGCTCATTGCAAAATATCTTGCTATCAAACTACTCTGTTACTTACAAGTTCAGCACTTGCAGACATTATCTTGCTGAAAACCACTTGTCATTTCCGTCTGCTCCTCATTGGGTTCAACACTCTTACTTATAGAAAAGAGCTACAATTGATCCCCTATACTTGTGGGTCATCAAGTCATGAGGCAGGTGCTATGATTGCTGCTATACTCCCCAAAATGATTAGTGACGTCCGCGTTTAAACCAAACCATACGTTCCTTGCGTCACCTGCAAAGTCCCCCACTTTCTCTCGATTTTTCTCCACTGCGACCCGTCAGAGTGTGCTCTGAGCTTCCCGTTTTTCTTACGGTCCTCCTTGTGCCATCGCATCAACTTGGCATGCTCTTTGTTTCTGAACAGAATGTTTCAACCGTGGTATTATAGGAGCATACCACATCACCTTGGCAGGAACCCTCTTCCTGAGGCACTCGCCGTCATCATCACCAGGGTCATCTCGTCTGATCTTATACCGCAATGCATGAAGCTACGTCGGTATTTCCCCAAAGAGGAAGGGATGATGCAGCACAACGGCGGTAGGTATTTCCCTCAGATACGAAACCAAGGTTACTAAACCAGCAGGATAACCAAGCAACACAATGTAAACAGCACCTGCACATAGATAACAAATCCCCGCAACGCGACGTGTTAAAGGGGTTGTCAATCCCTTCCAGGGTACGGCGCGTCAAGTAGGCAAACAGACGTGAGATAAATTTGTAGTAGATTGATAGATCAAATGCAAAATAAAATAAATAAGGATAAATCACAGCAACGTATTTTTGGGTTGTTGGATTAATAGATCTAAAAATAAAAAGCAAAGGCAAATAGATGGCACAGGCAAATAATATAAGAAAGAGACCCCGGGGGCGCAGATTTCACTAGTGGCCTATCTCAAGAAAAATAGCAAATGGTGGGTGAACAAGTTACTGTTGGGAAATTGATAGAACTTCAAATGCTCATGATGATATCCAGGTAATGAACATTACATAGGCATCACGTCCAAGATTAGTAGACCGACTCTTGCTTGCATCTACTACTATTACTCAACACATCGACCGCTATCCAGCATGCATATAGTGTATTAAGTTCATGGAGAAATGGAGTAACGCAATAACAACGATGACATGATGTAGACAAGATCTATCTATGTAGATATAGACCCCATCGTTTTATCCTTAGTAGCAACGATACATACGTGTCGGTACCCTTTCTATCACTGGGATCAAGCACCGTAAGATCGAACCCATTACAATGCACCTCTTCCCATTGCAAGATAAATAGATCAAGTTGGCCAGACAAAACCCAAATATTGGAGAAGAAATACGATGCTATAAGAGATCATCCATAAAAGAGATCAAAGAAACTCAAATACTTTCATGGATATAAAAAGATAGATCTGATCATAAACTCAAAGTTCATCGATCCCAACAAACACACCGCCAAAGAGTTACATCATATGGATCTCCAAGAGACCATTGTATTGAGAATCGAGAGAGAGAGGGAGAGAGCGAGAGAGAAAGAGAGAGAGAGAGGAACCCATCTAGCTACTAACAACGGACCCGAAGGTCTATAGAGAACTACTCACGCATCATCGGAGAGGCACTAATGGAGGCGGAGAACCCCATCTGAGATGGTGTATATATTGGATCTGGTGGTTCTGGACTCTACGGCGGCTGGATGAATATTTCGTCGACTCCCCTAGGGTTCTGGAAATATTGGGGTATTTATAGAGCAAAGAGGCGGTCCAGGGGGCACCTGAGGTGGGCACAACCCACCAGGGCGCACCTGGGCCTCCTGGCATGCCCTGGTGGTTTGTGCCTCCCTCGGGGCAGCCCCCAGGTGCAGCCAGGGCCCATTGTGTTCCTTTTGGCCCAAAAAAATTCTCCGTACAGTTTCGTGGCATTTGGACTCCGTCTGATATTTATTTTATGCAATGTAACAAAACATGGAAAAAAACAGCAACTGTCACTTGGCACAATGTCAATAGGTTAGTACCAAAAATGATATAAAATGACTATAAAATAATTATGAAACATCCAAGATTGATAATATAACAGCATTGAACAAGCAAAAATTATAGATACGTTGGAGACATATCAGCATCCCCAAGCTTAACTCCTACTCGTCCTCGTGTAGGTAAGTGATAAAAACAGAATTTTTGATGTGGAATGATGCCTATCATGTCATATCATATCCTTTCTTTATAGAAGGGAAATTTGGACTTTTATAATGTTCAAAGCAATACTCTAGTTTCGACATGAAAATTTAAATACTCAAGCATATCAACAAGAAACCATGTATTTCAAAATATCAACGCTAAAATACGATATCCCTAGCCCATCATGCTCAATCATTGATCCATTCATGAAACACACTTGAATATTAGCTACGCCCAATACTTAGGTACGATCATATTGCTTCCTAGTTGGTGCTTTTATAAGATCAGATCGAGACTCAAATTCAAAAAAAATTGCATAAAATAAAAGAAAGGCCCTTCACAGAAGGAAGTAGGGATTTGTAGAGGTGCCAGAGCTCCAAGCAAAAAACTTAGATATAAAAACATTTTGGGACGTGTATCCATCCCACCAACGAAAACGAATTAGAATTCCCAATACTTTCCATGTTTAGATATATCATAGGTGGTTCCCAAACAGAAAATAAAGTTTATTCCTTTTTCCACCATACTTTCACTTTCCATGGCTAACCGTATCCACGGGCGCCTTCCATACCAACACTTTCCATGGAATTTATTATTTGACAACATAAAGTAAATTCATTTTTCATTTCGGTACTGGGCATCCCTAATACCTTTGCCTCACTCTCGTGCAATGACAAGTGAATAAACACTCATCTTGGGAATAACACATCTAGCATGGAAAATATTAGCGACCCCTCACCACTCCGCGAGCAAAACGAACACACAAAAGAGAAGTTTATTTTTGAAAATTAGATATGGCACATGCAAATTTGCTTAGAACGGCAAAAGAATACCACAAATAGGTAGATATAGTGGACTCATGTGGCAAAACTGGGTTAAAGGTTTTTGGATGCAAAGTAGAGATCATACTTAGTGCAAAATGAAGGCTAGCAAAAGATTGGTAAGCGACCAACCAAGAAATGAATAATCTTATAAGCAAGCATTAAGCATAATTAACACTGAATAATGCACCACAAGTAGGATATAACTTCATTGCATGACTATGGACTTTCGTGCTTGCATAGGGAATCACAAACCTTAACACCAATATTCTTACTAAAGCATAATTACTCATCAAGATGACTCACATAACATATCATCATATCTCAAAACTATTACTAAGAATAAAGTTTATTTTGTCCAATGATCTTCATGAAAGTTTTTATTATATCCTTCTTGGATATCTATCAGTTTGGGACTAATTTTAATATGTTTCTTTTCATAAGCTCAAACAAATATAAATGAAGATCATGAGCATAATTTTTTTTTCTTTCTCTCAAAATATTTTAAGTGAAGCAAGAGAGAATTTCTTCAAAATTTTACTAACTCTCAAATAAATATAAGTGAATCAAGAGAGCATTTCTTCAAAAAATACTAAGCACACCATGCTCAAAAAGATATAAGTGAAGCACTAGAGCAAGTCCATAGCTCATAAAAATTTAAGTGAAGCATAGAGAGCAATTATAACAAGTCATGACATAATTTTGGCTCTCTCAAATAAGTGTGTCCAGCAAGGGATCAAGACTTAAAACACAAAATAAAGCAAGCAAAGACTCATATCATACAAGATGCTCCAAACAAAACACATAGTATGTGACGAATAAAAATATAGCTTCGAGTAAAATACCGATGGTTGTTAGTAGAAAGAGGGGATGCTACTCGGGGGCATCCCCAAGCTTAGTTGGTTGCTCATTTTTGGATAATAGCTTGGGATGTCGGGGCATCCCCAAGCTTAGGCTCTTCTACTCCTTATTCCTTCATCCATCGTAAGATAACACAAAACTTGAAAACTTCAATGACACAAAACTTGAAAACTTCAATGACACAAAACTCAAGAAAACCTTCATGAGATCCATTAGTATAAGAATAATAAATCACTACTATAAGTGATGTATCAAACCAATTCATATTTTGTTCTTGCATTATATCTACTATATTCAAACTTTTCTATGGTAAAAACTCATCAAAGAAAACCAAAGAGCTATCAAAATAAGCACACAACACAAAGAAAACATAATCTGTCAAAACCGAACAGTCTGTAGCAATCTGACTATTTTGAATATTTCTGTAACTCCACAAATTCTGAAAACTTAGGAATGGGTATTTTATCGCTCTCTAGAAAAAATGAAAATTATTCCCACGAGCGCAAAAGTTTATGTTTTTTCAGCAAGATCAAACAACTATCACACAAGAAGATCCTAAAGGCTTTATTTGGCACAAAAACTAATTAAAACACAAAAAACACAATTGTAACAGTAGCATAATTGTGCTAACACACAAGAACAAAAAGAAAAAAGAAAAAATAAATTTTATTCATTGGGTTGCCTCCCAGCAAGCTCTATAGTTTTACGCCCTTAGCTAGGCGTAAAGCAAGGATCTAAGTTTTGTCATCTTTGGTTAGAGATCCATAAGATGCCCTCATGATTGATTCATATGGTGGCCTAATTCTTGTTCTAGGAAAGTGTTTCATACCCTTCCTCAAAGGAAATTGGAACGTAATATTGCCTTCCATCATATCAATCACGGCACCGATAGTGCGTAAAAATGGTCTACCAAGAATAATTCGACAAGGCGGATTGCAATCAATATCAAGAACAATAAAATCTGTGGGCACATAATTCCTATTTGAAAGAATAAGAACATCATTAATTATTCCCATAGGCTTTTTAATAGTAGAATCCGCCAAGTGCAAATTTAAAGAACATTCTTCAAGATCGGTAAGACCAAGCACATCACATAAAGATTTCGGAATTGTAGAAACACTAGCACCCAAGTCACACAAAGCAAAACACTAATAATTTTTAATCTTGACTTTTATAGTAGGTTCCCATTCATCATGCAATATTCTAGTAATTGATGCTTCTAATTCCAAGTTTTTTCAAGAGCTTTCATCGTAGCATCAACAATATGTTTAGTAAAAGCTTTATTTTGTTCAGAGGAATGGGGTGAATTTATCATGGATTGCAGCAAGGAAATACAATCAATCAAAGAGCAACTATCATAACTAAAGTCTTTGTAATCCAAAAGAGTGGGCACATCACTAGCTAAAGTTTTGACCTCTTCAAACCCACTTTTATCAATTTTCTCAACAAGATTTTCACCCTCCGAATCATTGGGATGCCTTGTACCTAAAGTTGAATCTTCTCCGGTCCCTTTTTCATCAATCTTAACTTTACTAAACAAGGAATCAATTAAAGAAACACAAATCAATTTAATATCTTCATCACTTTTGCGAAAGAAATCACTAGAAAATGCTTCCAAAAATTCTCTTTTAGCTCTAAGCATAGCGGTTCTTTTCTTAATTTCATCCATAGAAACATAAAGAGCATTAATTAATTCATCTACTTTAGGCACAAAATTTTTCATCTTGAGATTTTCCACATCATGAGCAATTTTATCAACACTTCTAGACAAATCATCAATCATACTCAACTTTTCTTCTATGGACGTGTTAAAAACTTTTTGTGTGTTGATAAATTCTTTAATATTGTTCTCAAGATCATAGGTGTTCCTATTATTATTATAAGATTGATTTCCATAGGAATTACCATAATTATTAAAGGAATCACTAGGAAAAAGGCCTAGGATTAAAATTACCTCTATAAACATTGTTGTTGAAATTATTTCGAGAGATAAAATTCACATCTATGGCATCACTATTTTGCTCAATCAAAGTAGACAAAGGCATATCATTAAAATCAATAGGAGCACTCCTACTAGCAACCAATTTCACAAGAGCATCAACTTTTTCACTCAAAGAAGAAATTTCTTCAACCGAATTAATTTTTTTACTAGTAGGAGCTTCTTCGGTATGCCATTGCAAATAATTTGCCATAATATTATCGAGAAATTTGGTGGCTTCAGCCAAAGTAATTACCAGAAATGTACCACCAGCGGCGGAATCTAAACGATTATGAGAAACAAAATTCAAACCCTCATAAAATTTTTGTATGATCATCCAAAGATTTAACCCATGAGTTGGGAAATTCCTTAGCATCAGTTTCATCCTTTCCCAAGATTTTGCAACATGCTCATGTTCAGGTTTCTTGAAATTCATGATCTGGGTTCTAAGGGAAATAATTTTTACGGGCAGAAAATAATTAGTGGTAAAAGCATCTTTGCACTTGTTCCAAGAATCTATACCATTGCGAGGCAAAGAAGAGAACGAATTTTTTGCAGAATCACGCAAAGAAAACGGAAATAATTTCATCTTCACCACATCTTTTTGTTTTGCATATCGCATAATTCCACGAAGGTATTAAGATGTGACGCGGGATCCTCATTATGAGTACCAGAAAATTGATCTTTCATAACAAGATTCACAAAGCAATATTAATATCACAAGTCTCCAACCTAGTGGCGGGAGGAGCAAGCAGAGTGCTGATAAAATAATTGTTGTTGTTATTTGAGAAATCACATAACTTGGTGTTCTCTTGAGTCATGATGACTTTGCAACAAGATTTCACTCAAAAACAGATCCGGCAAGAAAATGTCGAACGGAAAAAGAGGACTAATAAAACGACAAATTTTTGTGAAGTGGGGGAGAGGAAAATGAGAGGAAAGTGGCATATAATGTAAATTGCAAGGAGATGAGATTTGTGATTAGGAACCTGGTATATGTTGAAGATCCTCCCCAGCAACGGCGCCAACAATTCCTTTTGATGTCACTTGAAGCTACGTCGATCGGTATTTCCCCAAAGAGGAAGGGATGATGCAGCACAACGACGATAGGTATTTCCCTCGGATATGAAACCAAGGATATCAAACCAGTAGGAGAACCAAGCAACACAACGTAAACATCACCTGCACATAGATAACAAATCATCGCATCCCGACGTGTTAAAGGGGTTGTCAATCCCTTCCGGGGTACGGCGCCTCAAGTAGGCAAACAGACGTGAGATAAATTTGTAGTAGATTGATAGATGAAACGCGAAATAAAATAAATCAGGATAAATTGCAGCAAGGTATTTTTGGGTTTTTGGATTAATAGATCTGAAAATAAAAGCGAAGAAAAATAGATCACAAAGGCAAATAATATAAGAAAGAGAACCGAGGGCCGTAAATTTCACTAGTGGCTTCTCTCGAGAAAAATAGCAAACGATGGGTCAACAAACTACTGTTGGGCAATTGATAGAACTTCAAATACTAATGACGATATCCAGGAAATAATCATTACATAGGCATCACGTCCAAGCTTAGTGGACCGACTCCTGCCTGCATCTACTACTATTACTCCACACATCGACCGTTATCCAGCATGCATCTAGTGTATTAAGTTCATGGAGAAACGCTGAATGCAATAAGAAGGATGACATGATGTAGACAAGATCTATCTATGTAGAGATAGACCCCATCGTTTATCCTTAGTAGCAACGATACATACGTGCCGTTTCCCTTTCTGTCACTGGGATCAAGCACCGTAAGATCGAACCCACTACAAAGCACCTCTTCCAATTGCAAGATAAATAGATCAAGTTGGCTAGACAAAACCCAAATATCGGAGAAGAAATACGAGGCTATAAGAGATCATGCATAAAAGAGATCAAAGAAACACAAATACTTTCATGGATATAAAAAGATAGATCTGATTATAAACTCAAAGTTCATTGATCCCAACAAACACACCGCAAAAGAGTTAGATCATATGGATCTTTGATACGTCTCCAACGTATCTATAATTTTTGATTGCTCGATGCTATATTATCTACTGTTTTGGATATTATTGGGCTTTATTATCCACTTTTATATTATTTTTGGGACTAACCTATTAACCGGAGGCCCAGCCTAGAATTGTTGTTTTTTGCCTGTTTTAGGGTTTCGAGGAAAAGGAATATCAAACGGAGTTTAAACGAAATGAAACCTTCAGAAACGTGATTTTCTCATCAGATAAGATCCAGGAGACTTGGACCCTCTGTCAATAAAGCCATGAGGCGGTCACGAGGGTGGAGGGCACCCCCCCTAGGGCGTGCCCCCTGCCTCGTGGGCCCCTCGAAGCTCCACCGACGTACTTCTTCCTCCTATATATATCCACGTACCCCCAAACTATCAGGGATGGAGCCAAAAACTTAATTCCACCGCCGCAACTTTCTGTATCCATGAGATCCCATCTTGGGGCCTGTTTCGGAGCTCCGTCGGAGGGGGCATCGAACATGGAGGGCTTCTACATCTTCATCCAAACCCCTCCGATGAAGTGTGATTAGTTTACTTCAGACCTACGGGTTAATAGTTAGTAGCTAGATGGCTTCTTCTCTCTTTTTGGATCTCAATAAAATGTTCTCCCCCTCTCTCGTGGAGATCTATTCGATGTAATCTTCTTTTTGCGGTGTGTTTGTTGACACCGATGAATTGTGGGTTTATGATCAAGTCTATCTATGAATAATATTTGAATCTTCTCTGAATTCTTTTATGTATGATTGGTTATCTTTGCAAGTATCTTCGAATTATCAGTTTGGTTTGGCCTACTAGATTGGTTGTTCTTGCCATGGGAGAAGTGCTTAGCTTTGGGTTCGATCTTGCGGTGTCCTTTCCCAGTGACAGAAGGGGCAGCAAGGCATGTATTGTATTGTTGCCATCGAGGATTACAAGATGGGGTTTTTATCATATTGCATGATACTATCCCTCTACTTCATGTCATCTTGCTTAAGACGTTACTCTGTTTTTAACTTAATACTCTAGATGCCTGCTGGATAGCGGCCGATGAGTGGAGTAATAGTAGTAGATGCAGAATCATTTCGGTCTACTTGTCTTGGACGTGATGCCTATATACATGATCATGCCTAGATATTCTCATAACTATGCTCAATTCTGTCAATTGCTCAACAGTAATTTGTTCACCCACCGTAGAATACTTATGCTCTTGAGAGATGCCACTAGTGAAACCTATGGCCCCCGGGTCTCTTTCTCATCATATCAATCTGCTTTGCTTTTAATTTTTACTTTGCATCTCTATACCAAAAATACCAAAAATATTATTTATCATCTTTATCAGATCTCACTTTCGTAAGTGACCGTGAAGGGATTGACAACCCCTAAGTGTGTTGGTTGCGTTGAGCTATTGTTTTTGTGTAGGTACGAGGGACTCGCGCGTAGCCTCCTTCTCAATTGATACCTTGGTTCTCAAAAACTAAGGGAAATACTGACGCTACTTTGCTGCATCATCCTCTCCTCTTCGGGGAAATCCAACGCAGTGCTCAAGAGGTAGCAAGAAGAAGTTCTGACTCCATTGCCTGGGAGTCTACGCAAAAGTCAACATACCAAGTACCCATCACAATCCCTATCTCCCGCATTACATTATTTGCCATTTGCCTCTCGTTTTCCTCTCCCCCCAATTCACCCTTGCCGTTTTATTCGCCCTCTCTCTATCTTCCCTCTCTTTCTCAATTTACCTCTTTTGCCTGTTTGTTGTTTGCTCGTATGGTTGGAATAGTTGTTTATTTATTACTAAACAGAGAACCTAAGATCTATGGATCCTCATCCACTTGCTAATCTTTTTAAGAGATCCAATTATGATGAACCAATTGCTAGGGAGTTTTGTGCACTAGATTATCTTTATGAGGTTTTGCTTGAAATTCGTGAATCTGAAAAGTGTGATGAATTACTTTATGAAGCGATCCACGATAGATCTTTGAATATAAAGCATGATTGAAATTATGATAGTATAAATTCTATGAATGTCAATTGTGCTAAGAATATGCAAAACCCTAAGCTTGGGGATGCTAGTTTTACTATGTCCTCTACTTGTTGCAATGATCATGATTGGGGTGATTCTTCTTTTGATATTGAAAAATTATTTAAACCCCATGATGAATATGAGATTGATTATAATGTTTGCAATAATATTAAAAGTGGGTTTGGAAAGGTCATGACTTTAGTTAATGTTAATCCCACTATTTTGGAAGAGTGTCAACTTTGCATACATGTGGATCCAGTTAAGAATATGTTTTGTGATACCTATATTGTTGAATTTGCTTATGATCCTACATGTAACTAGTATGAGAGAGGAAAATATGGTTTTAGAAATTTTCATGTTACTAAATTAACTCTCGTTATGTTGAGATTGCTATTGTTTCTTTCCACTTCCTTGCATATGCTAGTTTTTGCTTGCTATGATAATTTGTTTGCCTTTAAGATGCCTATGCATAGGAAGTATGTTAGACTTAGATGTGTTTGCCACATGCTTTATGATGCTCCTTTTGTGCTTCAATTCTTGTCTTTCACGTGAGCATCATTAAAATTATCATTGCCTATCTATAAGGCTATAAAGAAAAGCGCTTGTTGGGAGACAACCCAATATTTTTCCTTGAAGTTATTCAATAAATAAATTATTTAGCCTCTGTTTTGGTTGTGTTTTTTGTGTTTAATTAGTGTTTGTGCCAAGTATAACCGTTGGGAAGACTTGGGGGAAGTCTTGTTGAACTTGCTGTAAAAAAAAGAAACTTTAGCGCTCACGAGAACTGCTGTCATTTTTATTTGGAGAGTGATATTTAGTTAATTCTTTTTGCATATGATTAATAGATAAATTAATCACGTCCATCAATTTACTTTAGAATTTTTGGGGTTCCAGATCTTGCGCTAGATACAGATTACTACAGACTGTTCTGTTTTTGACAGATTCTGTTTTTCGTGTGTTGTTTGCTTATTTTGA
Source organism: Triticum urartu (assembly GCF_003073215.2). NCBI lineage: Eukaryota > Viridiplantae > Streptophyta > Magnoliopsida > Poales > Poaceae > Triticum > Triticum urartu. Next base: position 44,947,566 of record NC_053024.1, read on the forward strand.
TGAATCTATGGCTAGTAAAATAGTTTATAATCCATAGAGAAGTTGGAATACAGTAGGTATAACACCAATATAAATAAATAATGAGTTCATTACAGTACCTTGAAGTGGTCTTTTGTTTTCTTTCGCTAACGGAGCTCATGAAATTTTCTACTTTAAGTTTTGTGTTGTGAAGTTTTCAAGTTTTGGGTAAAGATTTGTTGGATTATGGAACAAGGAGTGGCAAGAGACTAAGCTTGGGGATGCCCATGGCACCCCCAAGATAATCTAAGGACACCTAAAAGCCAAAGCTTGGGGATGCCCCGGAAGGCATCCCCTCTTTCGTCTACTTCTATCGGTAACTTTACTTGGAGCTATATTTTTATTTCACCACATGATATGTGTTTTGCTTGGAGCGTCTTTTATGATTTGAGTCATTGCTTATTAGTCTACCACAATCATCCTTGCTTTACACACCTTCTGAGAGAGCCATACATAATTTTGAATTTCATAGAATACTCTATGTGCTTCACTTATATCTTTTGAGCTCTATAGTTTTACTCTATCTGCTTCACTTATATCTTTTGAATTTTATAGTTTTGCTCTAGTGCTTCACTTATATCTTTTAGAGCACGGTAGTGGATTTGTTTTATAGAAACTATTGATCTCTCATGCTTCACTTAGATTATTTTGAGAGTCTTAATAGCATGGTAATTTGCTTAATAGTAATATGCTTGGTATTCAAGATTTGTAAAACTTTCTTTTAAGTGCGTTGGATACTAAGAAAAAATTGATGCTTGATAATTGTTCTGAGATATGAGGATGGTGATATTAGAGTCATGCTAGTTGAGTAGTTGTGAATTTGAGAAATGCTTGTGTTAAAGTTTGTGATTCCCGTAGCATGCACGTATGGTGAACCGTTATGTGATGAAGTCGGAGCATGATTTATTTATTGATTGTCTTCCTTATGAGTGGCGGTCGGGGACGAGCGATGGTTTTTTCCTACCAATCTATCCCCCTAGGAGCATGCGCGTAATACTTTGATTTGATAACTTCTAGATTTTTGCAATAAGTATATGAGTTCTTTATGACTAATGTTAAGTCCATGGACTATACGCACTTTCCTTCCTTCCACCATTGCTAGCCTCTCTAATACCGCGCACTTTTCGCCGGTATCATACACCCACCAAATACCTTCCTCAAAACAGCCACCATACCTACCTATCATGGCATTTCCATAGCCATTCCAAGATATATTGCCATGCAACTTTCCACTGTTCCGTTCATTATGACACACTCCATCATTGTCATATTGCTAGCATGATCATGTAGTTGACATCGTATTTGTGGCAAAGCCACCGTTCGTAATTCTTTCATACATGTCACTCTTGATTCATTGCATATCCCGGTACACCGCCGGAGGCATTCATATAGAGTCATATTTTGTTCTAAGTATTGAGTTGTAATTGTTGAGTTGTAAGAAAAATAAGAAGTGTGATGATCATCATTTTTAGAGCATTGTCCCAAGTGAGGAAAGGATGATGGAGACTATGATTCCCCCACAAGTCGGGATGAGACTCCGAACGAAAAAAGGCCATAAAAAAAGAGAAGGCCCAAAAAAAAGAAAGAAAGAGAGAAGGGACAATGTTACTATCCTTTTACCACACTTGTGCTTCAAAGTAGCACCATGATCTTCATGATAGAGAGTCTCTCATTCTGTCACTTTCATATACTAGTTGGAATTTTTCATTATAGAACTTGGCTTGTATATTCCAATGATGGGCTTCCTCAAAATTCCCTAGGTCTTCATGAGCAAGCGAGTTGGATGCACACCCAGTTAGTTTCTTTTGTTGAGCTTTCATATACTTATAGCTCTAGTGCATCCGTTGCATGGCAATCCCTACTCACTCACATTGATATCTATTGATGGGCATCTCCATAGCCCGTTGATACGCCTAGTTGATGTGAGACTATCTTCTCCCTTTTTGTCTTCTCCACAACCACCATTCTATTCCACATATAGTGCTATATCCATGGTTCACGCTCATGTATTGCGTGAAGATCGAAAAAGTTTTGAAAATGTCAAAAGTATGAAACAATTGCTTGGCTTGTCATCGGGGTTGTGCATGATTTAAATACTTTGAGTGGTGAAGATAGAGCATAGCTAGACTATATGATTTTGTAGGGATAGCTTTCCTCGGCCATGTTATTTTGAGAAGACATAATTGCTTTGTTAGTATGCTTGAAGTATTATTATTTTTATGTCAACATGAACTTTTGTCTTGAATCTTTTGAATCTGAATATTCATACCACAATTAAGAAGATTTACATTGAAATTGTGCCAAGTAGCACTCCGCATCAAAAATTCTGTTTTTATCATTTACCTACTCGAGGACGAGCAAGAATTAAGCTTGGGGGTGCTTGATACGTCTCCAACATATCTATAATTTTTGATTGCTCGATGCTATATTATCTACTGTTTTGGACATTATTGGGCTTTATTATCCACTTTTATATTATTTTTGGGACTAACCTATTAACCGGAGGCCCAGCCCAGAATTGTTGTTTTTTTGCCTGTTTTAGGGTTTCGAAGAAAAGGAATATCAAACGGAGTCCAAACGGAATGAAACCTTCGGAAACATGATTTTCTCATCAGATAAGATCTAGGAGACTTGGACCCTCCGTCAAGAAAGCCACGAGGCAGTCACGAGGGTGGAGAGCGCCCCCCTAGGGCGTGCCCCCCTGCCTCGTGGGCCCCTCGAAGCTCCATTGACGTACTTCTTCCTCCTATATATATATATCCACATACCCCCAAACGATTAGGGACGAAGCCAAAAACCTAATTCCAACGCTGCAACTTTCTGTATCCACGAGATCCCATGTTGGGGCCTGTTCCGGAGCTCCGCCGGAGGGGGCATCGATCACGGAGGGCTTCTACATCATCATCCAAGCCCCTCCAATGAAGTGTGAGTAGTTTACTTCAGACCTACGGGTCCATAGTTACTAGCTAGATGGCTTCTTCTCTCTTTTTGGATCTCAATACAATGTTCTCCCCCTCTCTCGTGGAGATGTATTCGATGTAATCTTCTTTTTGCGGTGTATTTGTTGAGACCGATGAATTGTGGGTTTATGATCAAGTCTATATATGAATAATATTTGAATCTTCTCTGAATTCTTTTATGTAGGATTGGTTATCTTTGCATGTCTGTGCGAATTATCAGTTTAGTTTGGCATACTAGATTGGTTGTTCTTGCAATGGGAGAAGTGCTTAGCTTTGGGTTCGATCTTGCGGTGTCCTTTCCCAGTGACAGAAGGGGCAGCAAGGCACGTATTGTATCGTTGCCATTGAGGATAGCAAGATGGGGTTTTTATCATATTGCATGAAGCTATCCCTCTACTTCATGTCATCTTGCCTAAGGCGTTACTCTGTTTTTAACTTAATACTCTAGATGCATGCTGGATAGCGGTCGGTGAGTGGAGTAATAGTAGTAGATGCATAATCGTTTCGGTCTACTTGTCTCGGACGTGATGCCTATATACATGATCATGCCTAGATATTCTCATAACTATGCTCAATTCTGTCAATTGCTCAACAGTAATTTGTTCACCCACCGTAGAATACATATGCTCTTGAGAGAAGCCACTAGTGAAACCTATGGCCCCCGGGTCTCTTTCTCATCATATCAATCTCCATCACTTTATTATTGTTTTGCTTTTACTTTGCTTTTACTTTTCACTTTGCATCTCTATACCAAAAATACCAAAAATATTATTTATCATCTCTATTAGATCTCACTTTCGTAAGTGACCATGAAGAGATCTCCATTTTCTCCTACTAGATTGATACCTTGGTTCTCAAAAACTGAGGGAAATACTTATGCTACTTTGCTACATCATCCCCTCCTCTTCGGGGAAATCCAACGCAGTGCTCAAGAGGTAGCAATCTCCAAGAGACCATTGTATTGAGAGTCAAGAGAGAGAGAGAGAGAGAAGGAGAGGAAGCCATCTAGCTACTAACTACGGACCCGAAGGTCCACACAGAACTACTCACGCCTCATCGGAGAGGCACCAATGGAGGTAGTCAACCCCATCCGATATGGTGCCTAGATTAGATCTGGTGGTTTTGGAATCTGCGGTGGCTGGATGAATATTTCGTCGACTCCCCTAGGGTTCTGGAAATATTGGGTTATTTATAGATAAAAGAGGTGGTCCGGGGGGCACCCGAGGTGGGCACAACCCACAGGGCGCGCCTGGGCCTCCTGGCGCACCCAGGGTTGGTCCTCCCTCTGGGCACCCCCAGGCGCAACCAGGGCCCATTGTGTTCCTTTTGTCCCATAAAAATTCTCTGTAAAGTTTCATGGCATTTGGACTCCATCTGATATTGATTTTCTGCGATGTAAAAAACATGGAAAAACAGCAACTGGCAGTTGGCACTATGTCAATAGGTTAGTACAAAAAATGACTATAAAATTATTATAAAACATCTAAGATTGATAATATAACAGCATGGAACAAGAAAAAACTATAGCTACGTTGGAGATGTATCAGTGCACCGCATACCGGGCATGTGTTCAAATCCTCGTACGCACCGCGGTAGAGGATGCAGTCGTTAGGGCATGCATGTATCTTCTGCACCTCCAATCCTATAGGGAATACAACCTTCTTTGATTTGTACGTACTGTCGGGCAATTCGTTATCCTTTGGAAGCTTCTTCTTAAATATTTTTAGTAGCTTCTCAAATCCTTTGTCAGGTATACCATTCTCTGCTTTCCACTTCAGCAATTCCAGTGTGTTACCGAGCTTTGTGTTGCCATCTTCGCAATTGGGGTACAACCCTTTTTTGTGATCCTCTAACATGCGATCGAACTTCAACTTCTCCTTTTCATTCTCACATTGTCTCTTTGCATCAACAATGACCCGTCGAAGATCACCATCGGGCACATTGTCCGGTTCCTCTTGATATTCAGCTTCCCCGTTTGCAGCATCACCGTATTCAGGGGACACATAGTTGTCATTATCCTCTTCTTCGTTGTCTTCCATCATAACCCCTCTTTCTCCGTGCTTGGTCCAAACATTATAGTGTGACATGAAACCCTTATAAAGTAGGTGGGTGTGAAGGATTTTCCGCTCAGAGTAAGACTTCATATTCCCACATATAGGGCATGGACAACACATAAAACCATTCTGCTTGTTTGCCTCAGCCACTTCAAGAAAATTATGCACTCCCTTAATGTACTAGGAGGTGCGTCTGTTACCGTACATCCATTGCGGGTTCATCTGCATGCATTATGTATAATTAAGTGTGTCAAAAATCATTACAGAACATCATGAATACAAAAGTGACCAAATTAATAGAAGCTCATCATCACATTAAAACCAAAGTACATATATAGTTCTCATTGAACAAGATATAGCTCTCCAGAGCATCTAATTAAACCATACATTGAAACTATGTAAAACATTTCAGTGCAACGACAAATGTGTTCATAATCGCAACTAAGATAACAATTGATCCAATAGTATAATGATACCAAGCCTCGGTATGAATGGCATACTCTCTAATCTTTCTAATCTTCAAGAGCATTGAATCCATTTTGATCTTGTGATCATCAACGACATCTGCAACATGCAACTCCAATATCATATTCTCCTCCTCAATTTTTTTCAAATTTTCCATCAAGTAATTGTTTTCTTCTTCAACTAAATTTAACCTCTCGACAATTTCCGGTTCACATACCTCCTAGATAAAAAAATCTATGTCACGTTGGTCTACATAATTATCATAAACACTAAATGAACCAAATATTTATAAAAGATAATATACACCACATCCTAATCATAGACAGGACGAGGGCCGACGGAGGCAGATACCAAAACCATCGCACTATATAATAACAAACAATAATAAAAGTAAGAAAATTACAAAAGTATCTATCTAAATCCTGCAAGTAAGAACTTTTTTCTTTTAGAAAGAAGATAAGAACAAGAGGCTCACCACGGTGGTTTCGGCGACGAGATTGGCACGGGCGATCGACGGCGGTGAGGACGGGGACGGGATAGGACAAACCGCCAAACCTAGAAAAATCTTGAGGAAAATGGAGGTTGGACAAGGAGCTTCGAGAGGAGAAAGCTTAAGTGTGGCTCGGGCATTTTCATCGAACACCTCATGTGCATAGGAGGTGAGCTAGAGCACCACAAAGCTCTCCCACGGCCGGCCAAAAAACTGAGTAGTGCACTACTCTGCTAGCGGGCAGGGGGTATATATAGGCTTCCCTTTGGTCCCAGTTTCTGGCTGGAACAGGACTAAAGGCCCCATTTGGTCCCGGTTTCAGCCACCAACCGGGACCAATGGTTGTTGGCCAGGAGCGAGGCCCACTGGTCCCGGTTTGTGTCTGAAGCCGGGACCAATGGTTGTGGACCAGGAGCGAGGCCCATTGGTCCCGGTTCATGTCTGGAACCAAGACCAAAGGGGTCAGACCAACCGGGACCAATAGCCCACAAGGCCCGGCCGGCGCCCTGACCTCATGAACCGGGACCGATGCCCCCATGGGTCCCGGTTCGTGAGTAAACTGAGATTAATGGGATTTTTAGGCCTGGACCAAAGCCTTGTGTTTCTACTAGTGATTTGGTGTGCTCCAATCTCGATTTGCTGTTGTCTGGTACCCCGCTCAGAACTAGTCGAAAGATGAAATGTGGGAGATCATGAGTTGTTGTGTCATCTTGCACAACATAATCATTGAGAGCAAACTGGAAGAGCCAGTGTTTGACACTGAACCATATTACAGGTAGGGTCCTCTTGCGCAAGTTGATCACCAGCTACCGGTAACCTGGATTGCCTTCCTCAATATGTGTCAGGCGATCCGAGACACATAGGTGCATCAACAACTGCAGCAGTATCTGGTCACTACTAGGAAAAGGGCTACTAATGGCACACCAGTTTTGCCTACTAATGGCGCATCACTGGTGCGCCATTAGTATCACGCCACTAGTATTTTTTACTAATGGCGCACCACTGGTGCGCCATTAGTATAGGCCACGGTGCGCCATTAGTTTAGGCTACTGGTGCGCCATTAGTATAGGCCATGGTGCGCCATTAGTATTTTTGAATTTTGAAGGCGGGAAAATAGTAGTGGCGCACCGTCTAACCCCCACCATGCGCCATTGCTATTTTTGAATGTTGAATTTGGATCTGGATCGTGATTTTTTTTCCCATTTTTTGCTCATTTTTTGGCACGATATTATTTCAAATTTTGTTCCTGTTTTTGGATCTTGTACGTTCTTTTGTCGTGTTCTTTTGCCGGAGAGGAGTTCGCCGGAGAGGAGGAGGAGGTTACCGGAGAGGCGCTCGCCTACATCGCCGGAGAGGAGGAGGAGGTCGCCGGAGAGGAGTTCACCGAAGCATCGGAGAGGAGGAAGGAGAAACCATGAGGGAATGGGAGGAGAGGAGGGAGGAGGAGCTCACCGGAGAGGAGGGAGGAGGAGCTCACCGGATAGGAGGGAGGAGGAGCTCACCGAAGAGGAGGGAGGAGGAGCTCACCGGAGAGGAGGGAGGAGAAACCATGAGGGAAGGGGAGGGGAGGAGAGGAGGGAGGAGGAGGTCGCCAGAGAGGAGGAGGGTAGTATGGTGGAGGAGAGAAGGGAAGATGGAGTGAAGGAGAGGAGGAGATGGAGTGGAGGAGAGGTGGAGTGGAGGAGAAGAATGAAAGGTAAGGGGGAGAGGACCTCGCCCAGCCATATATACGGCATAGTAATGGCGCACCGTGGGCAGGTACGCCATTAGTAATTTTTTTAATTTTTTTTACTTATTTTGAATTTTAAAGGCGGGAAGATACTAATGGCGCACCATGGGCAGGTGCGCCATTAGTAACTTTTTTTTTTATTTTTTACTTATTTTGAATTTTGAAGGCGGGAAGATAGTAATGGCGCACCATGGGCAGGTGCGCCATTAGTAAGTTTGAATTTTTTTGAATTTTTTTGCCTCTCCAGATCTTAAAAGCCCCATATCTTTTTTTCTGTTAGGTTTTTGAGGATTTTGAAAATGTTTAACGGGGTTCCCCCCGTTAAATTCGGATGTAACTTTTCGAGTAGATGATTTTTCGTATAAAAAACTTTTTCATCTGAGTTCGCACGCAAAAGATATGCCCATTTTTACAAATTCTCGAGAGATTTTGCAAAAAAGTCGAAAATTCATGTTTGTAAATTTTGCTAACAACTAGATCACATATCACATGGGAATCTTATTTTCTTTTATTTGTTTGACATTTCTATCATTTTCTTTTATTTTTTTGAAACTGAAAAGGCGGTCCACGCGGGGAGGGGGGGGTGCATTCGGGCGAATGTTTGGGCCAAATTACTAATGGCGCACCGTGGGAGTGGTGCGCCATTACTAGTTCAATTAGTAATGGCGCACCATGCCACGGTGCGCCATTAGTAGTTTTGAAAAAAATTTAATTTTTTTTACTAATGGCGCACTTTTTTACTAATGGCGCACCGTGGATGTGGTGCGCCATTACTAGTTCAATTAGTAATGGCGCACCACTCCCACGGTGCGCCATTAGTATTTTTCAAAAAATTAAAAAAATTTACTAATGGCGCACCGTGGATGTGGTGCGCCATTAGTATTTGCACACTAATGGCGCACCAACACACACTAGTAGAAAACAGGGCTATGGTCCAGGCCGGCTCAGCCCATTAGTCCCGGTTCAGTGTAGAACCGGGACCAATGTGGGCATTGGTCCCGGTTCGTGAGCCCAGGGGGCCGGCCAGGCCACGTGGGCCATTGGTCCCGGTTCGTCTAGACCTTTTGGTCCCGGTTGGTGGGATGAACCGGGACCAATGGGCCTCGCTCCTGGCCCACCACCATTGGTCCCGGTTGGTGGCTTGAACCGGGACCAAAGGCTCCCCTTTAGTGCCGGTTCATGCCACCAACCGGGACCAATGAGGTGCCGATATATACCCCCTCGCGCAAGAGCAGAGCACAGTGCTCTGTTTTTTCTGGCCGAGGGGGAGAGGGCTTTGTGGTGCTCTAGCTCACCTCCTATGCATATGAGGTGTTCGATGGAATGCCCGAGCCACACTACTTAAGCTTTCTCCTCTCGAAGCTCGACCTCCAAGCTCCATTTTCCTCGAGATTTGTCTAGATTTAGCGGTCCGTCACGCCCCGTCCCCGTCTTCACCGCCGTCGATCACCCGCGCCGATCTCATCACCGACACCACCGTGGTGAGCCTCTTGTTCTTATCTTCTTTCTGAAAGGAAATATATTCTTACTTGTATGTTTAGATAGATACTTGTATCATTTTCTTACATTTATTATTGCATCTTATATAGTGCGATGGTTTTGGTATCCGCCCCCGTCGGCCCTCGTCCTGTCTATGATTCGGATTTGGTATGTATATTATCTTTATAACTATTGGTTCATTTATTGTTTATAAAAATTATGCCGACCAACGTGATATAGATTTTATTTATCTAGGATGTATGTGAATCGGAAATGCCAACCGACCCTATTGTTGAGAGGTTAAATTTAGTTGAAGAAGAAAACAATTTGTTGAAGGAAAAAATAAAAAAAATTGAGGAGGAGAAGATGATATTGGAGTTGCATGTTGCGGATGTCGTCGATGATCACAAGATCAAGATGGATGCAATGCGCTTGAAGATTAGAAAGATTAGAAAATATGCCATTCATACCGAGGCTTGGTATCATTATATCGTTGGATCAATTGTTACCTTGGTTGCGATTATGATCGCATTTGTATAAAGGTCCTGCCAGCTACGCTCTTACGAAAGAAGAGAAAGAAATCTTCTTTGAATGCCTGCTCAGTATGAAGGTCACGACTGGCTTCTCGTCGAATATAAAGGGAATAATAAATATGCCAGAGAAAAAGTTTCAGAACCTAAAGTCTCATGACTGCCACGTGATTATGACGCAACTGCTTTCGGTTGCATTGAGGGGGCTTCTACCGAAAAACATCCGATTAGCCATTGTGAAGCTATGTGCATTCCTCAATGCAATCTCTCAGAAGGTGATCGATCCAGAAATCATACCAAGGCTAAGGAGTGATGTGGCGCAATGTCTTGTCAGTTTCGAGCTGGTGTTCCCACCATCCTTCTTCAATATCATGACGCACGTCCTAGTTCATCTAGTCGACGAGATTGTCATCCTGGGGCCCATATTTCTACACAATATGTTCCCCTTTGAGAGGTTCATGGGAGTCCTAAAGAAATATGTCCGTAACCGTGCTAGGCCAGAAGGAAGCATCTCCATGGGCCATCAAACAGAGGATGTTATCGGGTTTTGTGTTGACTTCATTCCTGGCCTTAACAAGATAGGTCTCCCTAAATCGCGGTATGAGGGGAGACTGACTGGAAAAGGCACTCTTGGAAGAGACTCAATAATATGCAGGGACGGATATTCTTGGTCTCAAGCACACTACACAGTTCTACAGAACTCTACCTTGGTGACCCCTTATGTCGATGAACACAAGAACAGTCTGCGCTCCAAACACCCGGAGCAGTGCGACGACTGGATTACATGTTAACACATTAGGACTTTCAGCAGTTGGTTGGAAACACGTCTCAGAGGTGACAACACTGTTTGTGATGAGTTGTACTTGTTGTCCAGGGGACCATCTTTGACTGTATTGACTTACAAAGGATATGAGATAAATGGGAATACATTTTACACGATCGCCCAAGATCAAAAGAGCACCAACCAAAACAGCGGTGTCCGCTTTGATGCAGCAACCGAGAGCGGAAAGGACACATATTATGGTTACATAGTGGACATATGGGAACTTGACTACGGACTTGATTTTAAGGTCCCTTTGTTTAAGTGCAAATGGGTCAATCTGTTAGGCGGCGGGGTACAGGTAGACCCACAGTACGGAATGACAACAGTGGATCTGAAAAATCTTGGGTACACTGACGAACCGTTCGTCCTAGCCAATGATGTGGCACAGGTTATCTATGTGAAGGACATGTCTACCAAACCGAGAAAAAGAAAAGATAAGGAAGCGAATACATCATACGATGAGCCAAAGCGCCACATAGTTCTTTCAGGAAAAAGGGACATCCTGGGAGTGGACGGCAAGACAGACATGTCTGAAGATTATGAAAAGTTTCATGAAATTCCTCCCTTCAATGTCAAGGCTGACCCAAGCATCCTGATAAACAATGAAGATTATCCATGGTTACGGCGCAATAAGCAAATGACACAAGCGAAGAAAAAGTGAAGACTTTCTCCCGCAACTATTATGATGATACCATGCCAAATTTGTAACAGACGAACATGCTACCATTGTCCGTTTTGTACATGCACATGCTATGTGGGTGAAATTATGATACCATCCCAACTTTCAACTTTTTCAGAGTTCATTTGAAATGCTTTCATGTCTTATGGTTTAAAACTTTGATACTTCGAAAGTGATTGTCCATTTTGTAAACGAAGTGCATCAAGTTTTTGTCGTAACCCTCTCTACTTTTTGGAACATGCTATGTGGGTGAAATGATGATACCATGCCAACTTTCAACCTTTTCAGAGTTCATTTTGAAATGCTTTCCAATTTCAGAGTCATTTAGCTCAAAGAATGAATTAATAGCAAACAGAATAAACCACAAAACTTTTATGAAAATAAAAACAATCAATTAAAATATTATGTTATGATCAACTAAAATAAAACTATAATATTCTTCAATAGCAAAAAGAATATAATTTTTGTGACCTAAAATCAAACTATAAGTATTTAATTGTAAGTATAAATAAAAAATAAATAGCAAAGAAGAAAAAATTTCTAATTTTATAGTAAAGTTTTTCATAAACTACTGATTCAAAAAAAAATTTAAAAATTCAAATTTAAACTATTTAAAATTTAAAACTAATGGCACTAACAGAAAGTTTATAATTTTTTTGACCTAAAAGCAAAAAGAAATCACTAAAAACTGTAAGTATTTAGTTGTAAGTAGAAATAAAAAATAAATATAAAAAAAATTCTATTTTTATAGTAAAGTTATTCATAAACTAGTGATTCACACAAATTTTTAAAAATTCAAATTTAAACTATTTAAAATTTAAAACTAATGGCACTAACAGAAAGTTTATAAATTTTGTGATCTAAAAGCAAAAGAAATCACTAAAAAACTGTAAGTATTTAGTTGTAAGTAGAAATAAAAAATAAATAGAAAAAAATTCTATTTTTATAGTAAAGTTATTCATAAACTAGTGATTCACACAAATTTTTAAAAATTCAAATTTAAACTATTTAAAATTTAAAACAAATGGCACTAACAGAAAGTTTATAATTTTTGTGACCGAAAAGCAAAAAGAAATCACTAAAAAACTGTAAGTATTTAGTTTTAAGTAGAAATAAAAAAATAAAAAACCAAAAAAATATCGAAATAAAAAAGAAAAAACCAAAAAAAATGCCTCCTACTGGGCCTCCACGGCCTGAATACGACTAGAAACCCTACATGGGCCAGGATTCAGGCCCGCAGAAGGCCCAATAGGCCCACAGACAGTAGCAAGTTTTGGCCCGAAAGCCTGCATTAGAGAGGAGCTCGAATGGGTATGAACACCAGCGCTTATAAACCAGTGCCGATGCCCTTCAGCTAGCGATGTGGGACTAAACTTTTGGGCTCGGGGCAGCAAAGGCCATTGGTCCCGGTTGGTGGCACCAACCGGGACTAAAGGGGGCATTGGTCCCGGTTCGTGGCACCAACCGTGACCAATGCCCCCCTTTAGTCCCGGTTGGTTCCACCAACCGGGACCAAAGGCCGCCGCTTCCCGCCCTTTGGGCTGCTGAAAATTGGCCTTTGGTCCCGGTTCGTGCCACCAACCGGGACCAATGCTCCGTCTATATAAGCCACACTTGTGAAAATTTTGGTTCAGTTTCTTCGATCCCGCCCCGACGTCGCCGCGAGGCTGCCCCTTGCTCGCCTCGCCGTCGCCGCCGTTACCCCTGCCCCGCCCCCGAGCGCGCCCTTCCTCTCCGTCCTCGCCGGCCGCCCGTCCACCGCCCCCGAGCACCCTCTGCGCCACCGAGCCCATCCGCCACCCCCGAGCACCCCCTCTGCCCCCGAGCCCATCCGCCGCCGCCGAGCGCGCCCCGCCATCGCCCTCGCCCTCGCCGACCCCGATCCCGTCCTCGTCGTCGTCGCCCCCGACGCCGGCCGCCCGCGTCTCCTCCCCGATCCCTCCGGGAGAGGTAGCTACCGCCCCATCCTCCCCTCTTCCTTCCTTCCCTGCTCCTTAATTTGCAAAATATTTATATGATGTAGATGTATGTATGTATGTATGAGTTGGGGAGAAAGTTTATAATTTTTGTTCATATATACTGTACATGTATGTATGATGAATTTTGATATTTTTTTGTTCATATATAATGTAGATGTATATGTATGTATGGAATGATGTCGATGGATGTATGTATATAGAACATTCGTAGAAAAAAATGTCCCCCTCCGGTTCACTCGGGAACACTAACTATCTCGGAGAAAAAATGTTATCGGGGAAAACAATGTTATCAGGGTCGAGGGTCGTCGAACATGAGAGGAAGAAGAGGATAAAAAAGAAGAGGAAGAAGAAAAAAAAGAGGAGAAGAAAGAATAGAGGAGCTTCTCCTCTATTCTTTCTTCTCCTCTTTTTTTTCTTCTTCTTCATCTTTTTTTTATCGGGAGGGGTCGACGGTCGCCTAGGGATCGAGGGTGGGGGGGGGGTCAAGAACGCCGGACATTCATGAGAGAGGCGAGGAAGAAGGGGAAGAAGAGGGAGAAGAAGAGGAAGTCTTCTCCTCTATTCTTTCTTCTCTTCTTTTTTCTTCTTCTTCTTCCTCTTTATTTTATCGGGAACGAGGGTCGTCGAGAGGTCGAGGAGTGGTAGAGGAGAAACCCTAAATAGAAAGTATCGTCGGTGTGAGATACATGTACCGTCGGTGTCGGACACTACACCCACATCCCACAAGTGGCGCGGGCTTCGACGCCCACGTCACTTGTGGGACATGGATGTAGTGTCCGACACCGAAGGCCACATGTATCTCACACCCACGATACTTGCTAGCTATTCAGGGTTTCCTCTACCGAAAAGAAGAGGAGAAATAAATAAGAAGAAGAAAAAAGAAGAAAAAGAAGAGGAGAAGAAGAAAGGAATAGTGGAGAAGAAGAGAAAATAGAATATATTCTATTTTCTCTTTTCTCCACTATTCCTTTCTTCTTCTCCTCTTTTTTTTCTTCTTTTCTTCTTCTTCTTCTTCTTCTTCTTCTTCTTCTTCTTCTTCTTCTTATTCTTATTAGCCGGAAGTAGAGAGAGGTTTCCTAGTGTCAAAGTATTGAAGAAATCCATGCCTTCATCATTAGCCGGAAGTAACCAGGGCATGTTGGTACGAAGTTCTGCAAAGTTGTTCTGGAATGGAGTCCCGGATAGAATAATCCGCCTTTTGGTACGAATTCAGCAATGGCCTTCCAAATAGCGATATTCGGAAGGCTCTTGCTGAACTTTGTACCAAAGAGAGAATTATCCTATCTGGGACTCCGTTCCAGAACAACTTTGAAGAGCTTCGTACCATCATGCACATGTTACTTTCGCCTAATGATGAAGAGATGGTTTTGTTGAATCCCATGACACTAGGCAACCTCCCGACCCCTCGGCGATCCTATCGAACATGAGAGGAAGAAGAGGATAAAAAAAGAAGAGGAAGAAAAAAAAAGAGGAGAAGAAAGAATAGAGGAGATCTTCTCCTCTATTCTTTCTTCTCCTCTTATTTTTCTTCTTCTTCCTCTTTTTTTTATCGGGAATGAGGGTCGTCGAGGGACATAGATGTAGTGTCGTCGTTGTCGATATATACCCCCTCCCGATAGCTTACTATGATTAGGTAGCTAGTTCTACGTTTGGCACTAATATATCCATCTGTCATGTTTGAATAATAATTTCCATGTTGTAAATATTTGTAGAAACTATGGACACCGCCCTAGACGAAGCAACAAAGGAAGTGATGCCATCTCGTTGTTTCTCAACGAAACCGATGGTCTGGAAGGAGAGGGTGAACAAGCTGGCTACGGTGACCTAATGCCGGTGCAAGAAGAAGAACATGAGGACGGCTCCGGTTACCCAATGCCGGTGCAAGAAGGAGACCGTGATGACGGCTCTAGTGACCGAACCGAGTCCGGCCAGGTATATATATTAGTTAAGCCTATGCTGACTAGCTGATTGATGCATTCATTGTTTTGGTATGTACACATTTTAATTAAGTCTTTGTTCTTTTTTCTAGCCCTCTGAATCGAGCACAACTTCGGTAAAGAGACGAGGCCCGAAGAAAAAGTTGAGCTCGGATGAAAAGTTTGAGATCATAGCAATCGCGCCCGACGGCCAACCTATTGAACCCCTCCGGA
The DNA here is from genome assembly GCF_003073215.2 of Triticum urartu. Taxonomy (NCBI): domain Eukaryota; kingdom Viridiplantae; phylum Streptophyta; class Magnoliopsida; order Poales; family Poaceae; genus Triticum; species Triticum urartu. Next base: position 44,962,922 of record NC_053024.1, read on the forward strand.
CAAAGAGCGCATTTGTTGCTCAGTGCGGGGTTCTGGTTAGGAACAAGATCCCGATAAGCATCCAGCAATGGTTTAAGCCGGCTACAGAAGACCCTGAGGTGTCTTATGTCAATGATATGCAGAAAAATGATCTTTGGACTGAGCCGAAGTCAAATTTCACCCTACCGCCTGAGGATAATCCAGAGAACCCAGTTAAAGAGAAATTAATCAAGTCTTTTGCTCTGAAGAGGATGGCAGAACTATTCAGGAGGTGGAAGAAAGAGCTGAATAAGTTTGTCGAAAATAATGAGACACCAGAATTCAAGGGCAGATATGAGAAGATCAGAGATCACTGGCCCGCATTTGTGGCCCACAAGACATCAGAAAAGAGTAAGAAGAGGTCGGCGACAAATAAGCAAAATGCTGCGAAGAAGAAGATCACCATCGCACGGGGTCAGGTGGCTACCTCGTAGCCCGGCCTAAGTGGTCCAAGACTGAGAATGATCTGGTTCATAAAGGGATCGAACCAGAGACAATTAACTGGCCAGACCGTTGCCGGACTTGGTTCTTCGGGGCTGGCAGAACACTGGACCCTATAACAGGGAAGTGCATTTGGACGAACGATCAAATGGACATACCAGTCAGTAAGCTTAAGCAGTATATCGAAGCAGCGCAGGAAGGGACGTTCTTTCCAGACAGAGAGAACGACGAGCTCACAATGGCCCTCGGGAATCCTGAGCACCCTGGACAGACATGAGGCACGCCAGGGTCCATTCTGTGGAAGGTTGGGTTTCCGAACGCAGGCGGTTACAAATCCCATGAGAGGAGGAAAAAAGTAAAGCAGACCCAAATACAGGCGCTGCAAGCAAGGGTAGACGCGATAGAGGAACGAGAAGCAAATCGCAGCAAACGTACTGCCGAAGCCTCCCCCGAAGCTACCCCGCCATCTCAGCGCAGAAGCAGCGTGGCTTCCACCGAGCTGCTTCAGCTGGAGCATGCCTTGACGGCTCCTTCGAGCTATCCCGTGGGTGCTATAACGGAGTCTCAAAATTGCCACCTTATGACGCAATGGATGAATTTGAAGGTCAAGGCGGCTGTTGGCTCTGTTTATCCGACTGAACCCGGCGCAACTTTTCACTACCGGACGATTCCAGAAGGATATGCTAGGGTGATGGTGGATGAGATAACGGAGGGATTTGAGGACCTCCAGCTTGACCACCCTACCGGTGCAGGGGAGACTCGGCTGGGGTCTGCTCTGAAGACTCCATGCCTATGGCGGAAGGAGCTCATCAACCTTCCGAACTGGACGCCACCGCCTCCTCCTCCTCCTCTGGCGAGTCAGGGCACTCCGCCTCCACCACCTCCTCCTCCGGCGAGTGATGATCAGGGCCCTCGGCCGGCTCCTTCTCCGGCGTGTGGCGGCACTCCGCCTCCTTCTCCGCCTGCGCCGACGCGCCCGAGCAGCCAGCCTCCTCCTTCTCCGCCTTGTCAGCAAGGGCGGAAGAGACCTGCCGCCGCTCCAGCTGCTCCGGCGCGTCATAGTACTTCTCCTCCGCCGCTTAAGCAAGTAAAGAAGACAACCGCTCCGTCTGCTCGGTCGGCGTCTAGCAGTACAACCAGAGGCGGGAGGACATACAGATTCGGTCCTTCTCTGAAGACTCCAGAGAAGTTACCATATGAGAGGACCCTGGAGGTAAACGCCGAGATCGCGCGAGAAGAAGTGAGGAACTTCTTTGAAGGGGTGAAACCAAAGAAACATCCACCTCCGGAGGAGAAGGTAGATCGGGTGAAAGTGAAGCGCACTCTGGCTGCCCTGACAAAACCACCAAAGTCTGATCCGTCGAAAGGAAACTATGACCACATTATTGGAAAGGAATTTGCCGAAGCGGAGCGGTCGGGAAGTACTGTCAGTGATCAAAGGCTGAAAGAACGACGAACTGGGAAACAAATTGCCCAGCTCGGCGAACAAACGAAGCAATCGTGCCCCCCGCTCAAGGTGCCTAGCCACAACGTCGATAATGATCCGAGGATGGTGCCCGGTTATAGCAATCTTGCAGATTACCTGCCCGACGAAGTACATTATGAACCCATGGAGGTGCAAATACAAAGATACGAGTATGGGAAGCCTCTCATCAAAGATGAAAGATCTCTATCAATGATGATGCGAAGATTGCATGATTGGTACTTGAAAATCTGTAGAGACTCTGGGGGGAGGAGTACTTTGTATGTGAAAGTTAAAAAGGAGCATGACCTCATTGGAATTGATCTGTTGCCTGTTCCATTTGAGGAGTTCTATCTGTTTTTCAATCAATTGGCCCTCGATAAAACAACGGTCGCCTGCTACTGTCTGTAAGTAGTACTACTTCTGTCATTAAGTTTCTCTATATAGCTTAGCTCTTTCATTGCATGTATTTATAATCATCCTCACTATATTATGCAGATTGAAGATCGCCGAATTGAAGAAAAGACAAGTCGGTGATATTGGGTTCATTAACACATATCTGATAGCACTACAGGAATCAGCTACTTTGCCGTCTGCCACGGCGGACGGCAAAGGCATGAACGGCGGATGGCAAAAGGCTCCGGCAAAGTAGGCTACGGTAAACAGCTACTTTGCCGTCTGCTACTGACGGCAAAGTCTTTGCCGTATGCGGCAGACGGCAAAGAGAGCGGACGGCAATAATTGCGCTGTCAGTCCATTAAGTGGCTAACGGCTGGCCTTTGCCGTCCACCGCTGACGGCAAAATTGCTAGGGCCTTTGCCGTCTGCCGTATGATGTCATCTACACGTCATTACATGGCAAGTTCTTTGCCGTCTGCCACTGTAGGCGGTTCTTTGCCGTCTGCCACTGTAGGCAAACTAACCAAATGGGTCAGCTCCCAGGAAGCACAGCTGGATGCCACGTGTCTTCTTTGCCGGCCGTGGCAGACGGCAAAGAGCCTGTTGCCGTGGGTGGCAGACGGCAAAGAGCCTGCATATCGGCTCTTTTATCTGTTTTTTATTAAATCCAACAATTTTCATCACAAATATATATGACATATATAGATATATTTCAAAAGGCCATTACAGAGCAAACATATAAGATATCCAACACATAACTTCATCGTTCAACATAGAGGCATCCAACCATATATATTACAATAGTTTCATCCAACGATACATGCATAGTTCAACGATACAAAAGAAACAGAGAAAGGGATAAGGAGCACTCCATCTATGCAAGCATTCGTCAAGTGAATGAAATCTGCAAAATGAAAAATAAGAAAGTTAGAACAAGAAGAGTAGAACAAGAAGAAGAGTAGAACAAGCAGAAGACTAGAACAAGAAGAGTAGAACAAGAAGAAGAGTAGAACAAGCAGAAGACTAGAACAAGAAGAGTAGAACAAGAAGAGTATGTCATTTATGAGCTAACTTACGTGAAATGGATCATATATGAGCTAACTAAGTTGAAATGGGTCGTTTAAGAGCTAGCTAAGGTGAAATGGATCATTTATGAGGTAACTTAGTTGAAATGGGTCATTTATGAGCTAACTAAGGTCAAATGGATCATTTTTGAGGTAACTAAGGTGAAATGGATCGTTTTTAGCTAACTTAGGTGAAATGGATCATTTATGAGCTAACTTAGTTGAAATGGATCGTTTTTGAGCTAACTTAGGTGAAATGGATCATTTATGCGCTAATTTAGTTGAAATGGATCTTTTTGAGCTAACTTAGGTGAAATGGATCATTTAAGAGCTAATTTAGGTGAAATGGATAGTTTTTTAGCTAACTTAGGTGAAATGGATCATTTATGAGCTAACTTAGTTAACATGGATCGTTTTTGAGCTAAGTTAGGTGAAATGGATCATTTATGAGCTAATTTAGTTGAAATGGATCTTTTTGAGCTAACTTAGGTGAAATGGATCATTTAAGAGCTAACTTAGGTGAAATGGATCGTTTTTTAGCTAACTTGGTGAAATGGATCGTTTATGAGCTAAATTAGTTGAAATGGATCGTTTATGAGATAACCTAGGTAAGATTGGTCATTTTGGAGTTAACCTAGGTGAAATGGGTCATTTTAAAGCTAACGTAGGTAAAATGGATCTTTTAGGAGCTAATCTAGGTAAAATGGGTCATTTTTGAGCTAACTTGGATGAACTGGATCATTTATAAGCTAACCTAGGTAAAATGGGTCATTTTAGAGCTAACTTAGGTAAAATGGATCGTCTATGAGCTAACTAAGCTAATTATGCAATTTTTGACATAAGTAAGCTAAGTATAGATCGTTTTAGAGCTAACTTAGGTAAAATGGATGGTTTTGGAGGTCAGTAAGCTTATTAAGTCATTTTGGAGGTGAAGAAGCTAAGTCTAGGTCATTATGGTAAGCATTGGAGGAAATAAATCTAAGTCTAGGTCTTTATGCATGTGTTAAGCAAAACACTAGATAAACTTACCAAGATCCAGGAGGTGTAGGAGCGGGGTGGCTCGTGTCGGTAGCTGGAGAAGGATCGTGCGATGCTTGTCTGGAGTTACGCTGCACCAAAGATCATTTCCAATGTCTTGTTAGCATGATGACACTCAAATGTTAAGACTAGCAAGTAATGTCCATTCAAATAAAACTCACCGTGGTCCCAGGAGCAATCACTGGCATCGGCGGAGCGGTCTGACCTGTCTTCTCGCACACAGACTGCACATTTGGTTTTGACGACTCAGTCATACTAGTTAGTAATGAGACAAACACTACATGAATGTTTTGGCTAATCTGCAGAAGAAACTTACCACAAGGAGCTCATACATGGCCCTTGCCTGCATGTCATTCCGTGCCCTCTCCTCCTCCATCAGGGAAAATCAACCACCTCTGCTCGCGGGTCACCGGCACGGACGGGAGCCGTGTAGCACCACGCTGGTAGACGGTGCCCCCCTCCTCCTCAAGATCAGTCGGCTCCCCACCATCATCAGCATGGCCACTCGGCTCCTCGGGCTGATCCGGCCAGGTACCCCATCCGGACGTGTGCTCCTCCGGGGTCACGTGGGCCGAACTCTCGTGGGCCGAAGGCCAGTCGACCCGAGGCTCGTGGGCCCAAGACCCGTGGACCGGAGTCCGTGTAGCCTCCTCCTCGGACGAGTCCACCCTAGCAGTCACGTGCTCGGGTGAAACAGCCGGGGGTGGCGGCGAGGAAGGCGCCGTAGCAGTCACCTTACCTCCTCTCCCACGACCACGTGCCCCACCTCCTCTCTTCCTACCTCGAGCTTGTCCCCTGCTGGGCACCACGGTCGACGAAGAAGGGCCCGGCGGTGTGGCCATACTGTCCAGCAACGCTCGACAGAGAGGTGCATCTGGAATGGAAGACCTCAGACCATGCTCCCGACCAGCGCCCACCATCTTTCAACACCTGCCATGACAAACAGTAAACGAAATTAGTACAACATAAAAAAAGACCAACATGAATAATAATATGTGTATCACTTAAGTGTATCATCATCAAGTACAACATAAAAAAAAATGTAATACCTGACACTACTAATAATCTCGATCAGTATCATCAATAAATGCATAATCATCATCATCACTATAATCAATGACGGGCTCATAGGGTTCATTGGAATCAACATGTGCAAGGCCACCTTGACGTAATCGGTCAAGCATTGACAGGTCATCCACAGCAGTAACCTCTTCTTGTTCTGGCTCTTCTTGTTCCTCCTCTGGGGTGATGTCGGATTCATTGTCGCTGTCTACTTCAATGTTTTGGGGTGAAGTATAGCGGTTCTTGAAACGCTTTTTGGAAAGACGTGTCTCTTGGAAGAATTCTCCTTCATATGTGTCTGGGTTAATGTGAGGTTCATAATCCTCTTCCTTTGGGGGAGAAAGTCTAGCACGGGGCGGCACTTCATAAACGACATCCCAACCTTTCAGATTTCGATTAGTTTGGCAGGCCCACGGTAGATAGAATACTTGGGTCGCCTGTTGAGCCATAATATAGACATCAGGAACATCTATATGAGTTCTTTGGTTGATTTCAACTAGCCCTATATGTTCATGACTCCTTCTAGTCTCCTTCGGCTGAAACCAATAACATTTATAGACTACGACATTCGGTGGGTTTTCACCATAGAATAGAAGTTCATAAATTGCTTCAACTCTCCCATAATACTCGGTACCTCCTTCGCCGATAGCAGATAGACAACAATTTGTAGACTTTCGGTCGGCCATAGATAGCTCTTTGCCATAGGTACGAAAGCGATACCCGTTGATGTCGTACTTGTCAAATGAACGGACCTTATAGTCAAAACCATTAGCGACTTGTCTCAATTCGGCGTCCATAGACTCTGAATTAGCCTACAAGTTTAATATGAAAGGATTGTTGCATTATGCACAAATTAGCGAATGAAATGAAATTGTCTAATAGAAATTACCGTTTGTTTGAACCAAGAGATGAAACCGGGATAGCCACCTCCTTGCTTTGCGAGAAGCTCATACTCTTCGACAGAATCCTTTTGGATCTCCACTCCATACAAGAATATGGTGACGTATCGACTGTATGACATATCCAGGAATAAGAGTAGTTCAAAGGAAATAGAAGTTGCGAAACAATGTACCGAGAACTTACTCGATGTACGGCCGCACTTCTATCAGGTTGTTGAAGATATACAACGGAATGGTCCGCCATTCTTCGTTATCCAAAGATACTGGATGTGAAACACTAGCTAGTGCGAGATTCCCTTTGAATAGGCTGAGGTTGGATCCACCCTTTTTAGGCTCATCAGCATTGTACCGAGGCTTCGGATTATGCAAATGATGATTTTTGGCTTCATAGTGCGCTGTTACGAAGTTTGCCACCTCCTCTGTGATGAATGCCTCAGCCATCGATGCTTCAATTCTACGTTTATTTTTACATTTTTCTCGAAGCGTCTTCTGCGTCCTCTCAGTTGGGTAGCACCAACGATTTTGCACGGGCCCCCCCCCAATCTTGCCTCGGTCGGGAGATGCAAAATCAAATGCTGCATTGGATTAAAGAAGCCCGGTGGAAAGATCTTCTCTAACTTGCAGATCAACTCCGGCGCCAACTCTTCCATTTCTTCTAGCACACCAGGCGATAGTTCTTTTGCACAAAGAACACGGAAGAAATAGCTGAGTTCTGCCAGTACTAGCCATTCATCCTCAGGGATGAAGCCACGCAACATCACCGGCATTACCCGCTCAATCCATATGTGCCAATCATGACTCTTGAGACCAAATATCTTCAGTTTATCAAGATTCGCTCCCCTCTTTAGATTCGCTGCATACCCATCGGGGAACATCAACTGCTGTTGCACCCACAAGAGAATTTCCCTCATAGCTGGCCTTCCAAGATTGAACCATGCCTTTGGCTTCGTCCAGTTCTGCTTTCCTTTCGGTTCTTTCATGTTTTGTAACGGCCTATCACATAGCGCCTCCAAATCGACTCTAGCCTTAGAATTATCCTTTGACTTCCCATCTATGCCGAACAATGTACCAAAAAGTGCCTCGGCGATATTCTCCTCAGTGTGCATCACGTCGATGTTGTGTGGGCAAAGGAGGTCTTTGATGTAAGGCAGATCCCATAAGCATGTTTTGTGAGTCCACGCGTGCTTAGTATGATACCCCTTGAAGTACCCTGGACGTTGTGGATCTGGCTCGAGAGCGTTTAACTGATCCAGGGTCTGTTGGCCTGTCAATGCAGGTGGTGCAGAGTTTTTGACAACTCTACCCCTGATGAAGTTCTTCTTGTCTTTCCTGAACTTATGGCGAGGATCCAGGAACTGTCTATGCATGTCGAAGCAAGAAAACTTGCGACCGGCCTGAAGCCAACGAAACTCAAGAGCTCCCTTGCATGTGGGGCACGGGAACCTTCCATGCACACACCAGCCAACGAATAGCGCATACGCCGGCAAGTCATGTGTCGAGTACATGTACCAGACACGCATTATGAAGTTCCGTTTGCTAAAGGCGTTGTATGCCTTGAACCCATTATCCCAGGCTTCTTGCAATTCGTCCTTAAGCGGCTGCATGTACACACTCATATTTTTGCCCGGATAGTTGGGTCCTGGAATTATCAACATCAGGAAAATGTTCTTTCTTTGCATAATCTGTCCGGGGGGGGGGGAGATTGAGTGGAAAGACAAATACGGGCCAACAACTGTATTAGGCTGCCGTCATACCAAACACACTGAACCCATCCGTGCTGATGCCGACTCGAGGATGCCTCAGATCTGCCGCTTTGTCAGCATTTAATTCATCAAACTTTTTCCATGCAACACCATCCGATGTGTGTACCATCATCAGATTCCCATCTGCATCTAGTTCGGTTCTTTTGCCTGTTTTGTGCCATGTCATCTGTCTGGCCGTCTCTTCGACCATGAAAAGACGTTGAAGTCTTGGTACGATTGCCATATACCGAAGAACACTAACGGGGATTTTGGTCTGTGTCTTCTCACCCATACCGTTGTCTACCACAATATACCTGGAAGACTTGCAAATGGGACAATAGTTCAAGTCCGCATAGTCAAGCCTAAATAAGGCACATCCTTTCTCACAGGCATGTATCTTCTCATAGGGTATCTTCAGTGCACGGAGGATTTTGTCCGACTGGTACAGGTTTGCAGGCATTACATGGCCTTTGGGTAGAAAGCGTCCAAATACTGTCATAATTGCGTCATAGCATTCTCTGCCCAAGTTGAACTGAGCCTTCAGAGCCATTACTTGTGAGATGGCATCCAACTGACAAAGCTTAGTGTGCTCGTGGAGCGGACGTTTCGAAGACTCCAACATTTCATTGAAGGCCTTTGCAGATTCCTCCATCTCCTCGTCCGAATCCCGAGCATCATCATAGCCTTGCACCATGTTTTCCATCCCGGTACCATGCTCGTCGGTGCGACGACGGTCCACCTCAGCTCGGTCACGTTGGGCAGACTCACCATGAAATGTCCACACCGTATAATCGGGCGTAAAACCACTCTTCTGCAGGTGTTTGCCCATTTCAGCCTCTGTCTTCTTTTCCCAATTGCCGCACCAGAAACAGGGGCACCAGGTTTTCTTTTGGCCATTTGCAAATGCGGCTTGCACAAACCCCTTAGTTTTTGTGAACCATTCAGCGCTCCATTTGTTCTGACCAGTGTGACCGGTATACATCCAAGCACGGTCACTCATCTTGACTTTCAGAGCTACTGGACACACAACAATTATATATGTAATTCACCATGTATATATTCATCAGTTGATCTACTTTGTCAATTTTATTACGTCCATGCAACCTACACTCTAATAGGTAATGATAGGTCCTAATACCACCCGTGTATGTGTAGATTGGGTTTATTTTCCCATGCTATGCTCCGGATCCAACGCAAAATTTCGGCAGCACCTCCCCGCTGTTCTCCTAATACACGTCTCTGCAATAAACAGAGAGGATGTGTACCCGGAGAACAACAGGGGAGGCACTGACGAAATATATGCGTCGGATCCGGAGCAAAGCATATGGGAAAACAAACCCAATCTACACATACTCGGGCTGTCCATGGATAGCGTTGGACAATTCGAAAGAATCAAGGTTATAAATATGCAAATGCATGCATATTTATAACTATGACGCTTTCGAATGGGAGACACATATTGGTTACGCATACTGATGATTCAAGACACATACATAGCTAGCTATCAAGTTTCATCGGAATAGATCAAATAATTAATGGGGGAGGAGGACTTGTCATTTGTGCTCACCCACGAAAGAAGGGGCAGAGCTCGTCAAACGCACGGCGAGGTCGTCGAACACCAAACCTCGCAGCGATGAAACAACTGCACATTTAAAACTACACGATCAACACAATTATATATGATGTTTTTCATAACAAAATCGAAAAATATATGACCTAACTAATAATTCACAAATATATGACCCCGTCGGCCTCTGGAAGGCCAAAGAACACCTTTTCGGGAGGTGTCGGTGGTCGGGGTGTCCTGTCGGTGTCGGGGTGTCGTGTCGGGGTCGGGGTGCTGTTTCGGGGTCGGGGGGTCGGGGTGTCGTGTCGATGTCGGGGTAGTGCCGTGTCGGTGTCGGGGTGTTTGTTTCGGGTCGGGTGTGGTGTCGGGGTCGGGTGTGTGGTCAGGCTCGGGGTCGGGGTGTCGGGTCAGGCTCGGGGGGTCGGGGTGTCGGGGTGTCGTGTCAGGCTTGGGGGGTCGGGGTGTCGGGGTCGGGGTGTCGGGGTCGGTGTCGGGGTCGGGGTCGAAGTCGGGGTGTCGGGGTCGGGGTCCCGGGGTCGGGGTCGGGGTCTCGGGGTCGGGGTGTCGTGTTGGGGTGCCGGGTCGGGGTCAGGGTACCGTGTCGGGTCGGGTTTTTTTTTCCTTTTCTTCTTCTTCCTCTTTTTCCTTTTCTTCCTTTTTTCCTTCTTCTTCTTCTTCTTCTTCTTCTTCTTCTTCTTCCTCCTCCTCCTCCTCTTCTTCTTCCTCTTCTTCTTCTTCTTCTTCTTCTTCTTCTTCTTCTTCTTCTTCTTCTTCTTTTTTCATGACTAAACGTAAACCTAAAACTAAACTAAACCTAAAACTAAAAGTAATCTAAACTAAACTAAATATAAAACTAAACTAAATCTAAAGCAAAACTAAAAGTAATCTAAACTAAAAAAATAGAAAAAACAAAAAAGGAGAAGAGGGGCTCTCACCTTCGGGACAGGGAGGTGCAGCGAGGTGCGGTGGCAGGGTGGGGCGGCGGGGTGGGGCGGTGCTCGACGGCGGCGAGGCTCGGCGGCGGCGGTGCAGGCGGTGGGCGGAGGGGGAGCAGGGTGGTGCGGGCGACGGGGCGGCGCCGGTCGGGGGGGTCGGGGGCGGGGCGGGTGCGGGGGCGGCGCCGGGCGGCGGGGCAGGGGTGGCGGCGGGGGCGGTGCCGGGCGGTGGGGGCGGCGGTGGGTGGGGATCTGGTGGGCGTCGGGGAGGGAAGAGGGAGAGTAGAGAGAGTAACGGGCGGGGGGCGGGGGGCCGTTAGTTACGCTGCCCTTTGCCATCCGCGGCTCTTTGCCGTCCGCATTTATCCCTCTTTGCCGTCTGCTAGCAGACGGCAAAGAGGTGGGGCGTTATGTTTTTTCTAAATGGGCTGGCGGTGGGGGCCACCTCCCTCTTTGCCGTCTGCTTTTTGGAAGCTGATGGCAAAGAGCTTCTTTGCCGTCCGCTAGCGGACGGCAAAGAATTGGCAGATGGCAAAGTAGCTGATTCCAGTAGTGTAGATGCAACTCAGGTTAAACTTCATGCCGCAGCTACCGTGGCCAACTTGCTACGATCGTTCGTAATAAATCAAAACAAAGATATAATACTCTTTACTTACAACTTCAGGTGAGTGTTACTGTCTTGTGCGTATCTGGTTTCCCTTATATATTAGTCAAGGTTATAGTAATGTAATTCATGAGTTATGCATGTGTGTGCAGTTTTCACTATATTCTCCTAGAGATTAAGCTTGAGCAGGGAGTAGTAACCGTCTTGGACTCTAAATGAAAAGATCCCAAGGAGTATGCGGACATGACTGAAATCCTCAAGAAGTAAGTTAAATCGATCATTATCCACCATATCAGCAACTTTGTTCATTTCCTGATATCAAGTAATTGTTTTCTTTGTCCGGCAGGGTTTGGAGAAAATTCACCAAAACAGTTCCGGGACTGCCGAAGGAGCTGGAATTTAGACACCCGAAAGTAAGTACTATAGTAGCATGTTCCGCGCAGCTCCTAGTGATTCAAGCGCTAGTTTCATCAATACCAGTTAACATTCTTGCTTATCAGTTTGATTGACCTGTATTTCTTGTAAAGTGGTTGTGGCAGGAACAAGGGAATGATTTCTGTGGATACTACATCTGCGAGTCCATCCGCCACACGACCTGTGAGCGGGGCGGGTACTCTAACGAACAATATGAAGTACGTAAATAACAACATTCACAATTTTATTTTATTACCATCATTTGTGTTGAGTTTCATTCATTTATATATATATGTATTGACCTCCTTCTTCAAATTAGATGTTTCGGAAGCGGGATGAATTCCTAGCACCAGCTCGCATGCGAGCAATTCAAGAGGAATTGGCGGCATTCTTTCTTGACCACGTGATCCCTGAAGACGGAGAATTCTATGTGGACCCTGAGTCCGTATGATTATATTTGTAAGAGATAATTATTGTATATATGTAGCCGGTAGTGTCAGATAGATATACGAGAACTTGTTGTTCGACCAATCTCTCTCGGAGAAGGAGAGGTGGTCGATATCACTTCTCTCTATTTCCTTCGTTTGCTTACTAGCTAGCTAGCGTGTCTAGTCCTCTCTATATACATATGTATAGTACGTAGCGTCGACCAAGCACGGACATAACAGAGGACACTTCTCTCTATTAATTATAACTAGCTAACACAATATATGAAACACCTAAATTAACCCCCCAAAACCCCCCACCCCCCCCCCCCCCGTTTCAAAAAAAACAAAAACCCCAGCCAGAGAAGTGCTGACGCGTGGATGCCTATTGGTCCCAGTTGGTGCCACCAACCGGGACCAAAGGGTCTCCTGACTGGGCTCTGCGCACTGCCCACGTGGAGGGCCTTTAGTCCCGGTTCTGGATTGAACCGGGACAAAAGGGGGGAGGTATTAGTACCGACACTTTAGTCCCGGTTCCGGAAGCGGGACTAAAGGCCCTTACGAACCGGGACTATAGGCCCTTTTTCTACCAGTGACATGGTGCGCCATTAGTATATAGTAATGGCGCACCACATGTCTGGTGCGCCATTAGTGTCAATTCCATCTATAGCCCTTTTCCTAGTAGTGGGTGGAGTACCTATGGAGGCTCAAGGGCAACACCTAGCTCGACATGTGATGAAATATGAGTTTCTATTTGTTGAACTAGATACTTTGTATTGAACTATTTGATTTCTATTGATTTTCTGTGATAAACTGTGTGATAAAAAAATTCTTTTGTTGAATTTGCGCTGAACCAGGGCAAATATGGGCCGATTTGCATCGATATTGGGCCTATTTTTCGCCGAAAGTGGTTCCAAAAGCGGGCACATTTGCGTCAAAAATGGGCGGATATCGGTGCCGGGGGTGACCTGGGAGCGACAGCTGGAAACCTAATCGCCCCCAGCGCCGATTTTAGCACCGGCTCGGCCCCAAGCGGCGATTTTTAAGCCTCCTAGATGGGCCAACGGCTGGAGATGCTCTAATATACCGAGTTGATTTGGACCAGCTAGTTTTTTTTGTTAACATTTGGACCAGCTAGAGTTGTAAATACAGATTGGGCATGTGTGAATTTATTGAAGTAAGTATAAACATGAAAATTTGCCATTTAGAAAGAGTGTAGCTTCTTACCGTTCACGTGTAATATAACGACTTGTGTCTCTTGCGTGCGGATGAATTAACATTGCCAACACCTCCAGAGAACATAGGGCAATGGTGTTAGAAATCTTAAGCTTCTCCATTACAGGAGGGTGCCAACAAGATCGACTTGGTGCAGAATCATACTAATCTATCCGCGGGCAGACACATTAAGCAGTAAAGTCAGAGAAAATATGCAATGAAACTGAAACAGAGCAAATACAATGGCCGATGCTACGCGTCACCGGGCTGATCTCTGCGTTGTTAGATTTTTAGACCAGAATCATACACACAATAGCTGGACTAATCACTCAACTAGGCCACGGTGGAGGAGATGAACACACAGAGACGAACGCGAGAGATTTTGCGACGCCTTAACAGCGTCTTTTCTGGACTTCTTTCCTTTATTCAGAAGACAGAGCTATCCCCAACAGACAACCCGATAAGATCGCCCACGATCCTTCTATCACGCGCCATCCCACGCAATCAGATCGTGGCCAACCACTAAACTCACTGATCCGCTAATCTTTCCGCAACGTAAACACAGTACGTTTCTGGCACTACAAGAGAAAAAACGACTTGGCCTGAAACTACTACTTTCTGAACCAAGTGTACAATTTTATTATTCAGAGCTAGCTCACTGAAGGAAACTGAAAAATACTTGCAGCACGGGACTTGACTTCAACATTCACCTCCTCAAGTCTTGTTGCTGCTTTATCGCTAGCACGGTTGCACCCCAACTCGCTCGCGCATCTCCACAAATTTCTGTTTGGCGAGAGGCTTTGTAAGAATGTCTGCGAGCTGGTTGTTTGTCCTCACAGGCTCAACTGAAACAAGCCCTTTTTCCACACAGTCACGGATGAAATGAAAACGCACATCTATGTGTTTACTCCTCTCATGGTGAACTGGGTTTTTGCACAACTGTACTGCTGACTGATTGTCAATTTTTAGTGATACTGGTTCCACCTCCTTCTTCATCAAATCAGCAAGTAATCTCCCCAGCCACACTCCCTGACATGCGGCCGTTGCACCAGCAATATACTCTGCCTCGCATGAGGAAATAGCCACAACCTTCTGCTTCTGAGACAACCAAGTAATCAAGTTTGAACCCAGATAGAACACAGCTCTAGTGGTGCTTTTTCTATCATCCACATCCCCAGCATGGTCACTGTTAGAGTAGCCACGCAGCTGCAGTCCCATTTCACTGAACTTATAAACAACTCCATAATCCAGAGTACCTTTAACATACCTCAAGATCTGTTTGACAGCAGCCATATGCTCTGTTGTGGGTGACTCCATCAATCGACTCACAATGCCAACTGCGTAAGCTATGTCAGGGCGAGAGTGGACTAGGTAGCGCAAGCTACCAACAATGCTACGATACATCCTCGCATCAACAGGAGGATTCTTACTATGCTTGCTCAATTTCTGCCTTGGCTCCATGGGAACTTTGGTTGAATAACAATCTGCCATACCACACTTCTCCAGAATCTGAGCTGCATAAGAGGACTGGCTAATGGTGATAGCAGATTGAGTTTGTTTTACCTCAATCCCAAGATAATAGCTTAGCAGGCCCAAATCACTCATGCAGAATTTCCTTTTCATCTGCTCTTTGATCTCAGCAATCTCCTTGCTGCTGCCTCCTGTAATTATGAGGTCATCAACATACACCCCAACCAGCAGAGTTGAGTTCCCACTGAATTTCTTATAGACAGCATGTTCTAATGGGCATTTTTCAAACCCCATTGAGACTAGTGTCTGATCAAGTTTTGAGTTCCAAGCACGCGGTGCTAGTCGCAGCCCATAGAGAGCCTTGCTCAACTTTAGCACCTTATCCTCATCACCTTTCTTCCCATACCCAGGTGGCTGGGTGACATACACGTCCTCGGACAGATCACCGTTTAAAAATGCAGACTTGACATCCATGTGGTGAAGCTCCCACTTCTCTTGCGCTCCTAGTGCTATCAGCAAACGCACTGTCTCGAGTCTTGCAACTGGTGCAAAAACTTCTTCAAAATCAATCCCTGGACGTTGCACATATCCCTTCGCTACTAGGCGTGCTTTGTACTTGACAACCCTTCCAGCTGAATCCTTCTTCAGTTTATAAACCCACTTGAGGCCTATAGGTTTTTGTCCAGGTGGAAGTGTGGTGAGCTGCCAAGTCTTGTTACTCCTGATCGACTCAAGCTCCTCTTCCATAGCACACCGCCACTTGTGCTCTTTGCTGGCCTGTCTATGATCAGAAGGTTCCTCTGACCCCATGAGACAAAGTTCTGAACTTGCCTCTACTTCTATTGTTTCCTCGAACAGATCATCAAGCAGCCTATATCTTCTCTGCCCCTCAGTTGGAGTCGAAAGCGATGCATCAGTCGGTGGCGACACAAAGTTGGGTGACCAAGGTGAACGAGTGCTCTCACTTGATGTTGGTGTGCCCGGAGTAGCAGGTGTGCCAATGGTGGAGTCGGTGCTCTCACTTGATGTTGATGTGCCCGAAGTAGCAGGTGTGCCAATGGTGGATTCAGGCTTCGCACCTCCTGTTCCTGGTGTCCTAATTGCTTCAGGTTCAGAAACAGGGACAGTGTATTGTACTGAAAATGTGCACATAGATGTTAAATTTTCCATGGTTTCTGAATCCCACTTCCACTGCTCATCTTCTGCAAATACAACATCTCGAGATACACACAACTTCTTCTTCTCCGGATCATACATCCGGTAGGCCTTGGACTTTGGTTCATATCCTATGAAAACCATGGCAGAGCTCCGATCAGCCAGCTTGGGGAGGTGACCAGCCACCTTTTTCACATAACCGACACACCCAAAGGTTCTTAGGTGTTCAACACTTGGTTTCTTCCCATACATTGCTTCGTACGGAGTCATCCCAATTAGACTTTTGGTCGGCGCTCGATTCAAAAGGTAAATAGCAGCCACTACTGCTTCTCCCCAAAATGCTCCAGGCAACCCCTTACTTTTCATCATGCTTCTCGCCATGTTGATCACTATCTGGTTCCTGCGCTCGACCACGCCATTTTGTTGTGGCGAATACGGCGCGGTGAGGTAGTGAGTGATGCCAAGCTCTTCACAGTAAACCTCAAATTCTTTCGAAGTAAACTCACCACCTCTATCTGTTCTGAATGCTCTGAGCTTCACATCTTTCTTGAGCTCTACTGCAGCCTTTACTTTCTTCAGAGCAGCAAATGCCTCATCTTTGCTTCGGATCAGCTCCACCCACATAAAACGTGAGTTGTCGTCGACCAACAAGAGAAAGTATTGTTTTCCTGTAAATGTTGGTTTCGAGACTGGACCACAGAGATCACCATGCATCAGCTCTAACGGCTGCTCTGCTCGGTAGCTAGCTGCAGCAGGGAAGGGTGCACGCCGTTGCTTTCCTAGCATGCAACCGTCACAAACTCTGTCAACCTGATCCACATAAGGCATTCCTTGCACCATTCCTTTCAACGAGAGGGACCTCAATGCATGGAAATTAATATGGCCGTAGCGGGCATGCCATAACCAGGACTCATCCTTGGTTTTTGTCAAGAGGCATTCAGGATGTGCAAGATTGATATTTAGAATATACAGTCGATTGTGCGACCTCTTCACTCTGGCCAGTAGCTTACGCTGTCTATCAAGTACTGTCATCACTCCAAACTCAATTTCAGTCTTGCAACCAATCTCATCTAGCTGCCCTACACTGATTATATTGCTCTTTAGCCTTGGAATGAAGTATACCTCTGTCAACAGCTTGTGCTCTCCAGTCTGACCATGAAATAGGACTGACCCACGGCCGCAGATGTCCACAGTTGACCCATCACCAAATTTTACTGTTCCCTTCACGGCACTGTCAAGCTCAGTAAATCTCCCCACATCGCCTGTCATGTGGTTACTAGCACCAGTGTCGAGGTACCATGACATGTTCTGTGTGCCTGTCAACTTCGGCACAATCCTATCCTCATGTAGCATGACGTACTCAATCGGGGTCTGCACAGATTCAGATTCAGTGAGCTCACACGCAACAGACAATAGAAGACCCGGTTCATCATCACCTTCTTTCTCAGCAAGATTTGCCTTTTCCTTCTTGGGCTCAGGGCAATCTGACTGGAAGTGTCCCATATCATTACAGTTGAAGCACCTTACTTTGCTTATGTCAAACTTTCGGTGCTTCTTGACCTTTTCTTTGTCTTTTCCTTTGCCGCTGGACTGAACATGCTCACCGCGCGCCTTTTCATGCCCAGCACCCTTTTTGCCGCTTGAGCTAGACCCGCCACCACTGTCGATCATCTCCATGCCTTTCATCAGTGTCTCCAGCGCACGTGTCACGAGCATCAGCTGCTCGTCCTTGCCGTCACGGCTCTGCCGCCGCCCATGTTGGTTCTCCTCAAATGCCGTGAGCCGCCCGACGGCCTCCTGCACCGTCATGGTCGTGAGGTCGCCCTACTGCTCGATGGTGTTGACAATGTCGGCAAACCTATCTGGGACGGCGCTGAACAACCTCTCCACCACGGCTTCCTCGCCGAGGGTGACACCGAGGGAGCGGATTTCGCTCACCAACGTGGTGAGCTTCCTGGCAAACTCCGGGATCGTCTCCCCATCGCCCATGTCGAGGCGATCAAATTGCCTCTTGAGCTGGCGCGCACGTGCCTTCTTCACGCGGTCCTCGCCCACGCGCGCGCACCGAATCAGCTCCCACGCCTCCTGTGCGGTGTCGCAGTCAGCAACCTGCATCATAACATGATCTGGAATTGATTGAGACAGAGCAGCGAACGCCCCCTTGTTGGTGGCCTGATCAAACTCGCCGGAGCCCTCGTTTGCCGACCAGACGCGCAGCGCCTTCATCAACCCCTTCATCTTCACAGCCCACAAGGAGTAGTTCGTGTCCGTCAGCATTGGATACTGAATGGACACATTCGTGGCTCTCGACGGGGTAGCGAGCACCACAGCGCCGCCGTCCGCGTCGCTCGCGCCGGCCTTCCTGGCCGCTGGCGGTGTGTACTTTCCACCGCTCCCGCTCTTGTTCCCATCGCCTTTCGATGGAGAGGTGTGTCGGTGTACTAGAGTAGGGGTACCCTAGTATCCCGAACTTGTGCACGGGCAGTCGCAGCATCCCACGGCAAGGCTTGCCGGGTGACCGCCAAGGTCCTCCGTGGTTCCTTTGGAGCCATTCAAGGACAAAGTATCCAAGCCAAGGAGACAAGACCCCGGCAAGAGGAGCTTGCCAGGAAGGCCAGCCAAGGCATCTCAAGGAACTTGCCGCGACGCACCACGCGTCCCGGCAAGGCCCGGTGAGCAACAAGCTCCCGGACGCGACAAGACAACGACCGCGGCAAGGCGCTTGCCGCGGCAAGCCACCACTCTGTGTCCGCGCTCCAGCACATCCACCAATGTGTCGCTCTGGTACCCTTCCAGGCGTACGTGGTGGGAGGCTGTGCAGCCAGCGGTGCGCGGTGGCAAGCGGCGCTGACAAGATTGCCATCGTGGCGAGCGGTGGCGTCATTGACGGTCCCTTTTGCACTATTTAGGTGACGCAGACGGGCATTTAATGCCCTGGTCCCCTGCCGTCAGGGTTAGGTATGATACACTGTAGTAGGTAGCTGTACCAACCGCAACACCTTTCCATTTTTACCCTTGTCTACGTTGCCACCTGTCGGTGACCCCTTGAGCATATAAAAGGAGGCCCATGCACAACGTAGAGGGGGAGAGGAAGAGAACACTCACGCTCGGTCTCGTTAGCTGCTGGGGTGTACTGTAGCACTCCGCGCTCCCGAACAAGAACTCAATACAAACCACAAAGCAGGAGTAGGGTTTTACGCATCCGTGCGGCTCGAACCTGGGTAAACTGCTCGTGTGCTTCGCCTTGATCTGCTCTTCATGCGACCCTCGCCCCCGCCGAACCGAAAGGGACTCGGTCCGCCGGTCCCATAGATGCTCGTGGATTAGTCCCCCGACATCCTTGGCGCGCCATGTAGGGGGTGTCGAGGTTGTGTGAACCAAATCCGGCGTTCACACGAGCTAGATCTTCATCATCTTCATCGACATGCCGCCAAAGAAGAAGGCTTCGGAGGCGGCTGCTCCGTCCGCGCCGAACCCACCACCGCCGGAGCTAACGGCTGATGGGGCAGACGCCGGTGGAAGAACAGGCGTCGACGAGGGAGCTCACGGTGCTGCCAGGTCCAAGGACAAGGCTGCGCTGCCCATCGGCGGCGTAGCCGACTCCCACAACGACCGGGCGCACTCCAAGATCTCGGCATCCGTACATGCACCGCGCCCATCTCAGGAGGCGCGGGACCGGCAGCGTCATGGTACTCACGGTACCATGCGTTTGCTGGACCAAGATCGAGCTGGTGGATCTCGGAGTGCTCAAGACCAGCATGCACGCCAACATGCTGGCACGAGCGAGGCACGGTCGCCTGGACGGGATACCGCTCCTTCTAACATAGTTAGAAGGTTAGAAGTCCGAGTATATCCCGCTCCTCACACCGTTCGCCACCGCCACCCGCCACTACAGCAGAAGCTTTGGCGCGAGCTCAACTGCTCCTAGACTACCCTCCAACGGCAGACAAGATCGACGACTGGAGGGCCACCATTTAGAGTCTCATCGGCTTCGCCAACGGCGACACTCAACGGCAGCCAAGCATGTCGCAGCCGCGGCAAGTCAGCCAGGCACGAGCCGGTGGCGACAAGACCGGTGGGGGTGCAACCACTGTGCACTCTCCGCCCCGAAGGCCAAGATCGCCGGATCCACCTCGACAGCGACTCCACTGCGTCATCAGATCCACGAGCTCATCGCGATCAGCGCCAAGTTCTTCACGAACGACAGCAAGAAGACGCTCGTACTCGCATCGAGCGCCGAAGAGAAGCGTGACGTCAATCGGACCAGCGCGCTGGGCCCTCTGTCGACATGCATGCGCCAGGGGAACCAGGCGACTTGCCGTACGCGGTAGATTGCCCTGCGTTTACTCGTGAGCTGCGACAAGTCCAATGGCCCAGCACGAAGAATTTCAAGCCAGACGTACCAGAGAAGTACGACGGCAAGTCGCATCCGTCGGAGTTCCTCAGCATCTACACCATCGCGGTGCAGGCTGCCGAGGGGTGGGACGACAAGATCCTTGCCAACTACTTCCCGCTGGTGCTCAAGCCCAACATCAGGTCGTGGCTCACGCACTTGCCAGACCTATGCCATCAGTTTGTCGGCGCCTTTACAGGCGGCCACAAACCTCATGGCCAAGAGAGTGACCTTCATTTGCTCGCCCAGAAGGAAGGAGAGCCCCTTCGCAAGTACATTCAGAGATTCAGCCGTGTACAGCACAACATCCCAGATGTCCACCCTGCCGCGTTCCATCAGAACGTGCATAACCGCAGGATGCGGGAGGAGATGGCGATGTGCAAGATCAGAGACGTCAGTGAGCTGTATGCCCTGGCCGAGAAGTGTGCACGTGCTGAGGAAGGGAGGAAACTCCCCGGAGAGAATACAGGAGCAGGAGGATCTGACAGCGAGGATGCTGCCCCGGCAAAGAAAAATCGGCGGCGGAACAATAGGAAGAAGAAAGGCAAAGATGTGCTAGTCATTGAGCAGTCCGGCAACGAAGGTGGCGCCAAGAAAGCCAAAGCTGGTAGCTCCGGCAAGGAGATTGCCGCGTGCACCAACTGCCAGACTGTGGCGGTCGCCGACAAGCGGGACGGCACCGACAAGCAGTACTGCAAGATCCACCGCACCAAGGGCCATGACCTCCAGAGCTGCAAGAAGGTCGAGCAGCTTGTCCAGCAGCAAAAAGCTGAATACGAGCAACGCGACAAGGAGAGGGCCCAAGGAGGCGCTGGAGAATCCGGGAAGAAGCACGCCGACCGGGGAGGACGCCGCGGCAAGGCCAAGCAGCGGCAAGGAGACAGACCTCCCCGCGGCCGCGACAAGGATTAAAATGACGATGACGACGAACACATGGATGGTGTCGAGACCAGTGAGCAGGAGTTCCAGAGGTCTTGTGCGTTGACGGCGGTGCTTCTCTACATATTTCGCACCGCCAACTCAAGCAGTGGGTGCGGGAAGTCAATGCGGCGGAACCACCTGTCGAGTCACGCAAGCTTCTGAAATGGTCCAGCACGCCTATCATCTTTGATATTGAGGACCACCCTGATCGCACAAGTGCGGTTGGGTGCTTGCCGATGTTGGTTTCACTAACTATCCGCAACCTCAAGGTCACTAAGATGCTAGTTGACGGCGAGGCCGGCTTGAACCTGATCTCCTCCGCTGTACTCCAGAAACTCCAGATCCCTGACAGCGAGCTTGAAGAGATCGGCACATTCCAAGGAATCAACCCGGGAAGGAGCAAGCCGAAGGGGAAGGTCACGTTGCCAGTAACATTTGGCAACGAGGTGATCTTCAGGACTTAGAGGGTCACTTTTGACGTTGCCGATTTTCCATTGCCTTACAATGGGATACTCGGCCGTCCAGCACTCGCCAAGTTCATGGCAGCCTCTCACTACGCATACAACATGCTGAAGATGCAGGCCCGATAAGCGTCATCTCTATCCCTGGCGACAAGAAGGATGCTCTTATCTGCGCCGACAAGATCTACCGGGAAGCGGCAGCCACAACAGATCGCAAGTCACCTGCCGTTGAAGCTCCCGGAGGGAAGAAGAAGACCAAGTCCGGCAAGAGTTCTGATGCCCACTCCGGCAAGCGCACCTCTTCGAAGTGCTACGCTGCCATCGAGGACGCACCATCGAGCTCCACCGGCAAGTGTAAGAAGACAATGGCAGCTCCGCCAGAGACCAAGAAGGTGTCCGCCAAGGAGGACGGCACTGGTGGTACCTTCACCATCAGTGCCACTCTCGACCCTAAATAGGAAAGCGCGCTCATTGCTTTCCTGCGGGCGAACGTCGACGTGTTTGCGTGGCAACCGTCTGACATCCCCGGTGTGCCCAGGAAAGTAATTGAGCACCATCTTGCCGTTTGTCCTCATGCGCGGCATGTCAAGCGGAAGGTCAGGAAGCAAGCAGTGGAGCGCCAAGAATTCATCGCAGAAGAGATCAAGAAGTTGGAAGCAGCAGGCCTTGTCAGAGGAGTGCTCCATCCTACGTGGTTGGCCAATCCTGTAGTCGTGCTCAAGGCGAACGGGAAATGGAGACTTTGTATCGACTTTACCGATGTTAACAAAGCTTGTCCCACAGACCCATTTCCTTTGCCGCGCATTGACCAGATTGTTGACTCCACGGCCGGATGTGACTTGCTTTCATTTCTTGACGCATACTCAGGATACCATCAGATCTTCATGGCAGAAGAGGATGAGGAGAAGACCGCATTCATCACTCCATATGGCACGTACTATTTCATACGGATGCCTTTCGGTTTAAAAAATGCTGGTTCAACATTTGCAAGGGTAGTCCATGTCGCTCTTGAGCCACAAATACACAGAAATTTGGAAGCCTACATGGATGACATAGTGGTCAAGAGCAAGGACAAGGCAACTCTGATTCAAGATTTAGACGAGACCTTTCAAATCTATGCAAGATCAGCCTCAAGCTCAACCCCTAGAAGTGTGTGTTTGGAGTCCCCTCCGGCAAGCTTCTCGGGTTCTTCGTGTCTCAGCGGGGAATTGAAGCCAATCCCGACAAGATCAAGGGCATTGAGCAGATTGAAGCACCAAAGCGCGTCAAGGATGTACAAAGACTTGCCGGTTGCGTGGCTGCTCTCAGCAGGTTTATCTCTAGGTCTGCTGAGCGCGCCCTGCCGTTTTTCAAAATATTGAAAAAGGCAGGTCCAATGAAGTGGACTCCGGAAGCGGAGGCTGCGCTGCAAGACTTGAAGAGATACCTGTCCTCCACTCCAACACTTGTCGCACCTAAGCCACAAGAGAAGTTGCTGCTGTATATAGCGGCAACCAAGCAAGTGGTTAGTGCTGCGTTAGTAGCAAAGAGGGAGGCAGATGACGAGCCAGCAACCATGGCAGGCGCATCCAGCGACAAGCAGGGGGCTTCCCCGACAAGCTCTGGTCCCAACAAGGATGGATCTGCGCAGACGCGCGAGGAGATACAGAAGAGAATGGTACAGTGCCCAGTTTACTTTGTCAGTTCCCTTCTGCAGGGGGCTAGGTCAAGGTACTCTGGCATGCAGAAATTGCTTTTTGGCCTTCTCATGGCCTCGAGAAAGCTGCGCCATTACTTCCAAGCACATGAGATCACAGTTGTCACTCGTTTTTTGCTGAAGAGGATACTACAGAATCCAGAAGCGACAGGCAGGATTGTTGAGTGGGCACTGGAACTGTCAAGCTTTGGCCTCAAGTTTGAGAGTACTTCAACTATCCAAAGCAGAGCATTGGCAGAATTCATAGCAGAATGGACGCCAACACCAGATGAAGAAATTCCAGAAACGAGCATCCCCGTCGAGGAAGCAAACAAAGAGTGGCTGATGTACTTTGATGGTGCCTTTTCGCTGCAAGGCGCCAGCGCTGGCGTGCTGCTTGTCGCACCCACTGGAGAGCACCTCAAGTACGTAGTCCAGATGCACTTTCCCAAGGAGCAAGCAACAAACAATACTGCAGAGTATGAAGGCTTGCTTGCCGGTCTCAGGATCACGGCAGACCTTGGGATCAAGAAGCTCATTGTCAGGGGTGACTCGCAGCTTGTCGTCCGCCAAGTGAACAAGAGCTATCAGAGTCCGTTGATGGAAGCCTACGTCGACGAAGTGAGAAAGCTAGAAAAGCACTTTGACGGCCTACAGATGGAGCATGTTCCAAGAGCTCAGAACGCCATTGCCGATGGCCTATCAAAGTGCGCCGCACTTAAGTTACCTGTGGAACCAGGGTTCTTTGTGCTCAAGCTGACTCAACCGTCTGTAACGCCATCAACTGGACAGAGCAAGAAGAGGAAGTTGATTTCTGGTGACTATTTTCCGGCAGAGCTTCCCCAAGCCGCCGCCAAGAAGGTCCCCAAGATAAACGCCAAGAGCGCTGAGGAGCAGTCTGCTCCGGCAAGCCCTAGGGTTTGTTCCGTTGAAGCACAAACTCCCCACACGTTTTGCTCCGGCAAGCTTGCCGGGGAACGTCAAGCTCCGGCAGAGCCGCAGGTTCTCGGCGTAGAAGCGGATGTTCCCGCAGCAGCAGATTTGCCTTTAGTCCTTGTTGTCAATCCACAAGCTCCAGCATGGACACAGCAGATTGTCCGTTTCCTTCAGATAGGAGAACTTCCCGAAGAGCAAGAAGAAGCGGAAAGAGTAGCCCGGCAGTCAAGTATGTACCAGTTTGTCGACAACACAGTGTACAGAAGAAGACTCAACGGTGTGAAATTGAAGTGTATTCACCGGGAAGACGGACAAAAGCTGTTGGCAGAGATACATGGAGGCATATGTGGTCACCACATTGGCGCAAGAGCACTTGCCGCCAAAGCATTCCGGCAAGGTTTGTTTTGGCTGACAGCCCTCTAGGATGCAACTGCACAAGTAACCAAGTGTGAAGCGTGCCAGTTCCATTCCAAGCAGATACACCAACCAGCTCAAACTCTCCAGACGATCGCTTTATCCTGGCCATTTTCGGTCTGGGGGCTCGACATCCTCAGCCCCTTTCCCCGAGCAGTCGGGGGCTTTGAGTACTTGTACGTTGCAATCGACAAGTTCACAAAGTGGCCGGAAGTGGAAGCAGTGAGGAAGGTGACAGCACAGTCAGCAGTCAAGTTCTTCAGGTCGATTGTTTGCCGCTTCGGGATCCCTAACAGGATAATCACCAACAACGGTACGCAATTCACGAGCCGCACCTTCATACAGTACGTCCAAGATCTTGGCACCAAGGTCTGCTTCGCTTCTGTTGCTCACCCGAGAAGCAACGGTCAAGCGGAGAGGGCAAATGCTGAAGTGCTGCGTGGGCTCAAGACCAGGACTTTCGACAGGCTGCACAAGTGCGGAAGAAACTGGATCGAGGAGCCGCCGGTGGTTCTTTGGTCGATCAGGACGACGCCAAATCGAGCCACTGGCCAGACACCTTTCGCTCTAGTCTATGGAGCAGAGGCAATTCTCCCCACGGAACTCGTATATGGGTCCCCTCGAGTGCTCGCTTATGATGAGCTTGAGCAAGAGCAGCTGCGACAAGATGACACACTACTCCGTGAGGAAGACCGTCTTCAGGCTGCTGTACGAGCTGCTCGCTACCAGCAAGCTTTGCGCCGCTACCATAGCCGCAAAGTTAACGCCAGAAGTCTCGAGGAAGGCGACCTTGTTCTTCGGCGTGTTTAGTCCGCCAAGAATTCCAACAAGTTGACGCCAAAGTGGGAAGGCCCTTACCGGGTGAAACGAGTCACTAGGCCTGGCGCTGTCCGCCTTGAGACCGAAGATAGCATTCCGGTGAGCAATTCCTGGAACATTGAGCATCTTCGTAAGTTTTACCCGTAAGGCGCGGTTGCCGGAACCTGTTCCGGCAACCACCTTTTGTACAAGTCTTGCCGCTGTTGCATGTAATCCTTTGTACAAAGCCAGGCGCAGACCCCGTGCATAAGTAAAGCTCATATGCTCCGCACATCTTGTCAATTTCATGCTTTCTATTTTTTGCATATGTGATCTGACACTTTGCGCAGCACCTACTCCCCGGTAAGCAATAACGAGCCGTAAGGCTCCATATCTTTATTTTCTCCTCTTTCTTTTTTCTCAAGGAAAGGAAGGTTCCCTCACCCACAAGTTTGCCGAGGGGAAAGGAGAACATAATGGTATGGACCAGGCGTCGTTCAAGAAAGTTTCGCCTTACCGGGAAGCAAACAACAGAAAAGCTAAGTTGCCAAAATTTGAGCAATCAGATTTTTAAAATTTTTAAGTTATCTCCCTTGAACGACCGCACTTTGTATGGAAAACCTGTACGCGGAGGAACCAAGTCGTAGCTAGTTGCGCCCTTACTTTGTTTCGAGTCCGCTCAACAACTTAAGTGAGCTGCGACTAGTTGCGACAAGGTTTCTTGTCGGTAGCGGCACCGCCAGGAGGCTGCTGACGTTCCGCACTCAGCGCTCGCGACTAAGGTGCCTGCACCGGCAAGTTCCCTAAAAGCGTAGGGCAAAAAACATACAAAGGGAGGAATCAAGTAAAGGGAATAACATTGCAATCATTACCCGGAATAGAGTTATATTACAAGGTAGCTTGTCGCGGCTCTAACAAATTGTTCTCATAACATGACCAGCAACGACAAGAAAAGAAGAAAACGGGCGGCCTAGTCTACGCGATCGCCCTCAATCCTCTTGATCCCGCTCACCTTATCCACAATGGGTGCGACAAGGGTCTTGAGCGCCTCCAGATCAGCATCCGGCGGCAGGGTCTTGAGGACGTTGGTGAGGTTGAGGCCCGGGTTGTGGAAGGCCACCTTCACCAACACCTTTTGAAGAGCTCCCGCGCAGATCTTGCGCGACTCGTCGGCCAGCTGCTTTGGGATCTTCTCCCGGAGCCGCTGGAGGGCCGTCGCCACGCCTTTGAAGAACAAGGTGAGCTTGGCGCTGGGTTGGAGGTTCTCATCAGAGGGATACCCGAGATCCTCCACCCCCAGCTGCGCCAGCTCCCTGACGATATCTGCGGCAGCATTCACGAGACCCTCCGTCCAGTGCTCCACTTTCTCCCTAAAAGCATTCTGGGCAGCGGCAGCACTCGCCAGCAGCGCCTTGTCGCCCTTGATCTCCTCCTTCAAGGCCACCTCCTGCTCCCTGGCGCCGTCCAGCGTCTTGGTCAAAGAGGTCAGCTTCAACTCAAGATCTGCGTTGGAGTCCTTGGCCGCGCTAAGCTCTTTGCCCTTCTCGGCGAGATGAACCTGCAGCTCTGAGTTGCTGTGGGCGTCCTTCTCCCGCTCACGCTTGAGCGTGGCAAGCTCTTCACCACTCGCCTTGAGATCGGCATTCAGCTGCGCCACCTTCATCTCCAGCCCCTTCTTGGCGGCCTCGGCAACTGCGGCAGCATCCTCTGCTTGCTTAAGGGCTCCGCCAAATTTTTGCTCACGCGCGGCAAGCTCCTCCTCGTGGCTGTCGAGGTTAACTTTCCGCTGCACCAGCTCGCCCTCCTGCGCAGACAGCTTCTCAGCGGCAAGCCGCTGTTGCTCTTCAACTTTGGCCTTCTCGGGGAAGAAGGCCTTCTGCTCTTCGGCGAGTTGCTCCCGCTCCTCTGCCAGGGACCGGGGAGCTTCCTGGTTGAGACCTCGGAGCTCCTCCGCATGCTTCTCGATGTCCGCTCCCGCCTTCGCGACAAGTGCCTCGCGGGATTCCAGCTTGGCTTGCCGCGCGTGGTAGAGCGACAACAGCTTCCGCAGCAGCCGCTCCTCCTCAAGCTCGCCGCTGCTGCTGCTCGGCGCATCAACTAGCGTCAGCCCAGCGGAGGCAAGCACCTCTCCATCAAAGCTCTCTCCCTCGACCGGCGCCCTGGAGCTTGACGCCCAGGGGAGGTTGATGAAGACGCCATCGCCGGCCTTCAAGTAGACGCCTGGCTGGGGCTCTTCGGAGCCTGGCGCTGCGGCAGCGGCAAACGGGTCGGCGGTCGACGTAGCGCCTGGCGCTCCTGCGGCCTCAGGGCCATCAGTGCGATTGCCAGACCCCTCGCCAGCTGCTGCGGCGGCAGCTTTGGCGGCCTCGTCGCCGGCGGGATCATCAGCACCGGCTGCTTCTTCAGTGGCAGCGGCGTCGTCGGCAGCAACCTCGGTCTCCATCGGCTCCGCAGCAGATGGGTCTGATGGCCGGAAAAGTGAGAAAAGTCAAGCAAATACCCAAAAAGAAGAAGAACCCAAGGGAAGCTTTGAAGAGAAGATTACCTGTACTGGGTTCGGCAGTCGTAGTCTCCGCCGCCGGGGGGACGCTGGTGCTGTCCCTTGCCGGAGAACTCTCCCTTGCCGGAGGACTCTCCCTTGGCATTTCGGGGGCGGCCTCCGGGCGCTCCTGGTGGGGCTGCTCTGCTCCTACACAAACCAACAGTTCGATGTCAGCAAAGAAAGAGTATCCATGCGCGCCTAACAGCGGAAAGCGAACCATATACTTACGCCGGGGGCTGCTCTGGAGAACAGTTGCCAGGTCCGGCAAGGTTGTCTCGGACGCACCCCCTACTGTCGCAGTGGGTTCGTCCTCGATGACAATCACCGGGACCTTGGCTCTCTTCGCTGCTCTCTGGGCCAGAGTCCTAAAAAGGAATAAGTTCAGAGTAAACCAAATGAGATACAAGACAAAACAGCAAGAATTGAAGAACTACAAGTACAATAAGAGAATCTTACTCTTCTTCTTCCTCGTCGGAGCTGAACGCGGAGAAGTCGAAGTCCGGCTCATGTCCGGCGCGAGGAGGCGGAGGAGTAGTTTCCCTTGGCCGCTTGGCAGGAACAGTGGCGGTGGTCTGAGACGACCCCGCTCCTGCTGCCGCCGCGGCGTGAGCAGCGGCAGGAGCAGAAGCGGTGGTCCGGGTGGACCCCGCTCCAGTTGCCGCCGCAGCGTGAGGTGCTCCCGCAGCAACAGTGCTTGCCGCGGTGGAGCGTGTCGCGCGGCGCGGCGACTGTTCACTCGCCCGCCGCCCCGCTATGTCCCCGGCCTTGCGAAGACGCCTTCTTGGTGGGGATGGAGGCTCTACTTGCGGCGGGCTGCCTGAAGATGAGGAGGAAGAGGAGTTGATCTCCAGCGAGCCGCTCGTATCCTCGGCGGGCTCGCTCAACTCGACGTCATGCCCGGCAAGCTCTTTCTCGCCAACGAGCTCCTCTCGCTCGGCACGGCTTGCCGCCTCTGCTGCCTCTGCCTCCTCCACGGTGAATCCAAATTCGCCCGCAGCTGCGGCTGCCGCCGCCTCTTCCAGCCTAGTGGCGATGCGTGTCATCTTCGCATCGGTGGTGTCGCGGGTGAGGCTATTCTTTTCGTCGGAGCGGACCGGCACTTCTACCAAGCTGTCAAAGAACTCCTGCACGATGTCGTCTGCAGGCTCTTGCCAAGTTGGGACAATTCCATGCGAATCGCACAACGGTATCATTGCACGGATGCGGTCGAGCGCGGAGTTGTTGCACAGTGGAACAACACCCTTCGGCAACCTGAACACTTCGGGATGTTGAGGGTCGTACTTGAACAGCTCCTGGAGCATCGCGTTAAGCTCCAGAACAGTGAAGTTGAAGTTGAGGCCCGGACGCAGCCTCATGATATCCGCCGCATTCTTGAAATCCCAGGCGGGTCTCCTCCGTTCGCGCAGGGGGGCGACGCGGCGGCGAAGAAAATCTGCGCCAACAGCGCCTACAGTGAGCCCGACAAGCTTGAGGCGTTGGATCCGGGTGACGGCAATCTTAAGCCTATTGTCTTCCAGGGCCACGTCACTCCAATCGCTGCCGCGTGCTACTGGGGCTTGGCGCCGGGCGGTAAACGGCTGCGGGTTCTCCTCGACAATCCAGCACCAGTCTGCTCTCCATTCCTCCCACTTGCCGTGGAACTCTCCCTCCAGATAAGTGTCCTTCTTGCCGGCCCTCGAGATCCAGGCGATTCCGCCGGATAAAGGCTCTCCTCTCTCTACTCGGGGCATAAAGAAGTGGCGAAAAAGGGCTACATTGGGATAGACTCCGACAAAGTTTTCGCAGAGATGTGCGAAAACTGCCATGGTCAGAACAGCATTGGGGGTGAAGTCAAGGAGGCAGAACCCGTAGGTGTTCATAATATCGCAGAAAAACTCAGAGAAGGGTGGGCAGAGCCCGCAGTAAGAGAACAAGGCAAAGAAAGGATATCTGTTTGGAGCCATTTTCCAAGCGGTGGCTGGAAGTACCTTCGTGCGCGGATGCGCTCGCGTCTCCGTCGACCAGAAGAGGTAGTAATTCTCCCTCAGCTCCCTCGCGGCGAGCTTGGGGGGGGGGGAGATTGCCCGCTCCTTTCGCAGAGCCGCAAGCCGCTGCGCCTCGGTCGACTTCACAACCTTCCCTTTGTCGGCTCTCGGAGCCATGGCGGAAGTGGTGGAGGAGGTCGACGGCGTTGGTGGTGCTGGTGGCGATGGGGGGCGGGGCGCTACTCTCTTTCATCTTTGGGAAGACGAGGGAGCGGCGGAGGTTTCCGAGATTGGAGTAGCAACCGGCGAATGGGCGAACTACCCCTGTTTCCCATGCATATAAAGAGGGAGGGGGCGGACGTTCCGCCTTTCCGAATAAAGAAACCACCCACGATCTATCCCACGACGCCGCATTCAACGCGTGCCGTTCGGGCAGGGCGCGGTGGATACGGGGAGAGATACGGCGTAACCCAGGCCGCGCGTACCTGTGCCCTGTTTTGGGCCTGGCCCAACAGCGCTCGGCACCGTGTATGGCCCAAGCCCGGGGGCTCCTGTCGGTGTACTAGAGTAGGGGTACCCTAGTATCCCGAACTTGTGCACGGGCAGTCGCAGCATCCTGCGGCAAGGCTTGCCGGGTGACCGCCAAGGTCCTCCGTGGTTCCTTTGGAGCCATTCAAGGACAAAGTATCCAAGCCAAGGAGACAAGACCCCGGCAAGAGGAGCTTGCCAGGAAGGCCAGCCAAGGCATCTCAAGGAACTTGCCGCGACGCACCACGCATCTCAGCAAGGCCCGGTGAGCGACAAGCTCCTGGACGCGACAAGACAACGACCGCGGCAAGCCACCACTCTGTGTCTGCGCTCCAGCACATCCACCAACGTGTCGCTCTGGGACCCTTCCAGGAATACGTGGCGGGAGGCTGTGCAGCCAGCGGTGCGCGGTGGCAAGCGGCGCTGACAAGATTGCCATCGTGGCGAGCGGTGGCGTCATTGACGGTCCCTTTTGCACTATTTAGGCGACGCAGACGGGCATTTAATGCCCTGGTCCCCTGCCGTCAGGGTTAGGTATGATACACTGTAGCAGGTAGCTGTACCAACCGCAACACCTTTCCATTTTTACCCTTGTCTACGTTGCCACCTGTCGGTGACCCCTTGAGCATATAAAAGGAGGCCCATGCGCAACGTAGAGGGGGAGAGGAAGAGAACACTCACGCTCGGTCTCGTTAGCTGCTGAGGTGTACTGTAGCACTCCGCGCTCCCGAACAAGAACTCAATACAAACCACAAAGCAGGAGTAGGGTTTTACGCATCCGTGCGGCCCGAACCTGGGTAAACTGCTCGTGTGCTTCGCCTCGATCCGCTCTTCGTGCGCCCTCGCTCCCGCCAAACCGAAAGGGACTCGGTCCGCCGGTCCCATAGATGCTCGTGGATTAGTCCCCCGACAAGGTGTCTCCCATCGCCGCCGCCAATCACCTCCTGCTGCAGCCGCCGCCGCCAAACACCACAAGTACCCTAAAGAACCTAAGGCTCTGATACCAATTGTTAGATTTTTAGACCAGAATCATACACACAATAGCTGGACTAATCACTCAACTAGGCCACAGTGGAGGAGATGAACAGACAGAGACGAACGCGAGAGATTTTGCGACGCCTTAACTGCGTCTTTTCTGGACTTCTTTCTTTTATTCAGAAGACAGAGCTATCCCCAACAGACAACCCGATAAGATCGCCAACGATCCTTCTATCACGCGCCATCCCACGCAATCAAATCATGGCCAACCACTAAACTCACTGATCCACTAATCTTGCCGTAACGTAAACACAGTACGTTTCTGGCACTACAAGAGAAAAAACGACTTGGCCTGAAACTACTACTTTCTGAACCAAGTGTACAATTTTATTATTTAGAGCTAGCTCACTGAAGGAAACTGAAAAATACTTCCAGCACGGGACTTGACTTCAACATGCGTGCGATCGTCCGAGTCGCTGGCCACTTGATCGTTTCACGATCCCCGATACAATACACCCGAGTCCACTTGTTTAATGTATTTCTTCTCATGGGTCCTGATTTAACCTATAGAACGCATTTACTTGCGGCGTGATGACTTCTAGCCACATGCGTCCCTAGCTTGTAGTGGCATGAAAGTTGTCTTCAAGGGGTGTTTTAGCAAGTGCACGGCAGTGGTGTGCAGTTTTGGAAGTCAAATGACAGCCGCTACTGTAGCGAACGAGCTGCTGCAAAGATCAACGGTGGATATGTTGCTGCGTGAACCCGAGAGTTGTGCCACAACGCTAGTCCTTGTGACATCGGCCAGACTACTATGGGCGTCAGCGACTGGACTCGGACTGATACGAGACGACGATGTTGTGAGGGTGGCGCGGCTGCTGCGGGCGTCGGCGTGAACCCGCGAGTTGTGCTGCAACACTGGTCTTTGTGACAACGGTCGGAATGCTTCAACGACCGCGGTGATGTTACAAGGTATGCATTGACGACCGGGGTGATGCTAGGAGGTGTGCTACGTTGGCGGCCCGGCTGCTTCAAAGATTATTGTCTCGACATGCTTCAACCGTTATGACGGTGTTCTTAAAACGGTCGTGGTGTGTTTCGACGTCATAGGTCAACCTCCATGGTGATGCTACAATGGCTGGCTACTTCGATGATGTTGTGACATGCTTCGACGGCCTCCGCGGGTGCTTCGGCAGCCACGGTGGGGGTGTGCTTGGAATGGTCATGAAAATACTGCAATGATGTGCTTTGACGATTGCAGCGATGTTGCGACGGAGGCCCAACTACTTCAAGGATGTTGCGACGACATGCTTCAAATCGCGGCTATGTCACGACGGTGTTCTTCAAATGTTCATGGTTTGCTTCGATGTCATACGTTGACAGCAGTGGCGATGCTACAATGACAGCCTGGCTGCTTTGAGATGTTGTAATGGCATGCTTCGATGGCTGTGTCGGCAGCCGCGGCGGCGGCATCCTTTGAATGGTCATGACAATGTTGCGACGACGTGCTTCGACAATCGTGGCGATGCTCCAACGGAGGCTCGTCTACTTTGACGATGCTGCAACGATGTGCTTCTCGGCCATGGCAATGCTATGATGATGGTCTCGACGATGCTACAACAATGGTCCGGCTGCTCCGATGTTGCTATGAAGGCATACTTCGATGGTTGTGGTGGCGGCAGAGGCTTTAATATAAGACGCTACTCAAAGCATGTTGTTAGCTCATCCGAGAACCAAGCAATCACACGAGCACGATGCCGAGATTTGTTAACGAGGTTCATCATTATGGCTACATCCCCCGGGGCATGACTACGGGCGCTCCTCCCCATGACACCGCTACAATACCGCACCCCGGCCGTCCGGGCGCCGGCACACGCCGCCGGCTCCCCCTGCGTGCCTGTGCTATTATGTTGGCATAGGTTAAATCGTGTGTCTACCCCTGATATATATGAGAGTCCTAGGATACAGGTGTCCTATTAGGACACAACTCATACCCTGTCTACACACAGTCCAAAACCAAGTCCGATTGTAACATATCTTGTACAATAATATTCGACACAACTCTAACAAACTCCACCTTGGCAAATATTCTCCACCACCTTGGATTCGTCCATGCGTCGAACCTCCATATACATTGGACTTGAGATATGTCATGAGCACCGTTGCTACTCCAGACTCCATGTGACTCCACCTGCAACTGTAGTCCCTTCTTGTCTTCTTAGCGGTCAACGCTCGAGCAAAATTAAGTTCCTCGTTACTCTACCTTGTGCTCCCAACTTCTGGAGTATCCGTCCAACGCAATCACACACCGATCACTATCTGCGTGAAAGTGAACAACTCACATATTAGACGTCACATATAAGAGTTACCTGAACTCAAAGTCATCGCTCTTTCTTGACCATCTGTCTGAAACTTGAAGGAATTTCACCGTCGCCATGTGTCACCCGGAGTCAAATTCGCAGTTGTCTCACCCTTTTTTTCGGATAGTCTTTGACATGTCCCACAGCTATAGCACTCCGCCTTTTTTCTGTACTTGTCATCCGCACTTTGCCATGTGCACTGAACACCACAGAATATACGACCATGCACTCTCTCAGCTTTTGACAATTTCAGACTTTCTATCACTTTCTCCGATTCCCCATGGTCAACCCTCGTCAATCAACCGACACCAATAGACCCAGTCACCAACTTGAACTTGGTACTCTTCAACACTGCTTCAGCACCCCCTGCACAATTTGTCTGACCACCAATGCCTTAGCCTGTCGCTGTGTCCCGTGCTTACCGCATGCCTTGCCGCTATCACCACGTCGAGCCTCAGCTATCTTGGTCGAGTCTCCCAGTTAGCTAGCTCCCATTGCCTCAACCTTCACTGCAGAGAACCACCGACTGATGCCGAGTATCGCGCCTCCATTAGACCACTGGGCCCTAGTCCGATCCATGTGTCTCTCGCTATCCCGCTGAAATAGGCTTCGATTCTCCGATCTTACACCGTAGCCCCTCCATCAGCACCGAGTGAAGTCTTCTGCCAGACTCCATCTCCACCTTCAACACGAAACTATATAGCTGGTCGTGCTATCCCTGTGCCCCGTTGACTTCAAGCTCTCATGTGTGCACCATCTTGAATCTACCCCGTGCCATTGTCTGTCGAAGCCGCACAAGCCCTGAGGCATGCACCACGTGTTTCCATGCCCCAGAAGTCGGCCACCATCAGCATCACGCTCCTATGTCCTCATCGCTGTAATCACCGCCGTCTTCTGCTTTTGACCAACATCCATCTCGATCCATCAGACTGTTCAGTCCGACCAAGTCGAAATGATTCGACTGCAACCATGCTCCACCCTACGTTATATTCGCTGCGCACATCTTCGTGCATTGCTTAACGCCCTGTGTATGCATGAACCTGACAACGCGCTCCAGACTTTTCCAAGCCTTATACGCACGTCGCTATCCTCGGTTCCCATTTAAGTGCTAGTAGAACAACACCACTACTGCTATGCCGCCATCTTCTTAGCGCATGAAGCAAAGAACGACAAAGTAGTCCCTATAGTCTCTTGTGTACGTGTGCAACCAACTCCAACAATTTTATCAACACATGTAGCACCTAGTAACTTCCTGACTAATTTTTCTTGTTCTATTATTTTCCACGCACGAGACCAACATGCTAGTAACCAGCAGATTCCATGTTCAAACACACTGCAATACCTTCCTGAACCAATTTTTTTCTTTAACAAATCTCTCACGTCTTTGCACTTCTAGCGTCAGCCACACCCATGCATGCATATCCAATGCACAATAGCTCACCTAGGCCAGCGCCTCACTGGCGCTCCAGACTCTAGCTGCGTTCCACACACGGACGGGCCTTTGCCCGCACGCCTCGGCTGCTACCAGCACTTAGTTGCTGACATGCATGCCCACGATGCACGTCGCGATGCAGACTACTACACTAGTAGAAAAAGGGCCTATAGTCCCGGTTCGTAAGGGCCTTTAGTCCCGGTTCCTGAACTGGGACTAAAGTGTCGGTACTAATGCCCCGACCCTTTAGTCCCGGTTCAATCCAAAACCGGGACTGATGGGCCTCCACATGGGCAGTGCGCAGAGCCCAGGCAGGAGCCCTTTGGTCCCGGTTGGTTGCACCAATCGGGACCAATAGGCATCCACGCGTCAGCATTTCTATGGCTGGGGTTTTTGTTTTTTTTTTGAAAGGGGGGGGTTGGGGTTTTTGGGGGGTTAATTTAGGTGTTTCATATATTGTGTTAGCTAGCTATAATTAATAGAGAGAAGTGTCCTCTCTTATGTCCGTGCTTGGTCGACGCTACGTACTATACATATGTATAGAGGAGACTAGACACACTGGCTAGCTAGTAAGCAAACGAAGGAAACAGAAGATCGTCATGAACATATATGCATACACAGAGAAGTGATATCCACCACCTCTCCTCCGAGAGATTGGTCGAACAACAAGTTCTCGTATATCTATCTGACACTACCGGCTACATATATACAATAATTATCTCTTACAAATATAATCATACGAACTCAGGGTCAACATAGAATTCTCCGTCTTCAGGGATAATGTGGTCAAGAAAGAATGCCGCCAATTCCTCTTGAATTGCTCGCATGCGAGCTGGTGCTAGGAGTTCATCCCGCTTCCGAAACATCTAATTTAAAGAAGGGGGTCAATACATATATATATGAATGAATGAAACTCAACACAAATGATGGTAATAAAATAAAATTGTGAATGTTGTTATTTACGTACTTCATATTGTTCGTCAGTGTAGCCCCGCTCACAGGTCGTGTGGCGGATGGACTCGCAAACATAGTATCCACAGAAATCATTCCCTTGTTCCTGCCACAACCACATTACAAGAAATACAGGTTAATCAAACTGATAAGCAAGAATGCCAAATGGTATTGATGAAACTAGCGCTTGAATGACTAGTAGATGCGCTTAAAATGCTACTATAGCTAGTACTTACTTTCGGGTGTCTAAATTGCAGCTCCTTCGGCAGTCCCGGAGCTTTTCTGGTGAATTTTCTCCAAACCCTGCCGGACAAAGAAAACAATTACTTGATATATCAGGAAATGAACAAAGTTGCTGATATGGTGGATAATGATCGATTTAACTTACTTCTCGAGTATTTGAGTCATGTCTGCATAGACCTTGGGATCTTTTCGTCTTGAGTCTAAGACGGTTACTAGTCCCTGCTCAAGCTTAATATGTAGGAGAATTTAGTGGAAACTGCACACGCATGCATAACTCATCAATTACATTACTATAACCTTGACTAATATATAAGGGAAACCGAATATGCACAAGACAGTAACACTCACTTGAAATTGTAAGGAAAGAGTATTATATCTTTTTTTTGATTGATTATCAACGATTGTAGCATGCTGGCCTTGGTTTCTGTGGCATGAAATTTAACCTGAGTTGCATCTATGAGATATGTGTTAATGAACCCAATATCACCGACTTGTCGTTTCTTCAATTCGACGATCTTCAATCTGCATAATATAGTGAGGATGATTATAAATACATGCAATGAAAGAGCTAAACTATATAGAGAAACTTAATGATAGAAGTAGTACTACTAACAGACAGTAGCAGGCGACCGTTGTTTTATCGAGGGCCAATTGATTGAAAAACTGATAGAACTCCTCAAATGGAACAGGCAACAGATCAATTCCAACGAGGTCATACTCCTTTTTTACTTTCACATACAAAGTACTCCTCCCCCAGAGTCTCTGCAGATTTTTAAGTACCAATCATGCAATCTTCGCATCATCGTTGATAGAGATCTTTCATCTTTGACGAGAGGCTTCCCGTACTCGTATCTTTGTTTCTGCATGTCCATGGGTTCATAATGTACTTCGTCGGGCAGGTAATCTGCAAGATTGCTATAACAGGGCACCATCCTCGGATCATTAGCGACGTTGTGGCTAGGCACCTTGAGTGGGGGGCATGATTGCTTCGCTTGTTCGCCGAGCTGGGCAATTTGTTTCCCAGCTCATCGTTCTTTCAGCCTTTGATCACTGACAGTACTTCCCGACTGCTCCGCTTCGGCAAATTCCTTTCCAATAATGCGGTCATAGTTTCCTTTTGGCGGATCAGACTTCGGTGGTTTTGTCAGGGCAGCCAGAGTGCGCTTCACTTTCACCCGATCTACCTTCTCCTCCGGAGGTGGATGTTTCTTTGCTTTCACCCCTTCAAAGAATTTCCTCACTTCTTCTCGCGCGATCTCGACGTTCTCCTCCTGGGTCCTCTCGTATGGTAACTTCTCCGGAGTCTTCAGAGAAGGACCGAATCTGTATGTCCTCCCGCCTCTGGTTGTACTGCTAGACGCCGACCGAGCAGACAGAGCGGTTGTCTTCTTTACTTGCTTAAGAGGCGGAGGATAAGGACTACGACGCGCCGGAGTAGCTAGAGCGGCGACAGGTCTCTTCCGCCCTTGTTGACGAGGCGGAGAAGGAGGAGGCTGGCTGCTCGGGCGCATCGGCGCAGGCGGAGAAGAAGGCGGAGTGCCGCCACGCGCCGGAGAAGGAGCCAGCCGAGGGCCCTGATCGTCACTCACCGGAGGAGGAGGCGGTGGAGGAGGTGGAGTGCCCTGACTCGCCGGAGGAGGAGGAGGAGGCGGAGGCGTCCAGTTCGGAAGGTTGATGAGGTCCTTCCGCCATAGGCATGGAGTCTTCAGAGCAGACCCCAGCCGAGTCTCCCCTTCACCGGTAGGGTGGTCAAGCTGGAGGTCCTCAAATCCCTTCGTTATCTCATCCACCATCACCCTAGCATATCCTTCTGGAATCGGCCGACAGTGAAAAGTTGTGCCGGGTTCAGTAGGATAAACAGAGCCAACAGCCGCCTTGACCTTCAAATTCATCCATTGCGTCATAAGGTGGCAATTTTGAGAATCCGTGATAGCATCCACGGGATAGCTGGCGGGAGCCATCAAGGCATGCTCCGGCTGAAGCAGCTCGGTGGAAGCCACGCTGCTTCTTGAAGGAAATATGCCCTAGAGGCAATAAAAGTTATTATTTATTTCCTTATAATCATGATAAATGTTTATTATTCATGCTAGAATTGTATTAATCGGAAACATAATACATGTGTGAATACATAGACAAACAAAGTGTCACTAGTATGCCTCTACTTGACTAGCTCGTTAACCAAAGATGGTTATGTTTCCTAACCATGAACAATGAGTTGTTATTTGATTAACGAGGTCACATCATTAGTTGAATGATCTGATTGACATGACCCATTCCATTAGCTTAGCACCCGATCGTTTAGTATGTTGCTATTGCTTTTCTTCATGACTTATACATGTTCCTATGACTATGAGATTATGTAACTCCCGTTTGCCGGAGGAACACTTTGGGTGCTACCAAACGTCACAACGTTACTGGGTGATTATAAAGGAGCATTATAGGTGTCTCCAAAGGTACATGTTCGGTTGGCGTATTTCGAGACTAGGATTTGTCACTCCGATTGTCGGAGTGGTATCTCTGGGCCCTCTCGGTAATACACATCACATAAGCCTTGCAAGCATTGTAACTAAGATGTTAGTTGTGAGATGATGTATTATGGAACGAGTAAAGAGACTTGCCGGTAACGAGATTGAACTAGGTATTGGATACCGATGATCGAATCTCGGGTAAGTAACATACCGATGACAAAGGGAACAACGTATGTTGTTATGCGGTCTGACCGATAAAGATCTTCGTAGATTATGTAGGAGCCAATATGGGCATCCAGGTCCCGCTATTGGTTATTGACCGGAGACATGTCTCGGTCATGTCTACATTGTTCTCGAACCCGTAGGGTCCGCACGCTTAAGGGTACCATGACAGTTATATTATGAGTTTATGCATTTTGATTTACCGAAGTTAGTTCGGAGTCCCGGATGTGATCACGGACATGACGAGGAGTCTCGAAATGGTCGAGACATAAAGATTGATATATTGGAAGCCTATGTTTGGATATCGAAAGTGTTCCGGGTGAAATCGGGATTTTACCGGATTACCGGGAGGTTACCGGAACCCCCCGGGAACCATATGGGCCTTAGTGGGCTTTAGTGGAAAGGATAAAGGGGCAGCCCAAGGTGGGCTGCGCACCTCCCCCCTCCCCTAGTCCTATTAGGACTAGGAGAGGTGGCCGGCCCCCTCTCTCTCTGCCCCCCCCCCCCCCGAGGAATCCTATTCCAACTCGGATTGGGGGGGGGGGGGAATCCTACTCCCGGAGGGAGTAGGACTCTCCTGGCGCGCCCCTTGTGGCCGGCCAGCCTCCCCCCTTTTGTCCTTTATATACTGAGGTAGAGGCACCCTAGAACACACAAGTTGATCCACGTGATCTATTCCTTAGCCGTGTGCGGTGCCCCCAGCCACCATAGTCCTCGATAATACTGTAGCGGAGTTTAGGTGAAGCCCTGCTGCTATAGTACATCAAGATCGTCACCACGCCATCGTGCTGGCAGAACTCTTCCCCGACACTTTGCTGGATCGGAGTCCGGGGATCGTCATCGAGCTGAATGTGTGCTCGAACTCGGAGGTACCGTAGTTTCGGTGCTTGATCGGTTGGATCGTGAAGACGTACGACTACTTCCTCTACGTTGCGTCAACGCTTCCGCAGTCGGTCTGCGTGGGTACATAGACAACACTCTCCCCTCTCGTTGCTATGCATCACATGATCTTGCGTGTGCGTAGGAAATTTTTTGAAATTACTACGAAACCCAACAGTGGTATCCGAGCCTAGGTTATTTATGTTGATGTTATATGCACGAGTAGAAAACAAGTGAGTTGTGGGCGATATAAGTCATACTTCCTACCAGCATGTCATACTTTGGTTCGGTGGTATTGTTAGACGAGACGACCCGGACCAACATTACGCGTACGCTTACGCGAGACCGGTTCCCCCGACGTGCTTTGCACACAGGTGGCTTGCGGGCGACTGTCTCTCCAACTTTAGCTGAACCGAGTGTGGCTACGCCCGGTCCTTGCGGAGGTTAAAACAGAGTCTATTTGACAAACTATCATTGTGGTTTTGATGCGTAGGTGAGATTGGTTCTTACTTAAGCCCGTAGCAGCCACGTAAAACTTGCAACAACAAAGTAGAGGACGTCTAACTTGTTTTTGCAGGGCATGTTGTGATGTGATATGGTCAAGACATGATGCTGAATTTTATTGTATGAGATGATCATGTTTTGTAACCGAGTTATCGGCAACTGGCAGGATCCATATGGTTGTCGCTTTATTGTATGCAATGAAATCGCGATATAATGCTTTACTTTATTACTAAGCGGTAGTGATAGTCGTGGAAGCATAAGATTGGCGAGACGACAACGATGCTGCGATGGAGATCAAGGT
The DNA here is from genome assembly GCF_003073215.2 of Triticum urartu. Lineage (NCBI taxonomy): Eukaryota > Viridiplantae > Streptophyta > Magnoliopsida > Poales > Poaceae > Triticum > Triticum urartu. The sequence continues at coordinate 45,003,798 of NC_053024.1, forward strand.
GTCGAGCCGGTGACGATGGTGATCATGATGGTGCTTCGAAGATGGAGATCACAAGCACAAGATGATGATGGCCATATCATATCACTTATATTGATTGCATGTGATGTTTATCCTTTTATGCATCTTATCTTGCTTTGATTGATGGTAGCATTATAAGATGATCTCTCACTAAATTATCAAGAAGTGTTCTCCCTGAGTATGCACCGTTGCCAAAGTTCGTCGTGCCCAGAAACCACGTGATGATCGGGTGTGATAAGCTCTACGTCCATCTACAACGGGTGCAAGCCAGTTTTGCACACGCAGAATACTCAGGTTAAACTTGACGAGCCTAGCATATGCAGATATGGCCTCGGAACACGGAGATCGAAAGGTCGAACGTGAATCATATAGTAGATATGATCAACATAACGATGTTCACCATTGAAAACTACTCCATCTCACGTGATGATTGGTTATGGTTTAGTTGATTTGGATCACGTGATCACTTAGAGGATTAGTGGGATGTCTATCTAAGTGGGAGTTCTTAAGTAATTTGATTAATTGAACTTAAACTTATCATGAACTTAGTACCTGATAGTATCTTGCTTGTTTATGTTGATTGTAGATAGATGGCTCGTGTTGTTGTTGCGTTGAGTTTTAATGCGTTCCTTGAGAAAGCAAAGTTGAAAGATGATGGTAGCAATTACACGGACTGGGTCCATAATTTGAGGATTATCCTCATTGCTGCTCAGAAGAATTACGTCCTGGAAGCACCGCTAGGTGCCAGGCCTGTTGCTGGAGCAACACCAGATGTTATGAACATCTGGCAGAGCAAAGCTGATGACTACTCGATAGTTCAGTGTGCCATGCTTTACGGCTTAGAATCGGGACTTTAACGACGTTTTGAACGTCATGGAGCATATGAGATGTTCCAGGAGTTGAACTTAATATTTCAAGCAAATGCCCGGATTGAGAGATATGAAGTCTCCAATAAGTTCTATAGCTGCAAGATGGAGGAGAACAGTTCTGTCAGTGAGCATATACTCAAAATGTCTGGGTATAATAATCACTTGATTCAGATGGGAGTTAATCTTCCAGATGATTGCGTCATTGACAGAATTCGTCAATCACTGCCACCAAGCTACAAGAGCTTCGTGATGAACTATAATATGCAAGGGATGAACAAGACTATTCCCGAGCTCTTCGCGATGCTGTAAGCTGCGGAGGTAGAAATCAAGAAGGAGCATCAAGTGTTGATGGTTAACAAGACCACTAGTTTCAAGAAAAAGGGCAAAGGGAAGAAGAAGGGGAACTTCAAGAAGAACGGCAAGCAAGTTGCTGCTCAGGAGAAGAAACCCAAGTCTATACCTAAGCCTGAAACTGAGTGCTTCTACTGCAAGCAGACTGGTCACTGGAAGCGGAACTGCCCCAAGTATTTGGCGGATAAGAAGGATGGCAAGGTGAACAAAGGTATATGTGATATACATGTTATTGATGTGTACCTTACTAGAGCTCGCAGTAGCACCTGGGTATTTGATACTGGTTCTGTTGCTAATATTTGCAACTCGAAACAGGGACTACGGAATAAGCGGACACTAGCAAAGGACGAGGTGACGATGCGCGTGGGAAACGGTTCCAAAGTCGATGTGATCGCGGTCGGCACGCTACCTCTACATCTACCTTCGGGATTAATATTAGACCTAAATAATTGTTATTTGGTGCCAGCGTTGTGTTGGGTTTCATAGTAATTTCAAAAAAATTCCTACGCACACGCAAGATCATGTGATGCATAGCAACGAGGGGGAGAGTGTTGTCTACGTACCCAACGCAGACCGACTGCGGAAGCGATGACACGACGTAGAGGAAGTAGTCGTACGTCTTCACGATCCAACCGATCAAGCACCGAAACTACGGCACGCCCGAGTTCGAGCACACGTTCAGCTCGATGACGACCCCCGGACTCTGATCCAGCAAAGTGTCGGGGAAGAGTTCAGTCAGCATGACGGCGTGGTGAAGATCTTGATGAACTACAGCAGCAGGGCTTCGCCTAAACTCCGCTACAGTATTATCGAGGTATATGGTGGCAGGGGGCACCGCACATGGCTAAGGAACAGATCACGTGGATCAACTTGTGTAGAGGGGGGAGGCTGGCCAGCCAAGGAGGGAGGCACAGGAGGAGTCCTTCTACTTCCGGGAGTAGGACTCCCCTCCAATCCTATTCCAACTAGGATTCCCCGAGGGGGAAAGAGGGAGAGGGGTGGCCGGCCACCTCTCCTAGTCCTAATAGGACTAGGGGAAGGTGGGAGGCGCGCAGCCCTTGTGGGCAGCCCTTTCACCTTTCCACTAAGGCCCATGAAGGCCCATATGGCACCCGGGGGGTTCCGGTAACCTCCCGGTAACCCGGTAAAATCCCGATTTCACCCGGAACACTTCCGATGTCCAAACATAGGCTTCCAATATATCAATCCTTACGTCTCGACCATTTCGAGACTCCTCGTCATGTCCGTGATCACATCCGGGACTCCAAACAACGTTCGGTACATCAAAATGCATAAACTCATAATGTAACTATCATCGTAACCTTAAGCGTGCGGACCCTACGGGTTCGAGAACAATGTAGACATGACCGAGACATGTCTCCGGTCAATAACCAATAGCGGGACCTGGATGCCCATATTGGCTCCTACATATTCTACGAAGATCTTTATCGGTCAGACCGCATAACAACATACGTTGTTCCCTTTGTCATCGGTATGTTACTTGCCCAAGATTCGATCGTCGGTATCCAATACCTAGTTCAATCTCGTTACCGGCAAGTCTCTCTACTCGTTCCGTAATACATCATCTCACAACTAACATATTAGTTGCAGTGCTTGCAAGGCTTATGTGATGTGCATTACCGAGAGGGCCCAGAGATACCTCTCCGACAATCGGAGTGACAAATCCTAATCTCTAAATACGCCAACCCAACATCTACCATTAGAGACACCTGTAGTACTCCTTTATAATCACCCAGTTACGTTGTGACGTTTGGTAACACCCAAAGTGTTCCTCCGGCAAACGGAGTTGCATAATCTCATAGTCATAGGAACATGTATAAGTCATGAAGAAAGCAATAGCAACATACTAAACGATCGGGTGCTAAGCTAATGGAATGGTTCATGTCAATCAGATCATTCAACTAATGATGTGACCTCGTTAATCAAATAACAACTCATTGTTCATGGTCAGGAAACATAACCATCTTTGATTAACGAGCTAGTCAAGTAGAGGCATACTAGTGACACTTTGTTTGTCTATGTATTCACACATGTATTATGTTTCTGGTTAATACAATTCCAGCATGAATAATAAACATTTATCATGATTATAAGGAAATAAATAATAACTTTATTATTGCCTCTAGGGCATATTTCCTTCAGTCTCCCACTTGCACTAGAGTCAATAATCTAGATTACACTGTAATGAATCTAACACCCATGGAGCCTTGGTGCTGATCATGTTTTGCTCGTGGAAGAGGCTTAGTCAACGGGTCTGCAACATTCAGATCCGTATGTATCTTGCAAATCTCTATGTCTCCCACCTGGACTAGATCCCGGATGGAATTGAAGCGTCTCTTGATGTGTTTGGTCCTATTGTGAAATTTGGATTCCTTTGCCAAGGCAATTGCACCAGTATTGTCACAAAAGATTTTCATTGGACCCGATGCACTAGGTATGACACCTAGATCGGATATGAACTCCTTCATCTAGACTCCTTCTTTCGCTGCTTCCGAAGCAGCTATGTACTCCGCTTCACATGTACATCCCGCTACGACGCTTTGTTTAGAACTGCACCAACTGACAGCTCCACCGTTTAATGTAAACACGTATCCGGTTTGTGATTTAGAATCGTCCGGATCAGTATCAAAGCTTGCATCAACGTAACCTTTTACGGTGAGCTCTTTGTCACCTCCATATACAAGAAACATATCCTTAGTCCTTTTCAGGTATTTCAGGATGTTCTTGACTGTTGTCCAGTGATCCACTCCTGGATTACTTTGGTACCTCCCTGCTAAACTTATAGCAAGGCACACATCAGGTCTGGTACACAGCATTGCATACATGATAGAGCATATGGCTGATGCATAGGGAACATCTTTCATATTCTCTCTATCTTCTGCAGTGGTCGGGCATTGAGTCTTACTCAACTTCACACCTTGTAACACAGGCAAGAATCCTTTCTTTGCTTGATCCATTTTGAATTTCTTCAAAATCTTGTCAAGGTATGTGCTTTGTGAAAGTCCAATCAAGCGTCTTGATCTATCTCTATAGATCTTAATGCCTAATATGTAAGCAGCTTCACCGAGGTCTTTCATTGAAAAACTTTTATTCAAGTATCCCTTTATGCTATCCAGAAATTCTGTATCATTTCCAATTAGCAATATGTCATCCACATATAATATCAGAAATGCTACAGAGCTCCCACTCACTTTCTTGTAAATACAGGCTTCTCCAAAAGTCTGTATAAAACCAAATGCTTTGATCACACTATCAAAACGTTTATTCCAACTCCGAGAGGCTTGCACCAGTCCATAAATGGATCGCTGGAGCTTGCACACTTTGTTAGCTCCCTTTGGATCGACAAAACCTTCCGGTTGCATCATATACAACTCTTCTTCCAGAAATCCATTCAGGAATGCAGTTTTGACATCCATCTGCCAAATTTCATAATCATAAAATGCGGCAATCGCTAACATGATTCGGACGGACTTAAGCATTGCTACGGGTGAGAAGGTCTCATCGTAGTCAATCCCTTGAACTTGTCGAAAACCTTTCGCGACAACTCGAGCTTTGTAGACAGTAACATTACCATCAGCGTCAGTCTTCTTCTTGAACAAGTCAACCAAAGTCCATACTTTGTTCTCATACATGGATCCCATCTCAGATTTCATGGCTTCAAGCCACTTTGCAGAATCTGGGCTCACCATCGCTTCTTCATAGTTCGTAGGTTCATCATGATCTAGTAGCATGACTTCCAGAACAGGATTACCGTACCACTCTGGTGCGGATCTCGCTCTGGTCGATCTACGAGGTTCAGTAGTGTCTTGACCTGAAGTTTCATGATCAACATCATTAGCTTCCTCACTAATTGGTATAGATGTCCCAGAAACAGTTTTCTGTGATGTACTATTTTCCAATAAGGGAGCTGGTACAGTTACCTCGTCAAGTTCTACTTTCCTCCCACTCACTTCTTTCGAGAGAAACTCCTTCTCTAGAAAGGATCCATTCTTAGCAACGAATGTCTTGCCTTCGGATCTGTGATAGAAGGTGCACCCAACAGTCTCCTTTGGGTATCCTATGAAGACACATTTCTCCGATTTGGGTTCGAGCTTATCAGGTTGAAGCTTTTTCACACAAGCATCGCAGCCCCAAACTTTAAGAAACGACAACTTTGGTTTCTTGCCAAACCATGGTTCATAAGGCGTCGTCTCAACGGATTTTGATGGTGCCCTATTTAACGTGAATGCGGCCGTCTCTAAAGCATAACCCCAAAACGATAGCGGTAAATCAGTAAGAGACATCATAGATCGCACCGTATCTAGTAAAGTACGATTACGACGTTCGGACACACCATTACGCTGTGGTGTTCCGGGTGGCGTGAGTTGCGAAACTATTCCACAATTTTTCAAATGTACACCAAACTCGTAACTCAAATATTCTCCTCCATGATCAGATCGTAGAAACTTTATTTTCTTGTTACGATGATTTTCCACTTCACTCTGAAATTCTTTGAACTTTTCAAATGTTTCAGACTTATGTTTCATTAAGTAGATATATTCATATCTGCTTAAGTCATCTGTGAAGGTGAGAAAATAACGTTATCCGCCACGAGCCTCAATATTCATCGGACCACATACACCGGTATGTATGATTTCCAACAAATCTGTTGCTCTCTCCATAGAACCGGAGAACGGTGTTTTAGTCATCTTGCCCATGAGGCACGGTTCGCAAGTACCAAGTGATTCATAATCAAGTGGTTCCAAAAAGTGCGTTATATCGACTAGAGGAGGGGGGTGACTAGGCGATTTTTACGAAAGTCTTCAAAACGTGAGAGTTATGAAGACAAACAGCGAAGATTATGCCTATTACTATGCAACGGAAGTTAGATTACACTCGGCCAGCCATGGTCATGTATTCAATAGAGTGAAAGCACAATGACAAACAAGTGAAGTGAAATAAGGATCGGTAGGAAGAAGTTATGAAGCCAAACAGTTCATACATTCACGTTGTGAAAACTAAAGATAAAGCAAGCATGGAGTGGCTTCACAATGTGCAACAGTAAGAAGAGTAAGTGAAGATGAAACCAGTGACTCATTGAAGACAATGATATGTTGGACCAGTTCCAGTTGCTGTGACAACTGTACGTCCGGTTGGAGCGGTTAGGTATTTAAACCTTAGGACACACAGTCCCGGACACCCAGTCCTGAACACACAGTATTCTCCTTGAGCTAAGGTCACTTAGTCCTCGCCTAATCACTCTGGTAAGTCTTCAAGGTAGACTCCCAAACCTTCACAGACTTCGTTCACTGGCAATCCACAATGTCTCTTGGATGCTCTGAACGCGACGCCTAACCGTCTGGAGGATTCACAGTCCTCAAGTGTAATAAGTCTTCAGATCACACAGACAAGAAGACTTAAGTGATGCCCAATTTACTCTGGCTCTAGGTGGCTAGGGCTTTTCTCCTCACTAGGAATTTTCTCTCAAAGGCTTCGAGGTGGGTTGCTCTCAAATGACAAAAGCCGTGCACTGAAATCTGAGCAGCCAACCGTTTATGGTTGTGGGGGTGGGCTATTTATAGCCACTTGGCAACCCGACCTGATTTGTCCGAAATGACCCTAGGTCACTAAGGAACTGACACGTGTCTCAACGGTCAGATTTCGAACTCTCATGGCAACTTTACTTGGGCTACAAGAAAAGCTGACTTGTCCGGCTCTGGACAAGATTCGCTCTCATTGTCTTCACTCGAAGACATAGGTTTTTGATTTAGGCATCACTTCAGTCATTCTGACTCGTTCTCCTGGACCCCAATTAACAGTATGGTGGTTCCTATGACTCAACACAAAATAAAAAGAACTACGAAAGATCTAAGTCTTCGAGCTCCATAGGCTTCATAACATGTCTTCTTTTGTCATAGTCTTCAATGTGAATATCTTCATATACCACCTTTGTCTTCAATGTCTTCATACATTTTTAGGGGTCATCTCTGGTAGTAAAACCGAATCAATAAGGGACTTCTACCTGTGTTTTCCTGCAATTCTTACAAACACATTAGTCCCTCAACTAGGTTTGTCGTCAATACTCCAAAACCAACTAGGGGTGGAACTAGATGCACTTACAATCTCCCCCTTTTTGGTGATTGATGACAAACTAGTTGAAGTTTTCAACGGGGAATAAAAAGTGTGAAGTTTGTAAAGGAATTGTCTTCATAAGTTGCAAGGGCTCCCCCTGAAGATGTGCATATAAGTCAATTTTCTTTTGGAATGCAAATGCACATGGCAGGTTGTACTTGTGGAGATCCGCTTCAGCTTATGATGACAATCCACTATGCATGTGAAAGTATATGAAGATAATGACATGCATAATGGAAAATGGACGTCTGCAGAATGAGATAAGTGCGGAATTTATCGTCGCACATGCGGAATTTATCTTCGCAAACAGAGTGGTAAACAAGTAGCAGACGACCATCGAGTTTTAGTGTTTACAACTCAAAGAACCAAATGGAGCAAAAACAAGAGTTGTAAACACGAAGCAAAGTATAACAAAACATAAGGCACCCGCCCATATTGACCCGCTTGAAGACTATAAACATCATATGCTTCTCCCCCTTTTGTCAGGAATGACCAAAAAGGTTTGAAGACATAGAGTTTTCTACGCGTTCCCAGGCGCAGCAGGGTCGGTGGAGTTGTTTGGCGGTGCAGAGCTTTGAGGTGCTGAAGCAGGTGGTGGTGAAGTAGCATCGTCGTCTTCATCAATGATCCTTGCAGTAACTGTGGCAGCAGATGAAGAAAACTCAGAGTCTTCAAGTGACGGTGTGTTGCGCATCACAGCCCTTCTAGGAGGTGTGGTGTCAAATTTGAAGCGCTCTGTGAAGCCATCCTCTTCAAGTTCAGCTTCAGTGCAGATCATTGAGAGCCCTTTCCACGTACGACGGTAAGTCTCATGTGTAACGAAGGCATTCTTGGTGGCAAGGTTTCGAAGACGATTGACATCCACCAAGAGGCTCTTCATCTGACGTTTCAGCCAGTTGTGATGCCTATCTTGCTTTTGATGAAGGGCCACAAGAAGCTCTCGGTCAGTGAGGACACGAGCACGCTTCTTGGGTCTTCGAGCATTTGTGCTATCTGTGGCTTCAGTAGATGCTGGTGCACGTGTAGTGCCAGCCATCGGATAGACCCTAGACATGGCTTCAACACCTTCAACATTCTGCGTGAAGCTCTGGTGTTCGGCATTCTGAAGACTTATCGGTTGCTTGGCAGGCTCAGGGTATATTGCTTCAGTAGAGATATCCACATCTGGCAGGAAGATCCGATGGTTTCGGGCTAAGGGCTGATATGAGATCGTAGAGTGCAGTTTGATCAGCCTCATCACCCAAGGGGCATTGAACTTTAAACCAAATAAGTCCAAGCCTGACGCTGCAAGTTGGCGTATGAAGAGATCCTGTGCGTTGAAGCATTTTCCATGCATGATATAGAATATGAGAGTCTTCATTGCACCCTCAATCTTGGCATGTGGTGAGTGTCCCTTAATGGGCCAGAGAGTCCGACGGATAATGTGATATATGGTCCTGGGCAGGTACTCTAGGTCTTCAACGAAGAACTCAGTTGGATAGGGTGCATCCTGAGGCAATGGCTTCATCATTGAGAGCATCTGACTCATATTTGGTTCAGGTCTCTGGAAAATGCTCTCAATAGCTTCAGAATGTGGTTGGCAGCCTTCCTCGAAGAATTCGCCTGGAGTGGGCAGGCCGGTGAGCTCAATGATATCAAATGCATTGGCTTCATGATGGACATTTCCGGTCATCCACTCCAGGATCCAAGTCTTCGGATCTCTGTTGTATCCTTTGATATGGAGAGTGGCATAAAACTGAAGCAGAAGCTCTTTGTTCCAGTGCTCTTCATCAGTCACAAACGGCAGCAGACCCACTTGCCTGAAGCGGTCCAAAGCTTCCTCAAGACATGGCAGACCAGCAATGGCTTCAACCTCAAGGCGCTTGTGAGGGAAGATGCGACCTTGGTTGTATAAGATGCATGAATAATAGCGGCGCTGTGAATAGCTCTAGAACCTGTCTGATACAATCCTTTCCCTTGAATAGGGGTTCTTGAAGCTATTGAAAAATGTATTGTCTGCCTTGAAGCTGTTTATATCAAAGGAGCCAGGTGCTGATGCAGGACCTAGGAACCTTGGAAGCCTTGGGATTGGCTTCTGGACATGAGGCCTGTGCTCTATGTGATAATCAAATTGTGGACCTGTAGCAGACTCAGGAACTGAAGTGTCTGGCTCAGTGGCTTCGCTGTCCGCTGAAGCATTTGGTGGGGCGGGCTCCACATTGGCTTCAGTGTTTGAAGTTGGAGGGACAACCTCATGCACGTTCTCCTGGAGAACTGCATCTTGATGGAGCGGTGGAGTGGGTTCTGGAGGTGCTTCTTCATTATCTTCGGCTGATGCAGCCGGAATTTCTGCAGACTGGACTTGAGGCCGTGGACCTTTGCGAAGCCTACGGAACGCAGACGACACTTGTGGGGTCAGAGTGGGCTGAACCTCAAAGTCTTCTTCCTCCTAAGGGCGATCCGCCCATGACTCATCTTGTGCCATTGGCGTCAGAGGATGACCAATACTGATGAGTTCGCTTTTTTCAAGCTGAGGAAGGGCTGCATCATCTTGCACATTGTCCTGATGACCAATGTCTTCAGCAGCTATTGGGTCGGCTGCTGGAATATCTTCAGCGTCAGGAGCCTCTGTGGGAGCAGGCTCATGAACTGTCAGTCTTCTTTCTGCATTGGGGTGAATGACAGAAAGGGTTCAACCATCAAGGGCTCTGCAGGAGCAGCCTTAGATTTCTTGACCTTGCGCTTCTTTTTGCTGGGGCAGTAGGAGAGGCTTCGGAGCTCTTCCTTTTTCTGGCTTCAACTTCTGCAGCTCTTTTCTTCTTTAGCTCTGAAGCTGTTGACCGGCTATTTGGCTTCGAGCCAATCGTGGCGGTTGGGAAGACAATCGGAATAGCTGCTTGTCTTCATGCCTCTGGTTCACTCACAGCAGGCTGCTTCTTCTTCTTTGCAGCCATCTTGGGGTCGATGCCAGGACGCCCAAGTGCCTTGCGCTTTTTAGCCTCGTTGTAGGCTTGAACACATTTGTCTGCCAAAGACTTCATCCTTTCACGCGAGCCCTGAGCTTCAGCATGCTTCTTCAGAAAGTTTTCTTTGAGCTCATGTAGCATGATTTTGAAGCTCCTCACTTCCTGCACGCTGAGGCTGGCCATGTTCTTCTTGAACTGAGCTTTTTCGTGATCAATTTTATGTTTCAGCTCAACGATGCGCTGAGCAATGGCCAGTTCTGAAGCAATTGCGCCTTGGAAGGCGACACTGAGGCCAACTGGCAGCTGCAGATCATTGAAGCTTATATCTGGTGAGTCAAACCATTCATCGATGAAGCTGTTGATGATGGCGACATCAAAGAGAGGCAGATTGTTGAAGATTTCCGCTTCTTCCTTGCTTTTGATGAGCTTCTCTAGTGCGTCATCGCCCAGATCTTCATCGCTTGATAGATCAATAGCTTCACTGCGCAGAATGGTAGCAGCAGTGAGCTCTTTGCCTGTTTGTTTCTGGGGCTCCTTTTCCTTCAGGGGCTTGGAGACGCGGGATACGTCTTCAGACTGCACACTGACTTCAGGAGGTGCAGTTTTCAATGGCTTCACCCTTGAGATTTTTAGGCCGGGGCCGGCTTTGAAGCTTTTGGTTTCTTTGTCTGCTTAGGCTTCGGCACAGCAGGAGCTTCATCAGACTCAGAATCAGCTGGAGGGTCATTCACAGCAGTCCCTTGGACTAAGATGTGGGTGATCAGGCCCTCAAGATTGGCAAATGGACCGATGATATTGGGTTCCGCGTCGCGTGTGCCATCTGCCCTTGGTGAGGAGGGACCAGGGTTGAAGTCAAGCCCAAATTTCTTCTTGTTTAGCTTCGCTGACTGTTGGGAAAACTGAAAGTTGCGCTTGAAGAGATTGTCGTCACGACACCAGAGAAGTGACGACGGATGTGCATCATCAGGCTGTGGTCCTCGGACCATGCATGGGTAGAAGCCTTGAGCAATGGCTTCATCTCTGGTCCTGGGTACAAGGTTCTTGTATAAGATATCCCCCCATGGACTCTTGATAGCATTCTTTTCAGCATACTCATGGGTGACGAAGCGATATTTGAACCACTGTTCTGCCTAATAGCGTCGAATCCATTGGATTTGGGTTTTGCGCTGCCCATAGCTCTCTTCTGGATCTGTTTTGTACATTTCTGCCAAGTCTTCAGGCAGATCCTTGGAAGTTCCCTCACGTCTCTGTCTGCCCCCCTTTCTTGCTGCTGCTACTGAAGCCATAAACTTTAACTTGAAAGGCTTCAAAACTTTCAAAGGCTTTCTTTTTCTGGACCAACAGGAACTGGCTTCAGGAGAGTTTATGTGATGCTGTAGGAATTCTGCAAATGAATGCAGACTATGAGAACCGAAGGATTCTCCCACGGACATGTACCTGTGACAGCATTAAGGTGCGAGGGAAGGGGAAGAGGTCATATGCATTCACAGAAGGTTTTGAAGATTAATATGTTTAGAAGACATTGACCTCATTGTGCGAAGACATTCACTTATAGATAAGAAGTTGGTTCCAGATTTGTACGAACCCACAGATCAGTACAAGTGAGGAATCTAACTACTTTATGAAGCAGAAGTGAATATAGTAGGCATGTTATGAGATGCAGCGAGAGATCTAACTAGTGTAAAGAGAAACTTCTTATGGTAGAAAGTGACAGAACCATGAGATCAAAAGAGGCTGTAAAAAGAAGTTTTATTTACCACACTGGAACTGCTAGACGGAAGGAAGTTGATGCCGAGCAGTTCAGTCCTCTGTGCCCTAACTTGGCGACGGAAAACACCTACGGCGACGGCGGAGAGGACGATGTCCGCGGTCGGCGTGAGGACGGCGTTGGAGAGGTTGCGGCAGCGAAGCGCTTCGTCTACGGCGTCGTCGAGTGCTAGCGGTGGCGCTAGGGTTTGTGCGAGGGTGGAAGAAGGAGATAATGACCGCGGTAAGTGTGAATTTATAGACTCAGGGGTGGCACTGTGCTATTATGCAGGTGCCCCTGGCGGTTCGCATTTGAGGAACGCGTGGCCAGTTAGAGGAAGTTTGGGGTTTGTTCCACGTCCCACGCACGCCTAAATTGTCGGGCGGTCGTTCCTGCTTCTCCGGATTTTATGTGGAGGAATTGAGCATTAAAAACGGACTTTATGGTTGTCTCTATATCTTCAGCTGACAAGGACACAGTGAAGACATTCGACAGTTTCAATAGAATGCATATGACTTGGAGAGATAGAATTTGAGATAGAAAGCATAGAGACATTAGGGTCCGATCACATTCACTTAGTTCAAAAGATTCAACCAAGAAGACATAGATATAAGTGAATGCTGTAGAGGACAGAACAGTAGAGTATATATCTATATAATCAACGTAGTGAAGATAGTCATGAAGACATGTTAAGTTCGAAGCCAAACCAAATGTGAAGATATTGCAAGGTAACGTCATGAGTTAAACACTTCAAAATGGAACGTTTGGTGGTGGCGTTACCCACCGTATAAGAAGTATTAGACCCAGACACGGCGCACAATTATCGTGGCGCTCCGAAGTCAAATTCCACATTAATGTATTCACACTTAGAATGTATGTCTTCATTGATTGAAGATATACTTTACTTTGTGTGTTGCACATCTAAGTCATCAATATGCTTAAGTGTTAGGATGTGTGCCTGATCACAGGACATTTGAGGATTCCAAGATATTTAGCTCACACCGTAACTTGCAAAACCTCTTCTCATCCAAGGGCTTGGTAAAGATATCTGCCAATTGCTCTTCAGTGTTGACGTGTATGATATCAATGTCTTCCTTCACAACATGATCTCTGAGAAAGTGATGACGAATTTCAATGTGCTTTGTCTTCGAGTGCTGAACTGGGTTGTTGGCAATCTTGATGGCGCTTTCGTTGTCGCAGTAAAGTGGCACTTGCTTCAGATGAATGCCATAATCCTTGAGTGTTTGCTTCATCCACAGAAGCTGAGCGCAGCAAGATCCAGCAGCAATGTATTCAGATTCAGCAGTGGAGAGACATACTCAGTTCTGCTTCTTTGAAGACCAACATACAAGTGATTGTCCCAGAAAGTGACATGTGCCTGATGTAGACTTGCGATCAACCTTGTCACCAGCATAATCAGCATCCGAAAATCCAACCAAATCAAACTCTGAGCCCTTTGGATACCATAATCCTAGAGTTGGCGTGTGATCCAAATATCGAAGAATTCGCTTCACAGCTAAGTGATGCGACTCCTTTGGTGCCGCTTGAAATCGAGCACACATGCAAACACTAAGCATGATATCTGGCCTAGATGCACATAAATAAAGCAAAGACCCAATCATGGAGCGGCATACCTTTTGATCGAACTCTTTACCATTGTCGTCAGGACCTAGATGATGTTTGGCTGGCATTGGTGTTGTGAAGCCTTTGCAGTCTTGCATACCGAACTTCTTCAGGCAATCTTTGAGATACTTCTCTTGAGATATGAAGATGCCATTGCGCTGTTGTCGTATTTGAAGACCAGGGAAGAACTTCATCTCCCCCATCATGGACATATGATATTGCTCTTGCATCATATATCTAAACTCTTCACTGTACTTCTGATTGGTGCAGCCGAAGATAATGTCATCCACATATATTTGGCATACAAACAGTTCACCATCATATGTCTTCGTGAAAAGAGTGGGATCCAGGGAACCAGGTATGAAGCCTTTGCTCTTCAGAAAGTACTTGAGTGTGTCATACCAGGCCCTAGGGGCTTGTTTGAGGCCATACAGTGCCTTCTTGAGCTTGTATACCATGTCAGGATGTTTTGGATTTTCAAAGCCAGGCGGTTGTGCAACATACACTTCTTCTTCAATCTTTCCATTGAGAAAGGAACTTTTCACGTCCATTTGATATAGAAGTATGTTATGATGATTTGCATAGGCTAGCAGTATGCGTATGGCTTCAAGCCTAGCCACGGGAGCAAATGTTTCATCGAAGTCAATGCCCTCCACTTGAGTATATCCTTGAGCAACGAGACGAGCTTTGTTTCTGACAACTTGACCACGCTCATCTTGCTTGTTGCCGTATATCCATTTGGTGCCTATTATGTTGTGCTTCCGTGGATCAGGACGCTTAACCAGTTCCCATACATTATTCAGCTCAAACTGTTGAAGCTCTTCTTGCATAGCTTGAATCCATTCAGGTTCCATGAAGGCTTCTTCAACTTTCTTGGGTTCTGATATTGATACGAATGTGAAGTGCCCACAGAAATTTGCTAGCTGAGTTGCCCTTGAACGAGTGAGTGGACCAGGTGCATTGATGCTGTCAATTATTCTGTCAATCTGCACTTCATTTGCAACACGAGGATGTATAGGGCGAAGACTTTGCTCATGCTGATCTGTGTTGTTGTTGGGAGGAATGTCTTCAGGTTGAGCAATGTCTTCATGTTGATCAGGTGATGAGATGATAAGTTCTTCTTTAGGATGAGCTTCAGAAGGTATAATCTCTCCAGTTCCCATAAGCTTGATTGATTCACTAGCTGGAACTTCATCTAGAACATTTGGCAGTTGCTCTCTTTGTGAACCATTTGTCTCATCAAACCGCACATCCACTGTTTCAACCACTTTGTAATGGAAGAGATTGAAGACTCTGTAGGAGTGTGAATCCTTTCCATATCCAAGCATGAAGCCCTCATGTGCTTTTGGTGCAAACTTTGAGGTGTGGTGTGGGTCCTTGATCCAGCACTTTGCGCCAAATACTCTGAAGTAACTGACATTTGGCTTCTTGCCAGTTAGGAGTTCATATGATGTCTTGTTCAGAAGCTTGTGAAGATAAACACGATTGATTATATGGCATGCAGTATCAATGGCTTCAGTCCAGAATTTTCTTGGAGTCTTGTATTCATCTAGCATTGTTCTGGCCATCTCAATGAGTGTTCTGTTCTTGCGTTCGACGACGCCATTCTGCTGTGGCGTGTACGGAGCTGAGAATTCATGTGTGATGCTCAAGGTATCCAGATATGTATCAAGGCTAGTGTTCTTGAATTCAGTGCCATTGTCACTTCTGATGTGCTTTATCTTGGTGCCAAAATTGTTCATAGCTCGATTGGCGAAGCGTCTGAAGACATCCTGCACTTCAGTCTTATAAAGGATTATGTGCACCCAAGTATATCTAGAGTAATCATCAACAATGACGAAACCATAGAGGCAAGCAGAAGTAGTAAAAGTTGAGTGGTGAGTGGGACCGAAAAGATCCA
This sequence comes from Triticum urartu, assembly GCF_003073215.2. NCBI lineage: Eukaryota > Viridiplantae > Streptophyta > Magnoliopsida > Poales > Poaceae > Triticum > Triticum urartu. Next base: position 45,019,383 of record NC_053024.1, read on the forward strand.
TGTGGAGCAGTTCGAAGGGTTGTGTAGTAGTCATGATTGTCTTCGAAGTATGCTTTGACCTTGTCATCTTCCCTGCTTCACAGGCACCACATAAGTGATCTTTCTTGAACTTGACGCCCTCGATGCCTATGACATGCTTCTTCTTCGCAAGGGTGTGGAGGTTCCTCATGCCAGCATGCCCAAGCCTCCGATGCCAAAGCCAGCATTCTGAAGCTTTTGCAAGAAGACATACTGCAAGTTGTGGTCCTGCTGAGAAATCTACCACGTACAAATCACCTTTCCGATACCCTTCAAACACTAGGGATTTGTCAGATTCCATCAGTATCAGGAAACGATATTTTCCAAACATTACGATCATATTCAAATCGCAAAGCATTGAGACAGACATTAAGTTGAAGCCAAGGGATTCAACAAGCATGACTTTATCCATGTGTTGATCCTTTGAGATTGCAACTCTACCTAGACCCAATACCTTACTTTTACCAGTGTCAGCAAATGTGATGTGGCTCTTGTCGGATGGACGTAATGTTGAGTCCATAAGAAGGCTTCTTCTTCCAGTCATGTGATTTGTACACCCACTGTCAATAATCCATTCTGAAGACTTTGAAGTCGCTGGTGTCGTACCCTATAGTGCAGTTAGGGGGATAGGCTTCACAAAGAGAATTGTGAAGCATAAACATTTGACGAACCAGTGGGTTATGGAAACTTAGATCCAGATTAGGACTAATAGGGAGAGTAGCATGCGATTCAGGAACGAAGTACATAATGATGCCATTCGGGCATTTTATCTTGCGCCCTACAAGATTTTTAAGGTCCCTAGCAATAGCGTCAGAAGATTTTGTTTTTCTGCTGGAGACCTTTCCCTGCAAAAGAGAGTTAAGCTTTCTTAACCACCCACATCTTCAAGGGTGGCTTAGAAGCAATAAGTCTAAGTGCAGCATCTGAGAATTTTGGCTTTGAAGCCTTAGCAAACAGTCTAGCAGGTGGACAATAATACTCATAGGAATAAGCAGAATAATTTTTGGTCATATGAACATGACGATTCGAAGAACCGCTCTCATATTCATATGCCTGAGTATGGTTTCCTTGAAAAACATTTGCGTTAGTGTGACTCAGGTGAGTCCTCTGTTTGTATGAAGCCTTTGGACCATATGAAGCCTTTGGTCTGAGGTTTGTCCTTTTTAAGTGAGGTGTCATGAAGACATTCACAGGAAGATTTTCCAAACACTTTTTCGGAACCCAGATCTTCTTCATAGGCGGTCCATTCCTGCAGTTAGTACTAATGTACCTGGCAAACACTTCACCATTCTGATTCTTAAACAGTTTATAGTTTGCATGAAAGGATTCATCAATGATAATGGGGTTAGCACAAGTGAGGCCAGATAAGTTGGAAGGATCTGCTGAAAGTTCCTTTGCAGCAACCCATGTGGTTTTGGGGTACTGCTCAGGTTTCTAGTAAGAGCCATCTGCATTTATTTTCCTCACAAATCCAACACCATCTGTCCTAGGGTTTCGGTTCAGAATCTGCTTCTTGAGGACATCACATAATGTCTGATGTCCTTTAAGACTTTTGTACATCCCTGTTTCAAGCAATGTCTTCAACCTAGCATTCTCATCAGCAATAGCAGTGGTATCCTCAGCAGAGGGGTTAGTTACCACATCAACAGTTGAAGATATTGCAACAGAAGTAGCAGTGGAACATTCAGCAACAGAATTAGCATTATCACGCTCAATGCATTTAAGACATGGTGGTTCAAATCCTTCCTGAGTGGGACTGACCTGTTCGGAGCAAAGTGACTCGTTTTCCTTTTGAAGATCTTCATGAGCCGCTCTCAATTTCTCAAGTTCTTGCTTCCTTTGAAGATAATCATAGGAAAGCTTTTCATGAGTTGTTGAGAGAGTATCAAGACGATCTTCAGGTTCCTGATACTTAACGTGAAGGTTTTTTATGTCTTCAATTAAGGATTCAGATCAAGTCATTTCAGCACCCAACAGATCATCACTTCTGTCTAACAGTTTTTGAATATGTTCCATAGCTTTCTGTTGTTCAGTTGCAATTTTAGCAAGTGTTTTGTAGCTGGGCTTTGAATCACTGTCAGAGTCATCGTCACTAGATGTTTGATAGCGAGTAGTGCGTGTGTTTACCTTGGCACCGCGTGCCATGAAGCAGTAGGTAGGAGTGGAGTCATTCGTGTCATTTGCGTCGGTGTCGGTGATGTAGTCATTGTCTTCAGTGTTGAAGATGGACTTGGCGACGTATGCTGTAGCCAGACTCGCAATGCCAGAATCAAACTCCTCCTCAGACTCCACCTCTGCCTCCTCAGATGTGGACTCCTCCTCTGAATCCATCTCCTTTCCAACAAACGCACGTGCCTTGCCAGATGAGCTCTTCTTGTGTGATGAAGACTTTGATGAAGACTTGGAAGAAGACTTTGAGTATTTCTTCTTCTTCTTGTCGTCAGAATCATATTCCTTGCTCTTCTTCTTCCTTCTGTTCTCATTGTCCCACTGTGGACACTCAGAGATGAAGTGTCCAGTTTTCTTGCACTTGTGACATGTTTTCTTCTTGTAGTCATGAGCAGAAGCTTCATCATTCCTTGAGCTTGATCGTGAAGATTTCCTGAAGCCTTTCTTCTTGGTGAATTTTTGGAACTTCTTCACTAGCATTGCAAGTTCTCTTCCAATGTCTTTAGGATCATCAGAACTGTAGTCAGATTCTTCTTCAGATGAGGAGACAGCTTTTGCCTTCAAGGCACGAGTTCGCCCATAGTTTGGAGCATAGATATCTCTTTTCTCAGAAAGCTGAAACTCATGTGTGTTAAGCCACTCAAGTATGTCAGACGGATCGAGTGTCTTGAAATCAGGACGTTCTTGACTCATCAGGGCCAGGATGTCAAACGAACTGTCAAGTGATGTCAGCAGCGTCTTTACGATTTCATGTTTGGTGATCTCAGTGGCGCCGAGGGCTTGAAGCTCATTTGTGATGTCAGTGAGCCGATCAAATGTGTGATGGACATTCTCATTGTCATTTCGCTTGAAGCGGTTGAAGAGGTTGCGAAGAACACTAATTCTTTGATCTCTCTGGGTTGAGACGCCTTCATTGACTTTGGAGAGCCAGTCCCAGACCAGCTTGGATGTCTTCAAGGCACTCACACGGCCATACTGTCCTTTTGTCAGATGACCACAGATGATATTTTTGGCAGCGGAGTCCAGTTGAGTGAACTTCTTGACATCAGCAGCAGTGACACCTTCTCCAGCCTTGGGAACACCGTTCTCGACGACATACCATAGGTCGACGTCAATGGCTTCAAGATGCATGCGCATCTTATTCTTCCAGCAGGGATATTCAGTTCCATCGAAGACGGGGCATGCAGCGGAGACTTTGATTATCCCTGCAATCGACATAGCTAAAACTCCAGGTGGTTAAACCGAATCACACAGAACAAGGGAGCACCTAGCTCTGATACCAATTGAAAGTGCGTTATATCGACTAGAGGGGGGGGGTGAATAAGCGATTTTTACGAAAGTCTTCAAAACGTGAGAGTTATGAAGACAAACAGCGAAGATTATGCCTATTACTATGCAGCGGAAGTTAGATTACACTCGGCCAGCCATGGTCATGTATTCAATAGAGTGAAAGCACAATGACAAACAACTGCAGTGAAATAAGGATCAGGTAGGAAGAAGTTATGAAGCCAAACAGTTCATACATTCACGTTGTGAAAACTAAAGATAAAGCAAGCATGCAGTGGCTTCACAATGTGTAACAGTAAGAAGAGTAAGTGAAGATGAAACCAGTGACTCGTTGAAGACAATGATATGTTGGACCAGTTCCAGTTGCTGTGACAACTGTACGTCTGGTTGGAGCGGTTAGGTATTTAAACCTTAGGACACACAGTCCCGGACACCCAGTCCTGAACACACAGTTCAGGGCACCAAGTCCTCACCGTATTCTCCTTGAGCTAAGGTCACTTAGTCCTCGCCCAATCACTCTGGTAAGTCTTCAAGGTAGACTCCCAAACCTTCACAGACTTCGTTCACTGGCAATCCACAATGTCTCTTGGATGCTCTGAACGCGAAGCCTAACCGTCTGGAGGATTCACAGTCCTCAAGTGTAATAAGTCTACAGATCACACAGACAAGAAGACTTAAGTGATGCCCAATTTACTCTGGCTCTGGGTGGTTAGGGCTTTTCTCCTCACTAGGAATTTTCTCTCAAAGGCTTCGAGGTGGGTTGCTCTCAAACGACAAAAGCCATGCACTGAAATCTGAGCAGCCAACCGTTTATGGTTGTGGGGGTGGGCTATTTATAGCCACTTGGCAACCCGACCTAATTTGTACGAAATGACCCTGGGTCACTAAGGAACTGACACGTGTCTCAACGGTCAGATTTCGAACTCTCATGGCAACTTTACTTGGGCTACAAGCAAAGCTGACTTGTCCGGCTCTGGACAAGATTCGCTCTCATTGTCTTCACTCGAAGACATAGGTTTTTGATTTAGGCATCACTTCAGTCATTCTGACTGGTTCTCCTGGACCCCACTTAACAGTACGGTGGTTCCTATGACTCAACACAAAATAAAAAGAACTACGAAAGATCTAAGTCTTCGAGCTCCATAGGCTTCATAACGTGTCTTCTTTGTCATAGTCTTCAATGTGAATATCTTCATATACCACCTTTGTCTTCAATGTCTTCATACATTTTTAGGGGTCATCTCTGGTAGTAAAACCGAATCAATAAGGGACTTCTACCTGTGTTTTCCTGCAATTCTTACAAACACATTAGTCCCTCAACTAGGTTTGTCGTTAATACTCCAAAACCAACTAGGGGTGGCACTAGATGCACTTACAGACCATCAGTATGGAGTTTCTTCATGCGCTTTACACCGATATGACCTAAACGACAGTGCCACAAATAAGTTGCACTTTCATTATCAACTCTGCATCTTTTGGCTTGAACATTATGAATATGTGTATCACTACTGTCGAGATTCATCAAAAACAGACCACTCTTCAAAGGTGCATGACCATAAAAGATATTACTCATATAAATAGAACAACCATTATTCTCTGATTTAAATGAATAACCGTCTCGCATCAAACAAGATCCAGATATAATGTTCATGCTCAACGTGAAGGAAATATGCCCTAGAGGCAATAATAAAGTTATTATATATTTCCTTATAATCATGATAAATGTTTATTATTCATGCTGGAATTGTATTAACCGGAAACATAATACATGTGTGAATACATAGACAAACAAAGTGTCACTAGTATGCCTCTACTTGACTAGCTCGTTAATCAAAGATGGTTATGTTTCCTGACCATGAACAATGAGTTGTTATTTGATTAACGAGGTCACATCATTAGTTGAATGATCTGATTGACATGACCCATTCCATTAGCTTAGCACCCGATCGTTTAGTATGTTGCTATTGCTTTCTTCATGACTTATACATGTTCCTATGACTATGAGATTATGCAACTCCCGTTTGCCGGAGGAACACTTTGGGTGCTACCAAACATCACAACGTAACTGGGTGATTATAAAGGAGTACTACAGGTGTCTCCAATGGTAGATGTTGGGTTGGCGTATTTCGAGATTAGGATTTGTCACACCGATTGTCGGAGAGGTATCTCTGGGCCCTCTCGGTAATGCACATCACATAAGCCTTGCAAGCACTGCAACTAATATGTTAGTTGTGAGATGATGTATTACGGAACAAGTAGAGAGACTTGACGGTAACGAGATTGAACTAGGTATTGGATACCGACGATCGAATCTTGGGCAAGTAACATACCGATGACAAAGGGAACAACATATGTTGTTATGCGGTCTGACCGATAAAGATCTTCGTAGAATATGTAGGAGCCAATATGGGCATCCAGGTCCCGCTATTGGTTATTGACCGGAGACATGTCTCGGTCATGTCTACATTGTTCTCGAACCCGTAGGGTTCGCACGCTTAAGGTTACGATGGCTTAACGTTACGATGACAGTTATTATGAGTTTATGCATTTTGATGTACCGAAGTTGTTCGGAGTCCCGGATGTGATCACGGACATGACGAGGAGTCTCGAAATGGTCGATACATAAAGATTGATATATTGGAAGCCTATGTTTGGACATCGGAAGTGTTCCGGGTGAAATCGGGATTTTACCGGAGTACCGGGAGGTTACCGGAACCCCCCGGGCATATGGGCCTTCATGGGCCTTAGTGGAAAGGGAGAAAGGGCTGCCCCAAGGCTGCGCGCCTCCCCCCTTCCCCTAGTCCTATTAGGACTAGGAGAGGTGGCCGGCCCCCTCCTCCTCTTTCCCCCTCCGGGAATCCTAGTTGGAATAGGATGGAGGGGATCCTACTCCCGAGGGAGTAGGACTCTCCTGCGCCCTCCTCCTTGGCCGGCCAGCCTCCCCCCTCTACTCCTTTATATACGGAGGCAGGGGGCACCTCTAGACACAAGTTGATCCACGTGATCTATTCCTTAGCCGTGTGCGGTGCCCCCTGCCACCATATACCTCGATAATACTGTAGCGGAGTTTAGGCGAAGCCCTGCTGCTGTAGTACATCAAGATCGTCACCACGCCGTCGTGCTGACGGAACTCTTCCCCGACACTTTGCTGGATCGGAGTCCGGGGATCGTCATCGAGCTGAACGTGTGCTCGAACTCGGAGGTGCCGTAGTTTCGGTGCTTGATCGGTTGGATCGTGAAGACGTACGACTACTTCCTCTACGTCGTGTCAACGCTTCCGCAGTCGGTCTGATGGGTACGTAGACAACACTCTCCCCTCTCGTTGCTATGCATCACCATGATCTTGCGTGTGCGTAGGAATTTTTTTGAAATTACTACGTTCCCCAACAGTGGCATCCGAGCCTAGGTTTTATGTTGATGTTATATGCACGAGTAGAACACAAGTGAGTTGTGGGCGATATAAGTCATACTGCCTACCAGCATGTCATACTTTGGTTCGGCGGTATTGTTGGACGAGACGACCCGGACCAACCTTACGCGTACGCTTACGCGAGACCGGTTCCCTCGACGTGCTTTGCACATAGATGGCTTGCGGGCGACTGTCTCTCCAACTTTAGTTGAACCGAGTGTGGCTACGCCCGGTCCTTGCGAAGGTTAAAACGGAGTCTATTTGACAAACTATCGTTGTGGTTTTGATGCGTAGGTGAGATTGGTTCTTACTTAAGCCCGTAGCAGCCACGTAAAACTTGCAACAACAAAGTAGAGGACGTCTAACTTGTTTTTGCAGGGCATGTTGTGATGTGATATGGTCAAGGCATGATGCTGAATTTTATTGTATGAGATGATCATGTTTTGTAACCGAGTTATCGGCAACTGGCAGGAGCCATATGGTTGTCGCTTTATATGGTTGTCGCTTTATTGTATGCAATGCAATCGCGATGTAATGCTTTACTTTATTACTAAACGGTAGTGATAGTCGTGAAAGCATAAGATTGGCGAGACGACAACGATGCTACGATGGAGATCAAGGTGTCGCGCCGGTGACGATGGTGATCATGACGGTGCTTCGGAGATGGAGATCACAGGCACAAGATGATGATGGCCATATCATATCACTTATATTGATTGCATGTGATGTTTATCTTTTATGCATCTTATCTTGCTTTGATTGACGGTAGCATTATAAGATGATCTCTCACTAAATTATCAAGAAGTGTTCTCCCTGAGTATGCACCGTTGTGAAAGTTCTTCGTGCTGAGACACCACGTGATGATCGGGTGTGATAGGCTCTACGTTCAAATACAACGGGTGCAAAACAGTTGCGCACGCAGAATACTCAGGTTATACTTGACGAGCCAAGCATATACAGATATGGCCTCGGAACACGGAGACCGAAAGGTCGAGCGTGAATCATATAGTAGATATGATCAACATAATGATGTTCACCGGTGAAACTACTCCATCTCACGTGATGATCGGACATGTTTTAGTTGATTTGGATCACGTGATCACTTAGAGGATTAGAGGGATGTCTATCTAAGTGGGAGTTCTTAAGTAATATGATTAATTGAACTTAAATTTATCATGAACTTAGTACCTGATAGTATCTTGCTTGTTTATGTTGATTGTAGTTACATGGTTCGTGCTGTTGTTCCGTTGAATTTTAATGCGTTCCTTGAGAAAGCAAAGTTGAAAGATGATGGTAGCAATTACACGGACTAGGTCCGTAACTTGAGGATTATCCTCATTGCTGCATAGAAGAATTATGTCCTGGAAGCACCGCTGGGTGCCAGGCCTGCTGCTGGAGCAACGCCAGATGTTATGAACGTCTGGCAGAGCAAAGCTGATGACTACTCGATAGTTCAGTGTGCCATGCTTTACGGCTTAGAATCGGGACTTCAACGACGTTTTGAACGTCATGGAGCATATGAGATGTTCCAGGAGTTGAAGTTAATATTTCAAGCAAATGCCCGGATTGAGAGATATGACGTCTCCAATAAGTTCTATAGCTGCAAGATGGAGGAGAACAGTTCTGTCAATGAGCATATACTCAAAATGTCTGGATATAATAATCACTTGATTCAATTGGGAGTTAATCTTCCAGATGATTGCGTCATTGAGAGATTTCTCCAATCACTGCCACCAAGCTACAAGAGCTTCGTGATGAACTATAATATGCAAGGGATGAACAAGACTATTCCCCAGCTCTTCGCGATGCTGAAAGCTGCGGAGGTAGAAATCAAAAAGGAGCATCAAGTGTTGATGGTTAACAAAACCACTAGTTTCAAGAAAAAGGGCAAAGGGAAGAAGAAGGGGAACTTCAAGAAGAACGGCAAACAAGTTGCTGCTCAAGAGAAGAAACCCAAGTCTGGACCTAAGCCTAAAACTGAGTGCTTCTACGGTAAGCAGACTGGTCACTGGAAGCGGAACTGCCGAAAGTATTTGGCGGATAAGAAGGATGGCAAGGTGAACAAAGGTATATGTGATATACATGTTATTGATGTGTACCTTACTAATGCTCGCAGTAACACCTGGGTATTTGATACTGGTTCTGTTGCTAATATCTGCAACTCGAAACAGGGGCTACGGATTAAGCGAAGATTGGCTAGGGACGAGGTGACGATGTGCGTGGGAAACGGTTCCAAAGTCGATGTGATCACGGTCGGCACGCTACCTCTACATCTACCTTCGGGATTAATATTAGACCTAAATAATTGTTATTTGGTGCCAGCGTTGAGCATGAACATTATATCTGGATCTTGTTTAATGCGAGACAGTTATTCATTTAAATCAGAGAATAATGGTTGTTCTATTTATATGAGTAATATCTTTTATGGTCATGCACCCTTGAAGAGTGGTCTATTTTTATTGAATCTCGATAGTAGTAATACACATATTCATAATGTTGAAGCCAAAAGATGAGAGTTGATAATGAAAGTGCAACTTATTTGTGGCACTGTCGTTTAGGTCATATCGGTGTAAAGCGCATGAAGAAACTCCATACTGATGGACTTTTGGAACCACTTGATTATGAATCACATGGTACTTGCGAACCGTGCCTCCTGGGCAAGATGACTAAAACAACGTTCTCCGGTACTATGGAGAGAGCAACAGATTTGTTGGAAATCATACATACCGATGTATGTGGTCCGATGAATATTGAGGCTCATGGCGGATATCGTTATTTTCTCACCTTCACAGATGATTTGAGCAGATATGGATATATCTACTTAATGAAACATAAGTCTGAAACATTTGAAAAGTTCAAAGAATTTCAGAGTGAAGTTGAAAATCATCGTAACAAGAAAATAAAGTTTCTACGGTCTGATCGTGGAGGAGAATATTTGAGTTACGAGTTTGGTGTACATTTGAAAAACTGTGGAATAGTTTCGCAACTCACGCCACCCGGAACACTACAACGTAATGGTGTGTCCGAACGTCGTAATCGTGCTTTTCTAGATATGGTGCGATCTATGATGTCTCTTACTGATTTACCGCTATCATTTTGGGGTTATGCTCTAGAGATGGCCGCATTCACGTTAAATAGGGCACCATTAAAATCCGTTGAGACGACGCCTTATGAACTGTGGTTTGGCAAGAAACCAAAGTTGTCGTTTCTTAAAGTTTGGGGCTGCGATGCTTATGTGAAAAAGCTTCAACCTGATAAGCTCGAACCCAAATCGGAGAAATGTGTCTTCATAGGATATCCAAAGGAAACTATTGGATACACCTTCTATCACAGATCCGAAGGCAAGACTTTTGTTGCTAAATTCGGAAACTTTCTTGAGAAGGAGTTTCTCTCGAAAGAAGTGAGTGGGAGGAAAGTAGAACTTGACGAGGTAACTGTACCTGCTCCCTTATTGGAAAATAGTACATCACAGAAAACTGTTTCTGGGACATCTATACCAATTAGTGAGGAAGCTAATGATGTTGATCATGAAACTTCAGGTCAAGATACTATTGAACCTCGTAGATCGACCAGAGCGAGATCCGCACCAGAGTGGTACGGTAATCCTGTTCTGGAAGTCATGCTACTAGATCATGATGAACCTACGAACTATGAAGAAGCGATGGTGAGCCCAGATTCTGCAAAGTGGCTTGAAGCCATGAAATCTGAGATGGGATCCATGTATGAGAAAAATTAGTGGACTTTGGTTGACTTGCCCGATGATCGGCAAGCAATTGAGAATAAATGGATCTTCAAGAAGAAGACTGACGCTGATGGTAATGTTACTGTCTACAAAGCTCGACTTGTCGCGAAAGGTTTTCGACAAGTTCAAGGGATTGACTACGATGAGACCTTCTCACCCATAGCGATGCTTAAGTCCGTCCGAATCATGTTAGCGATTGCCGCATTTTATGATTATGAAATTTGGCAGATGGATGTCAAAACTGCATTCCTGAATGGATTTCTGGAAGAAGAGTTGTATATGATGCAACCGGAAGGTTTTGTCGATCCAAAGGGAGCTAACAAAGTGTGCAAGCTCCAGCGATCCATTTATGGACTGGTGCAAGCCTCTCGGAGTTGGAATAAACGTTTTGATAGTGTGATCAAAGCATTTGGTTTTATACAGACTTTTGGAGAAGCCTGTATTTACAAGAAAGTGAGTGGGAGCTCTGTAGCATTTCTGATATTATATGTGGATGACATATTGCTAATTGGAAATGATATAGAATTTCTGGATAGCATAAAGGGATACTTGAATAAAAGTTTTTCAATGAAAGACCTCAGTGAAGCTGCTTACATATTAGGCATTAAAATCTATAGAGATAGATCAAGACGCTTAATTGGACTTTCACGAAGCACATACCTTGACAAGATTTTGAAGAAGTTCAAAATGGATCAAGCAAAGAAAGGGTTCTTGCCTGTGTTACAAGGTGTGAAATTGAGTAAGACTCAATGCCCGACCACTGCAGAAGGTAGAGAGAATATGAAAGATGTTCCCTATGCATCAGCCATAGGCTCTATCATGTATGCAATGCTGTGTACCAGACCTGATGTGTGCCTTGCTATAAGTTTAGCAGGGAGGTACCAAAGTAATCCAGGAGTGGATCACTGGACAGCGGTCAAGAACATCCTGAAATACCTGAAAAGGACTAAGGATATGTTTCTCGTATATGGAGGTGACAAAGAGCTCACCGTAAAAGGTTACGTTGATGCAAGCTTTGACACTGATCCGGACGATTCTAAATCGCAAACCGGATACATGTTTACATTAAACGGTGGAGCTGTCAGTTGGTGCAGTTCTAAACAAAGCGTCGTAGCTGGATCTACATGTGAAGCGGAGTACATAGCTGCTTCGGAAGCAGCGAACGAAGGAGTCTGGATGAAGGAGTTCATATCCGATCTAGGTGTCATACCTAGTGCATCGGGTCCAATGAAAATCTTTTGTGACAATACTGGTGCAATTGCCTTGGCAAAGGAATCCAGATTTCACAAAAGGACCAAACACATCAAGAGACGCTTCAATTCCATCCGGGATCTATTCCAGGTGGGAGACATAGAGATTAGCAAGATACATACGGATCTGAATATTGCAGACCCGTTGACTAAGCCTCTTCCACGAGAAAAACATGATCAGCACCAAAGCTCCATGGGTGTTAGAATCATCATAGTGTAATCTAGATTATTGACTCTAGTGCAAGTGGGAGACTGAAGGAAATATGCCCTAGAGGAAATAATAAATTTATTATTTATTTCCTTATAATCATGATAAATGTTTATTATTCATGCTAGAATTGTATTAACCGGAAACATAATACATGTGTGAATACATAGACAAACAAAGTGTCACTAGTATGCCTCTACTTGTCTAGCTCGTTAATCAAAGATGGTTATGTTTCCTAACCATGAACAATGAGTTGTTATTTGATTAACGAGGTCACATCATTAGTTGAATGATCTGATTGACATGACCCATTTCATTATCTTAGCACCCGATCGTTTAGTATGTTGCTATTGCTTTCTTCATGACTTATACATGTTCCTATGACTATGAGATTATGCAACTCCCGTTTACCGGAGGAACACTTTGGGTGCTACCAAACGTCACAACGTAACTGGGTGATTATAAAGGAGCATTACAGGTGTCTCCAAAGGTAGATGTTGGGTTGGCGTATTTCGAGATTGGGATTTGTCACTCGGATTGTCGGAGAGGTATCTCTGGGCCCTCTCGGTAATACACATCACATAAGCCTTGCAAGCATTACAACTAATATGTTAGTTGTGAGATGATGTATTACGGAACGAGTAAAGAGACTTGCCGGTAACGAGATTGAACTAGGTATTGGATACCGACGATCGAATCTCGGGCAAGTAACATACCGATGACAAAGGGAACAACGTATGTTGTTATGTGGTCTGACCGATAAAGATGTTCGTAGAATATGTAGGAGCCAATATGGGCATCCAGGTCCCGCTATTGGTTATTGACCGGAGACATGTCTCGGTCATGTCTACATTGTTCTCGAACCCGTAGGGTCCGCACGCTTAAGGTTACGATGACAGTTACATTATGAGTTTATGCATTTTGATGTACCAAAGGTTGTTCGGAGTCCCGGATGTTATCACGGACATGACGAGGAGTCTCGAAATGGTCGAGACGTAAAGATTGATATATTGGAAGCCTATGTTTGGACATCGGAAGTGTTCCGGGTGAAATCGGGATTTTACCGGGTTACCGGGAGGTTACCGGAACCCCCCGGGTGCCATATGGGCCTTCATGGGCCTTAGTGGAAAGGTGAAAGGGCTGCCCACAAGGGCTGCACGCCTCCCACCTTCCCCTAGTCCTATTAGGACTAGGAGAGGTGGCCGGCCACCCCTCTCCCTCTTTCCCCCTCGGGGAATCGTAGTTGGAATAGGATTGGAGGGGAGTCCTACTCCCGGAAGGAGTAGGACTCCTCCTGCGCCTCCTTTCTTGGCCGGCCAGCCTCCCCCCTCTACTCCTTTATATACGGAGGCAGGGGACACCTCTAGACACACAAGTTGATCCACGTGATCTATTCCTTAGCCGTGTGCGGTGCCCCCTGCCACCATATACCTCGATAATACTGTAGCGGAGTTTAGGCAAAGCCCTGCTGTTGTAGTACATCAAGATCGTCACCACGCCGTCGTGCTGACGGAACTCTTCCCCGACACTTTGCTGGATCGGAGTCCGGGGATCGTCATCGAGCTGAACGTGTGCTCGAACTCGGAGGTGCCGTAGTTTCGGTGCTTGATCGGTTGGATCGTGAAGACGTACGACTACTTCCTCTACGTTGTGTGATCGCTTCCGCAGTCGGTCTGCGTTGGTACGTAGACAACACTCTCCCCTCTCGTTGCTATGCATCACATGATCTTGCGTGTGCGTAGGAATTTTTTTGAAATTACTACGAAACCCAATAGCAAGATACATATGGATCTGAATGTTGCAGACCCATTGACTAAGCCTCTTCCACGAGCAAAACATGATCAGCACCAAGGCTCCATGGGTGTTAGAATCATTACAGTGTAATCTAGATTATTGACTCTAGTGCAAGTGGGAGACTAAAGGAAATATTCCCTAGAGGCAATAATAAAGTTATTATTTATTTCCTTATAATCATGATAAATGTTTATTATTCATGCTAGAATTGTATTAATCGGAAACATAATACATGTGTGAATACATAGAAAAACAAAGTGTCACTAGTATGCCTCTACTTGACTAGCTCGTTAATCAAAGATGGTTATGTTTCCTAACCATGAACAATGAGTTGTTATTTGATTAACGAAGTCACATCATTAGTTGAATGATCTGATTGACATGACCCATTCCATTAGATTAGCACCCGATCGTTTAGTATGTTGCTATTGCTTTTCTTCATGACTTATACATGTTCCTATGACTATGAGATTATATAACTCCCGTTTGCCGGAGGAACACTTTGGGTGCTACCAAACGTCACAACGTTACTGGGTGATTATAAAGGAGCATTACAGGTGTCTCCAAAGGTACATGTTGGGCTGGCTTATTTCGAGACTAGGATTTGTCACTCCGATTGTCGGAGAGGTATCTCTGGGGCCCTCTCGGTAATACACATCACATAAGCCTTGCAAGCATTGTAACTAAGATGTTACTTGTGAGATGATGTATTACGGAACGAGTAAAGAGACTTGCCGGTAACGAGATTGAACTAGGTATTGGATACCGACGATCGAATCTCGGGAAAGTAACATACCGATGACAAAGGGAACAACGTATGTTGTTATGCGGTCTGACCGATAAAGATCTTCGTAGAATATGTAGGAGCCAATATGGGCATCCAGGTCCCGCTATTGGTTATTGACCGGAGACATGTCTCGGTCATGTGTACATTGTTCTCGAACCCGTAGGGTCCGCACGCTTAAGGTTACGATGACAGTTATATTATGAGTTTTTGCATTTTGATGTACCGAAGTTAGTTCGGAGTCCCGGATGTGATCACGGACATGACGAGGAGTCTCGAAATGGTCGAGACATAAATATTGATATATTGGAAGCCTATGTTGGGATATCGGAAGTGTTCCGGGTGAAATCGGGATTTTACCGGATTACCGGGAGGTTACCGGAACCCCCCGGGAACCAAATGGGCCTTAGTGGGCTTTAGTGGAAAGGAGAAAGGGGCAGCCCAAGGTGGGATGCGCACCTCCCCCCTCCCCTAGTCCTATTAGGACTAGGAGAGGTGGCCGCCCCCCTCTCTCTCTTCCCCCCCCCCCCCCGAGGAATCCTATTCCAACTAGGATTGGGGGGGGGAATCCTACTCCCGGAGGGAGTAGGACTCTCCTGGCGCGCCCCTTGTGGCCGGCCAGCCTCCCCCCCTTTGGTCCTTTATATACTAAGGTAGAGGCACCCTAGAACACACAAGTTGATCCACGTGATCTATTCCTTAGTCGTGTGCGGTGCCCCCAGCCACCATAGTCCTCGATAATACTGTAGCGGAGTTTAGGCGAAGCCCTGCTGCTGTAGTACATCAAGATCGTCACCACGCCGTCGTGCTGACGGAACTCTTCCTCGACACTTTGCTGGATCAGAGTCCGGGGATCGTCATCGAGCTGAACGTGTGCTCGAACTCGGAGGTGCCGTAGTTTCGGTGCTTGATCGGTTGGATCGTGAAGACGTACGACTACTTCCTCTACGTTGCGTCAACGCTTCCGCAGTCGGTCTGCGTGGGTACGTAGACAACACTCTCCCCTCTCGTTGCTATGCATCACATGATCTTGCGCGTGCGTAGGAAATTTTTTGAAATTACTACGAAACCCAACAGTGGCATCCGAGCCTAGGTTATTTATGTTGATGTTATATGCACGAGTAGAACACAAGTGAGTTGTGGGCGATATAAGTCATACTGCCTACCAGCATGTCATACTTTGGTTCGGCGGTATTGTTGGACGAGACGACCCGGACCAACATTACGCGTACGCTTAGGGGAGACCGGTTCCCCCGACATGCTTTGCACACAGGTGGCTTGCGGGCGACTGTCTCTCCAACTTTAGCTGAACCGAGTGTGGCTACGCCCGGTCCTTGCGAAGGTTAAAACGGAGTCTATTTGACAAACTATCGTTGTGGTTTTGATGGGTAGGTGAGATTGGTTCTTACTTAAGCCCGTAGCAGCCACGTAAAACTTGCAACAACAAAGTAGAGGACGTCTAACTTGTTTTTGCAGGGCATGTTGTGATGTGATTTGGTCAAGACATGATGCTGAATTTTATTGTATGAGATGATCATGTTTTGTAACCGAGTTATCGGCAACTGGCAGGAGCCATATGGTTGTCGCTTTATTGTATGCAATGAAATCGCGATGCAATGCTTTACTTTATTACTAAGCGGTAGTGATAGTCGTGGAAGCATAAGATTGGCGAGATGACAACGATGCTGCGATGGAGATCAAGGTGTCGAGCCGGTGACGATGGTGATCATGACGGTGCTTCGAAGATGGAGATCACAAGCACAAGATGATGATGGCCATATCATATCACTTATATTGATTGCATGTGATGTTTATCCTTTTATGCATCTTATCTTGCTTTGATTGACGGTAGCATTATAAGATGATCTCTCACTAAATTAACAAGAAGTGTTCTCCCTGAGTATGCACCGTTGCCAAAGTTCGTCGTGCCCAGACACCACGTGATGATCGGGTGTGATAAGCTCTACGTCCATCTACAACGGGTGCAAGCCAGTTTTGCACACGCAGAATACTCAGGTTAAACTTGACGAGCCTAGCATATGCAGATATGGCCTCGGAAGACGGAGACCGCAAGGTCGAACGTGAATCATATAGTAGATATGATCAACATAACGATGTGCACCATTGAAAACTACTCCATCTCACGTGATGATCGGTTATGGTTTAGTTGATTTAGATCACGTGATCACCTAGAGGATTAGAGGGATGTCTATCTAAGTGGGAGTTATCTCCTAGAGTGTTACCACAATCACGCAAATATCTCCTGTTCTGTTTCGAGTGTTTTCTGCCAGGGTTGTCAAGGCCAAGCATCATGTCTGTCTCCCTCCTCCTCCAACAATGAGGGCAATGATGCTTGGCTAATGAAGATAGAGCTGAAGAGAGAAGAGCCCGGAGAGATCAACAAGGATGATGGGATCAAGAAGGCCATGGGATCAAGTTCCGGCAGTAGCAGAAGAAGACATCCTTCAACCTCACCACAATCTCTTTACCCCAACGAGATTGAAGCTTTCAAGATGATTGAGTTAGCTTCATTCAAAACAAGTATCTCACAAGTGAAAATATTTTGTTGAAGGAGCATATCATCGCACTCAAGGGCATTATCCGCAAATTGGAGATCTCCTACGCTCGATGTGCGACTACCATCATCAACAACACCTTCTTCACCAACAAAGAAGAACTGCATCGGGTATGGGCACTCCCCTTGGCAACTGCCAAGCTTGGGGGAGTGCCCCGGTATCGTATCACCATCACTTATCTTTACCGTTTTACTTAGTTCGATCCTTTTGATAATATCTTGATCTAGTAGAATAAAGTTTTAGTATGATCTAGTTGTGAGTTTTGCTTTATGATCCTTCTATGTAATCGAGTCCGTGAGCTATACATAATAAAGATTAGTGTTGAGTCAAGGGCTTGATTATCTTGCTATGATCTTGAGGGAATAAAATAAAAGAAAGAATAAAAATAAATAAAGATCATATGATCTTATAGAGAGTAATGACTTCACATATAAAGAGTATGATGAATAAAAGTTGTTGAGAGTTGACAAACATAGTTTTGGTCAATAGAAATGTAATAAAGAAAGAGAGGATTTTCACATATAAATATCGACCTTTCGGTCTCTATATGAGGCTATTTTAGCTAGGTATCTGCTTAGTCTTGTTCATCCCTTGCATATTATAGTTCATCACGAAGCTCTTGTAGCTTGGTGGCAGTGATTGAAGAATTCTGTCAATGACGTAATCATCTGGAAGAATAACTCCCATCTGAATCAAGTGATTATTATACCCAGACATTTTGAGTATATGCTCACTGACAGAACTGTTCTCCTCCATCTTGCAGCTATAGAACTTATTGGAGACTTCATATCTCTCAATCCGGGCATTTGCTTGAAATATTAACTTCAACTCCTGGAACATCTCATATGCTCCATGACGTTCAAAACGTCATTGAAGTCCCGATTCTAAGCCGTAAAGCATGGCACACTGAACTATCAAGTAGTCATCAGCTTTGCTCTGCCAGATGTTCATAACATCTGGTGTTGCTCCAGCAGCAGGCCTGGCACCCAGCGGTGCTTCCAGGACGTAATTCTTCTGAGCAGCAATGAGGATAGTCCTCAAATTACGGACCCAGTCCATGTAATTGCTACCATCATCTTTCAACTTTGCTTTCTCAAGGAACGCATTAAAATTCAACGGAACAACAGCACGAGCCATCTATCTACAATCAACATAAACAAGCAAGATACTATCAGGTACTAAGTTCATGATAAGTTTAAGTTCAATTAATCAAATTACTTAAGAACTCCCACTTAGATAGACATCCCTCTAATCCTCTAGGTGATCACGTGATCTAAATCAACTAAACCATAACCGATCATCACGTGAGATGGAGTAGTTTTCAATGGTGCACATCGTTATGTTGATCATATCTACTATATGATTCACGTTCGACCTTGCGGTCTCCGTCTTCCGAGGCCATATCTGCATATGCTAGGCTCGTCAAGTTTAACCTGAGTATTCTGCGTGTGCAAAACTGGCTTGCACCCGTTGTAGATGGACGTAGAGCTTATCACACCCGATCATCACGTGGTGTCTGGGCACGACGAACTTTGGCAACGGTGCATACTCAGGGAGAACACTTCTTGTTAATTTAGTGAGAGATCATCTTATAATGCTACCGTCAATCAAAGCAAGATAAGATGCATAAAAGGATAAACATCACATGCAATCAATATAAGTGATATGATATGGCCATCATCATCTTGTGCTTGTGATCTCCATCTTCGAAGCACCGTCATGATCACCATCGTCACCGGCTCGACACCTTGATCTCCATCGCAGCATCGTTGTCATCTCGCCAATCTTATGCTTCCACGACTATCACTACCGCTTAGTAATAAAGTAAAGCATTGCATCGCGATTTCATTGCATACAATAAAGCGACAACCATATGGCTCCTGCCAGTTGCCGATAACTCGGTTACAAAACATGATCATCTCATACAATAAAATTCAGCATCATGTCTTGACCAAATCACATCACAACATGCCCTGCAAAAACAAGTTAGACGTCCTCTACTTTGTTGTTGCAAGTTTTACGTGGCTGCTACGGGCTTAAGTAAGAACCAATCTCACCTACCCATCAAAACCACAACGATAGTTTGTCAAATAGACTCCGTTTTAACCTTCGCAAGGACCGGGCGTAGCCACACTGGGTTCAGCTAAAGTTGGAGAGACAGTCGCCCGCAAGCCACCTGTGTGCAAAGCATGTCGGGGGAACCGGTCTCCCGTAAGCGTACGCGTAATGTTGGTCCGGGTCGTCTCGTCCAACAATACCGCCGAACCAAAGTATGACATGCTGGTAGGCAGTATGACTTATATCGCCCACAACTCACTTGTGTTCTACTCGTGCATATAACATCAACATAAATAACCTAGGCTCGGATGCCACTGTTGGGTTTCGTAGTAATTTCAAAAAATTTCCTACGCACGCGCAAGATCATGTGATGCATAGCAACGAGAGGGGAGAGTGTTGTCTACGTACCCACGCAGACCGACTGCGGAAGCGTTGACGCAACGTAGAGGAAGTAGTCGTACGTCTTCACGATCCAACCGATCAAGCACCGAAACTACGGCACCTCCGAGTTCGAGCACACGTTCAGCTCGATGACGATCCCCGGACTCTGATCCAGCAAAGTGTCGAGGAAGAGTTCCGTCAGCACGACGGCGTGGTGACGATCTTGATGTACTACAGTAGCAGGGCTTCGCCTAAACTCCGCTACAGTATTATCAAGGACTATGGTGGCTGGGGGCACCGCACACGACTAAGGAATAGATCACGTGGATCAACTTGTGTGTTCTAGGGTGCCTCTACCTCAGTATATAAAGGACCAAAGGGGGGAGGCTGGCCGGCCACAAGGGGCGCGCCAGGAGAGTCCTACTCCCTCCAGGAGTAGGATTCCCCCCCCCCCCAATCCTAGTTGGAATAGGATTCCTCGGGGGGGGGGGGAAGAGAGAGAGGGGGGCGGCCACCTCTCCTAGTCCTAATAGGACTAGGGGAGGGGGGAGGTGCGCAGCCCACCTTGGGCTGCCCCTTTCTCCTTTCCACTAAAGCCCACTAAGGCCCATATGGTTCCCGGGGGGTTCCGGTAACCTCCCGGTAATCCGGTAAAATCCCGATTTCACCCGGAACACTTCCAATATCCAAACATAGGCTTCCAATATATCAATCTTTATGTATCGACCATTTCGAGACTCCTCGTCATGTCCGTGATCACATCCGGGACTCGGAACTAACTTCGGTACATCAAAATGCATAAACTCGTAATATAACTGTCATCGTAACCTTAAGCGTGCGGACCCTACGGGTTCGAGAACAATGTAGACATGACCGAGACATGTCTCCGGTCAATAAGCAATAGCGGGACCTGGATGCCCATATTGGCTCCTACATATTCTACGAAGATCTTTATCGGTCAGACCGCATAACAACATACGTTGTTCCCTTTGTCATCGGTATGTTACTTGCCCGAGATTCGATCGTCGGTATCCAATACCTAGTTCAATCTCGTCGCCGGAAAGTCTCTTTACTCGTTCCATAATACATCATCTCACAACTAACATCTTAGTTACAATGCTTACAAGGCTTATGTGATGTGTATTACCGAGAGGGCCCAGAGATACCTCTCCGACAATCCGAGTGACAAATCCTAGTCTCGAAATACGCCAACCCAACATGTACCTTTGGAGACACCTGTAATGCTCCTTTATAATCACCCAGTAACATTGCGACGTTTGGTAGCACCCAAAGTGTTCCTTCGGCAAACGGGAGTTACATAATCTCATAGTCATAGGAACATGTATAAGTCATGAAGAAAGGTAATAGCAACATACTAAACGATCGGGTGCTAAGCTAATGGAATGGGTCATGTCAATCAGATCATTCAACTAATGATGTGACCTCGTTAATCAAATAACAACTCATTGTTCATGGTTAGGAAACATAACCATCTTTGATTAACGAGCTAGACAAGTAGAGGCATACTAGTGACACTTTGTTTGTCTATGTATTCACACATGTATTATGTTTCCGGTTAATACAATTCTAGCATGAATAATAAACATTTATCATGATTATAAGGAAATAAATAATAACTTTATTATTGCCTCTAGGGCATATTTCCTTCACTTGCAAATCTCTATGTCTCCCACCTGGACTAGATCTCGGATGGAATTGAAGCGTTTCTTGATGTGCTTGGTTCTCTTGTGAAATCTGGATTCCTTTGCCAAGGCAATTGCACCAGTATTGTCACAAAAGATTTTCATTGGACCCGATGCACTAGGTATGACACCTAGATCGGATATGAACTCCTTCATCCAGACTCCTTCGTTCGCTGCTTCCGAAGCAGCTATGTACTCCGCTTCACATGTAGATCCCGCTACGACGCTTTGTTTAGAACTGCACCAACTGACAGCTCCACCGTTTAATGTAAACACGTATCTAGTCTGCGATTTAGAATCGTCCGGATCAGTGTCAAAGCTTGCATCAACCTAACCTTTTACGTTGAGCTCTTTGTCACCTCCATATACGAGAAACATATCCTTAGTACTTTTCAGGTATTTCAGGATGTTCTTGACCGCTGTCCAGTGATCCATTCCTGGATTACTTTGGTACCTCCCTGCTAAACTTATAGCAAGGCACACATCAGTTCTGGTACACAGCATTGCATACATGATAGAACCTATGGCTGAAGCATAGGGAACATCTTTCATTTTCTCTCTATCTTCTGCAGTGGTCGGGCATTGAGTCTGACTCAACTTCACACCTTGTAACACAGGCAAGAACCCTTTCTTTGCTTGATCCATTTTGAACTTCTTCAAAATCTTGTCAAGGTATGTGCTTTGTGAAAGTCCAATTAAGCGTCTTGATCTATCTCTATAGATTTTTATGCCTAATATGTAAGCAGCTTCACCGAGGTCTTTCATTGAAAAACTCTTATTCAAGTATCCCTTTATGCTATCCAGAAATTCTATATCATTTCCAATCAGTAATATGTCATCCACATATAATATCAGAAATGCTACAGAGCTCCCACTCACTTTCTT
>NC_053024.1:45042646-45301511 GCF_003073215.2 Triticum urartu
AGCTTCTGAACAAGACATCATATGAACTCCTAACTGGCAAGAAGCCAAATGTCAGTTACTTCAGAGTATTTGGCGCAAAGTGCTGGATCAAGGACCCACACCACACCTCAAAGTTTGCACCAAAAGCACATGAGGGCTTCATGCTTGGATATGGAAAGGATTCACACTCCTACAGAGTCTTCAATCTCTTCCATTACAAAGTGGTTGAAACAGTGGATGTGCGGTTTGATGAGACAAATGGTTCACAAAGAGAGCAACTGCCAAATGTTCTAGATGAAGTTCCAGCTAGTGAATCAATCAAGCTTATGGGAACTGGAGAGATTATACCTTCTGAAGCTCATCCTAAAGAAGAACTTATCATCTCATCACCTGATCAACATGAAGACATTGCTCAACCTGAAGACATTCCTCCCAACAACAACACAGATCAGCATGAGCAAAGTCTTCGCCCTATACATCCTCGTGTTGCCAATGAAGTGCAGATTGACAGAATAATTGACAGCATCAATGCACCTGGTCCACTCACTCGTTCAAGGGCAACTCAGCTAGCAAATTTCTGTGGGCACTTCACATTCGTATCAATATCAGAACCCAAGAAAGTTGAAGAAGCCTTCATGGAACCTGAATGGATTCAAGCTATGCAAGAAGAGCTTCAACAGTTTGAGCTGAATAATGTATGGGAACTGGTTAAGCGTCCTGATCCACGGAAGCACAACATAATAGGCACCAAATGGATATACGGCAACAAGCAAGATGAGCGTGGTCAAGTTGTCAGAAACAAAGCTCGTCTCGTTGCTCAAGGATATACTCAAGTGGAGGGCATTGACTTCGATGAAACATTTGCTCCCGTGGCTAGGCTTGAAGCCATACGCATACTGCTAGCCTATGCAAATCATCATAACATACTTCTATATCAAATGGACGTGAAAAGTTCCTTTCTCAATGGAAAGATTGAAGAAGAAGTGTATGTTGCACAACCGCCTGGCTTTGAAAATCCAAAACATCCTGACATGGTATACAAGCTCAAGAAGGCACTGTATGGCCTCAAACAAGCCCCTAGGGCCTGGTATGACACACTCAAGTACTTTCTGAAGAGCAAAGGCTTCATACCTGGTTCCCTGGATCCCACTCTTTTCACGAAGACATATGATGGTGAACTGTTTGTATGCCAAATATATGTGGATGACATTATCTTCGGCTGCACCAATCAGAAGTACAGTGAAGAGTTTAGATATATGATGCAAGAGCAATATCATATGTCCATGATGGGGGAGATGAAGTTCTTCCCTGGTCTTCAAATACGACAACAGCGCAATGGCATCTTCATATCTCAAGAGAAGTATCTCAAAGATTGCCTGAAGAAGTTCGGTATGCAAGACTGCAAAGGCTTCACAACACCAATGCCAGCCAAACATCATCTAGGTCCTGACGACAATGGTAAAGAGTTCGATCAAAAGGTATGCCGCTCCATGATTGGGTCTTTGCTTTATTTATGTGCATCTAGGCCAGATATCATGCTTAGTGTTTGCATGTGTGCTCGATTTCAAGCGGCACCAAAGGAGTCGCATCACTTAGCTGTGAAGCGAATTCTTCGATATTTGGATCACACGCCAACTCTAGGATTATGGTATCCAAAGGGCTCAGAGTTTGATTTGGTTGGATTTTCGGATGCTGATTATGCTGGTGACAAGGTTGATCGCAAGTCTACATCAGGCACATGTCACTTTCTGGGACAATCACTTGTATGTTGGTCTTCAAAGAAGCAGAACTGAGTATGTCTCTCCACTGCTGAATCTGAATACATTGCTGCTGGATCTTGCTGCGCTCAGCTTCTGTGGATGAAGCAAACACTCAAGGATTATGGCATTCATCTGAAGCAAGTGCCACTTTACTGCGACAACGAAAGCGCCATCAAGATTGCCAACAACCCAGTTCAGCACTCGAAGACAAAGCACATTGAAATTCGTCATCACTTTCTCAGAGATCATGTTGTGAAGGAAGACATTGATATCATACACGTCAACACTGAAGAGCAATTGGCAGATATCTTTACCAAGCCCTTGGATGAGAAGAGGTTTTGCAAGTTACGGTGTGAGCTAAATATCTTGGAATCCTCAAATGTCCTGTGATCAGGCACACATCCTAACACTTAAGCATATTGATGACTTAGATGTGCAACACACAAAGTAAAGTATATCTTCAATCAATGAAGACATACATTCTAAGTGTGAATACATTAATGTGGAATTTGACTTCGGAGCGCCACGATAATTGTGCGCCGTGTCTGGGTCTAATACTTCTTATACGGTGGGTAACGCCACCACCAAACGTTCCATTTTGAAGTGTTTAACTCATGACGTTACCTTGCAATATCTTCACATTTGGTTTGGCTTCGAACTTAACATGTCTTCATGACTATCTTCACTACGTTGATTATATAGATATATACTCTACTGTTCTGTCCTCTACAGCATTCACTTATATCTATGTCTTCTTGGTTGAATCTTTTGAACTAAGTGAATGTGATCGGACCCTAATGTCTCTATGCTTTCTATCTCAAATTCTATCTCTCCAAGTCATATGCATTCTATTGAAACTGTCGAATGTCTTCACTGTGTCCTTGTCAGCTGAAGATATAGAGACAACCATAAAGTCCGTTTTTAATGCTCAATTCCTCCACATAAAATCCGGAGAAGCAGGAACGACCGCCCGACAATTTAGGCGTGCGTGGGACGTGGAACAAACCCCAAACTTCCTCTAACTGGCCACGCGTTCCTCAAATGCGAACCGCCAGGGGCACCTGCATAATAGCACAGTGCCACCCCTGAGTCTATAAATTCACACTTACCGCGGTCATTATCTCCTTCTTCCACCCTCGCACAAACCCTAGCGCCACCGCTAGCACTCGACGACGCCGTAGACGAAGCGCTTCGCTGCCGCAACCTCTCCAACGCCGTCCTCACGCCGACCGCGGACATCGTCCTCTCCGCCGTCGCCGTAGGTGTTTTCCGTCGCCAAGTTAGGGCACAGAGGACTGAACTGCTCGGCATCAACTTCCTTCCGTCTAGCAGTTCCAGTGTGGTAAATAAAACTTCTTTTTACAGCCTCTTTTGATCTCATGGTTCTGTCACTTTCTACCATAAGAAGTTTCTCTTTACACTAGTTAGATCTCTCGCTGCATCTCATAACATGCCTACTATATTCACTTCTGCTTCATAAAGTAGTTAGATTCCTCACTTGTACTGATCTGTGGGTTCGTACAAATCTGGAACCAACTTCTTATCTATAAGTGAATGTCTTCGCACAATGAGGTCAATGTCTTCTAAACATATTAATCTTCAAAACCTTCTGTGAATGCATATGACCTCTTCCCCTTCCCTCGCACCTTAATGCTGTCACAGGTACATGTCCGTGGGAGAATCCTTCGGTTCTCATAGTCTGCATTCATTTGCAGAATTCCTACAGCATCACATAAACTCTCCTGAAGCCAGTTCCTGTTGGTCCAGAAAAAGAAAGCCTTTGAAAGTTTTGAAGCCTTTCAAGTTAAAGTTTATGGCTTCAGTAGCAGCAGCAAGAAAGGGGGGCAGACAGAGACGTGAGGGAACTTCCAAGGATCTGCCTGAAGACTTGGCAGAAATGTACAAAACAGATCCAGAAGAGAGCTATGGGCAGCGCAAAACCCAAATCCAATGGATTCGACGCTATTAGGCAGAACAGTGGTTCAAATATCGCTTCGTCACCCATGAGTATGCTGAAAAGAATGCTATCAAGAGTCCATGGGGGGATATCTTATACAAGAACCTTGTACCCAGGACCAGAGATGAAGCCATTGCTCAAGGCTTCTACCCATGCATGGTCCGAGGACCACAGCCTGATGATGCACATCCGTCGTCACTTCTCTGGTGTCGTGACGACAATCTCTTCAAGCGCAACTTTCAGTTTTCCCAACAGTCAGCGAAGCTAAACAAGAAGAAATTTGGGCTTGACTTCAACCCTGGTCCCTCCTCACCAAGGGCAGATGGCACACGCGACGCGGAACCCAATATCATCGGTCCATTTGCCAATCTTGAGGGCCTGATCACCCACATCTTAGTCCAAGGGACTGCTGTGAATGACCCTCCAGCTGATTCTGAGTCTGATGAAGCTCCTGCTGTGCCGAAGCCTAAGCAGACAAAGAAACCAAAAGCTTCAAAGCCGGCCCCGGCCTAAAAATCTCAAGGGTGAAGCCATTGAAAACTGCACCTCCTGAAGTCAGTGTGCAGTCTGAAGACGTATCCCGCGTCTCCAAGCCCCTGAAGGAAAAGGAGCCCCAGAAACAAACAGGCAAAGAGCTCACTGCTGCTACCATTCTGCGCAGTGAAGCTATTGATCTATCAAGCGATGAAGATCTGGGCGATGACGCACTAGAGAAGCTCATCAAAAGCAAGGAAGAAGCGGAAATCTTCAACAATCTGCCTCTCTTTGATGTCGCCATCATCAACAGCTTCATCGATGAATGGTTTGACTCACCAGATATAAGCTTCAATGATCTGCAGCTGCCAGTTGGCCTCAGTGTCGCCTTCCAAGGCGCAATTGCTTCAGAACTGGCCATTGCTCAGCGCATCGTTGAGCTGAAACATAAAATTGATCACGAAAAAGCTCAGTTCAAGAAGAACATGGCCAGCCTCAGCGTGCAGGAAGTGAGGAGCTTCAAAATCATGCTACATGAGCTCAAAGAAAACTTTCTGAAGAAGCATGCTGAAGCTCAGGGCTCGCGTGAAAGGATGAAGTCTTTGGCAGACAAATGTGTTCAAGCCTACAACGAGGCTAAAAAGCGCAAGGCACTTGGGCGTCCTGGCATCGACCCCAAGATGGCTGCAAAGAAGAAGAAGCAGCCTGCTGTGAGTGAACCAGAGGCATGAAGACAAGCAGCTATTCCGATTGTCTTCCCAACCGCCACGATTGGCTCGAAGCCAAATAGCCGGTCAACAGCTTCAGAGCTAAAGAAGAAAAGAGCTGCAGAAGTTGAAGCCAGAAAAAGGAAGAGCTCCGAAGCCTCTCCTACTGCCCCAGCAAAAAGAAGCGCAAGGTCAAGAAATCTAAGGCTGCTCCTGCAGAGCCCTTGATGGTTGAACCCTTTCTGTCATTCACCCCAATGCAGAAAGAAGACTGACAGTTCATGAGCCTGCTCCCACAGAGGCTCCTGACGCTGAAGATATTCCAGCAGCCGACCCAATAGCTGCTGAAGACATTGGTCATCAGGACAATGTGCAAGATGATGCAGCCCTTCCTCAGCTTGAAAAAAGCGAACTCATCAGTATTGGTCATCCTCTGACGCCAATGGCACAAGATGAGTCATGGGCGGATCGCCCTTAGGAGGAAGAAGACTTTGAGGTTCAGCCCACTCTGACCCCACAAGTGTCGTCTGCGTTCCGTAGGCTTCGCAAAGGTCCACGGCCTCAAGTCCAGTCTGCAGAAATTCCGGCTGCATCAGCCGAAGATAATGAAGAAGCACCTCCAGAACCCACTCCACCGCTCCATCAAGATGCAGTTCTCCAGGAGAACGTGCATGAGGTTGTCCCTCCAACTTCAAACACTGAAGCCAATGTGGAGCCCGCCCCACCAAATGCTTCAGCGGACAGCGAAGCCACTGAGCCAGACACTTCAGTTCCTGAGTCTGCTACAGGTCCACAATTTGATTATCACATAGAGCACAGGCCTCATGTCCAGAAGCCAATCCCAAGGCTTCCAAGGTTCCTAGGTCCTGCATCAGCACCTGGCTCCTTTGATATAAACAGCTTCAAGGCAGACAATACATTTTTCAATAGCTTCAAGAACCCCTATTCAAGGGAAAGGATTGTATCAGACAGGTTCTAGAGCTATTCACAGCGCCGCTATTATTCATGCATCTTATACAACCAAGGTCGCATCTTCCCTCACAAGCGCCTTGAGGTTGAAGCCATTGCTGGTCTGCCATGTCTTGAGGAAGCTTTGGACCGCTTCAGGCAAGTGGGTCTGCTGCCGTTTGTGACTGATGAAGAGCACTGGAACAAAGAGCTTCTGCTTCAGTTTTATGCCACTCTCCATATCAAAGGATACAACAGAGATCCGAAGACTTGGATCCTGGAGTGGATGACCGGAAATGTCCATCATGAAGCCAATGCATTTGATATCATTGAGCTCACCGGCCTGCCCACTCCAGGTGAATTCTTCGAGGAAGGCTGCCAACCACATTCTGAAGCTATTGAGAGCATTTTCCAGAGACCTGAACCAAATATGAGTCAGATGCTCTCAATGATGAAGCCATTGCCTCAGGATGCACCCTATCCAACTGAGTTCTTCGTTGAAGACCTAGAGTACCTGCCCAGGACCATATATCACATTATCCGTCGGACTCTCTGGCCCATTAAGGGACACTCACCACATGCCAAGATTGAGGGTGCAATGAAGACTCTCATATTCTATATCATGCATGGAAAATGCTTCAACGCACAGGATCTCTTCATACGCCAACTTGCAGCGTCAGGCTTGGACTTATTTGGTTTAAAGTTCAATGCCCCTTGGGTGATGAGGCTGATCAAACTGCACTCTACGATCTCATATCAGCCCTTAGCCCGAAACCATCGGATCTTCCTGCCAGATGTGGATATCTCTACTGAAGCAATATACCCTGAGCCTGCCAAGCAACCGATAAGTCTTCAGAATGCCGAACACCAGAGCTTCACGCAGAATGTTGAAGGTGTTGAAGCCATGTCTAGGGTCTATCCGATGGCTGGCACTACACGTGCACCAGCATCTACTGAAGCCACAGATAGCACAAATGCTCGAAGACCCAAGAAGCGTGCTCGTGTCCTCACTGACCGAGAGCTTCTTGTGGCCCTTCATCAAAAGCAAGATAGGCATCACAACTGGCTGAAACGTCAGATGAAGAGCCTCTTGGTGGATGTCA
The DNA here is from genome assembly GCF_003073215.2 of Triticum urartu. NCBI lineage: Eukaryota > Viridiplantae > Streptophyta > Magnoliopsida > Poales > Poaceae > Triticum > Triticum urartu. The sequence continues at coordinate 45,049,575 of NC_053024.1, forward strand.
ATCGTCTTCGAAACCTTGCCACCAAGAATGCCTTCGTTACACATGAGACTTACCGTCGTACGTGGAAAGGGCTCTCAATGATCTGCACTGAAGCTGAACTTGAAGAGGATGGCTTCACAGAGCGCTTCAAATTTGACACCACACCTCCTAGAAGGGCTGTGATGCGCAACACACCGTCACTTGAAGTCTCTGAGTTTTCTTCATCTGCTGCCACAGTTACTGCAAGGATCATTGATGAAGACGACGATGCTACTTCACCACCACCTGCTTCAGCACCTCAAAGCTCTGCACCGCCAAACAACTCCACCGACCCTGCTGCGCCTGGGAACGCGTAGAAAACTCTATGTCTTCAAACCTTTTTGGTCATTCCTGACAAAAGGGGGAGAAGCATATGATGTTTATAGTCTTCAAGCGGGTCAATATGGGCGGGTGCCTTATGTTTTGTTATACTTTGCTTCGTGTTTACAACTCTTGTTTTTGCTTCATTTGGTTCTTTGAGTTGTAAACACTAAAACTCGATGGTCGTCTGCTACTTGTTTACCACTCTGTTTGCGAAGATAAATTCCGCATGTGCGACGATAAATTCCGCACTTATCTCATTCTGCAGACGTCCATTTTCCATTATGCATGTCATTATCTTCATATACTTTCACATGCATAGTGGATTGTCATCATAAGCTGAAGCGGATCTCCACAAGTACAACCTGCCATGTGCATTTGCATTCCAAAAGAAAATTGACTTATATGCACATCTTCAGGGGGAGCCCTTGCAACTTATGAAGACAATTCCTTTACAAACTTCACACTTTTTATTCCCCGTTGAAAACTTCAACTAGTTTGTCATCAATCACCAAAAAGGGGGAGATTGTAAGTGCATCTAGTTCCACCCCTAGTTGGTTTTGGAGTATTGACGACAAACCTAGTTGAGGGACTAATGTGTTTGTAAGAATTGCAGGAAAACACAGGTAGAAGTCCCTTATTGATTCGGTTTTACTACCAGAGATGACCCCTAAAAATGTATGAAGACATTGAAGACAAAGGTGGTATATGAAGATATTCACATTGAAGACTATGACAAAAGAAGACATGTTATGAAGCCTATGGAGCTCGAAGACTTAGATCTTTCGTAGTTCTTTTTATTTTGTGTTGAGTCATAGGAACCACCATACTGTTAATTGGGGTCCAGGAGAACGAGTCAGAATGACTGAAGTGATGCCTAAATCAAAAACCTATGTCTTCGAGTGAAGACAATGAGAGCGAATCTTGTCCAGAGCCGGACAAGTCAGCTTTTCTTGTAGCCCAAGTAAAGTTGCCATGAGAGTTCGAAATCTGACCGTTGAGACACGTGTCAGTTCCTTAGTGACCTAGGGTCATTTCGGACAAATCAGGTCGGGTTGCCAAGTGGCTATAAATAGCCCACCCCCACAACCATAAACGGTTGGCTGCTCAGATTTCAGTGCACGGCTTTTGTCATTTGAGAGCAACCCACCTCGAAGCCTTTGAGAGAAAATTCCTAGTGAGGAGAAAAGCCCTAGCCACCTAGAGCCAGAGTAAATTGGGCATCACTTAAGTCTTCTTGTCTGTGTGATCTGAAGACTTATTACACTTGAGGACTGTGAATCCTCCAGACGGTTAGGCGTCGCGTTCAGAGCATCCAAGAGACATTGTGGATTGCCAGTGAACGAAGTCTGTGAAGGTTTGGGAGTCTACCTTGAAGACTTACCAGAGTGATTAGGCGAGGACTAAGTGACCTTAGCTCAAGGAGAATACTGTGTGTTCAGGACTGGGTGTCCGGGACTGTGTGTCCTAAGGTTTAAATACCTAACCGCTCCAACCGGACGTACAGTTGTCACAGCAACTGGAACTGGTCCAACATATCATTGTCTTCAATGAGTCACTGGTTTCATCTTCACTTACTCTTCTTACTGTTGCACATTGTGAAGCCACTCCATGCTTGCTTTATCTTTAGTTTTCACAACGTGAATGTATGAACTGTTTGGCTTCATAACTTCTTCCTACCGATCCTTATTTCACTTCACTTGTTTGTCATTGTGCTTTCACTCTATTGAATACATGACCATGGCTGGCCGAGTGTAATCTAACTTCCGTTGCATAGTAATAGGCATAATCTTCGCTGTTTGTCTTCATAACTCTCACGTTTTGAAGACTTTCGTAAAAATCGCCTAGTCACCCCCCTCCTCTAGTCGATATAACGCACTTTTTGGAACCACTTGATTATGAATCACTTGGTACTTGCGAACCGTGCCTCATGGGCAAGATGACTAAAACACCGTTCTCCGGTTCTATGGAGAGAGCAACAGATTTGTTGGAAATCATACATACCGATGTATGTGGTCCGATGAATATTGAAGCTCGTGGCGGATATCGTTATTTTCTCACCTTCACAGATGACTTAAGCAGATATGGATATATCTACTTAATGAAACATAAGTCTGAAACATTTGAAAAGTTCAAAGAATTTTAGAGTGAAGTGGAAAATCATCGTAACAAGAAAATAAAGTTTCTACGATCTGATCGTGGAGGAGAATATTTGAGTTACGAGTTTGGTGTACATTTGAAAAATTGTGGAATAGTTTCGCAACTCACGCCACCCGGAACACCACAGCGTAATGGTGTGTCCGAACGTCGTAATCGTACTTTACTAGATACGGTGCGATCTATGATGTCTCTTACTGATTTACCGCTATCGTTTTGGGGTTATGCTTTAGAGACGGCCGCATTCACGTTAAATAGGGCACCATCAAAATCCGTTGAGACGACGCCTTATGAACTATGGTTTGGCAAGAAACCAAAGTTGTCGTTTCTTAAAGTTTGGGGCTGCGATGCTTGTGTGAAAAAGCTTCAACCTGTTAAGCTCGAACCCAAATCGGAGAAATGTGTCTTCATAGGATACCCAAAGGAGACTGTTGGGTGCACCTTCTATCACAGATCCGAAGGCAAGACATTCTTTGCTAATAATGGATCCTTTCTAGAGAAGGAGTTTCTCTCGAAAGAAGTGAGTGGGAGGGAAGTAGAACTTGACAAGGTAACTGTACCTGCTCCCTTATTGGAAAATAGTACATCACAGAAAACTGTTTCTGGGACATCTATACCAATTAGTGAGGAAGCTAATGATGTTGATCATGAAACTTCAGGTCAAGATACTACTGAACCTCGTAGATCGACCAGAGCGAGATCCGCACCAGAGTGGTACGGTAATCCTGTTCTGGAAGTCATGCTACTAGATCATGATGAACCTACGAACTATGAAGAAGCGATGGTGAGCCCAGATTCCGCAAAGTGGCTTGAAGCCATGAAATCTGAGATGGGATCCATGTATGAGAACAAAGTATGGACTTTGGTTGACTTGCCCGATGATCGGCAAGCAATTGAGAATAAATGGATCTTCAAGAAGAAGACTGACGCTGATGGTAATGTTACTGTCTACAAAGCTCGACTTGTCGCAAAAGGTTTTCGACAAGTTCAAGGGGTTGACTACGATGAGACCTTCTCACCCGTGGCGATGCTTAAGTCTGTCCGAATCATGTTAGCAATAGCTGCATTTTATGATTATGAAATTTGGCAGATGGATGTCAAAACTGCATTCCTGAATGGATTTCTGGAAGAAGAGTTGTATATGATGCAACCAGAAGGTTTTGTCGATCCAAAGGGAGCTAACAAAGTGTGCAAACTCCAGCGATCCATTTATGGACTGGTGCAAGCCTCTCGGAGTTGGAATAAACGCTTTGATAGTGTGATCAAAGCATTTGGTTTTATACAGACTTTCGGAGAAGCCTGTATTTACAAGAAAGTGAGTGGGAGCTCTGTAGCATTTCTGATATTATATGTGGATGACATATTACTGATTGGAAATGATATAGAATTTCTGGATAGCATAAAGGGATACTTGAATAAGAGTTTTTCAATGAAAGACCTCGGTGAAGCTGCTTACATATTAGGCATAAAAATCTATAGAGATAGATCAAGACGCTTAATTGGACTTTCACGAAGCACAAGCACATACCTTGACAAGATTTTGAAGAAGTTCAAAATGGATCAAGCAAAGAAAGGGTTCTTGCCTGTGTTACAAGGTGTGAAGTTGAGTCAGACTCAATGCCCGACCACTGCAGAAGATAGAGAGAAAATGAAAGATGTTCCCTATGCTTCAGCCATAGGCTCTATCATGTATGCAATGTTGTGTACCAGACCTGATGTGTGCCTTGCTATAAGTCTAGCAGGGGAGGTACCAAAGTAATCCAGGAGTGGATCACTGGACAGCGGTCAAGAACATCCTGAAATACCTGAAAAGACTAAGGATATGTTTCTCGTATATGGAGGTGACAAAGAGCTCAACGTAAAAGGTTACGTTGATGCAAGCTTTGACACTGATCCGGACGATTCTAAATCGCAAACCGGATACGTGTTTACATTAAACGGTGGAGCTGTCAGTTGGTGCAGTTCTAAACAAAGCGTCGTAGCGGGATCTACATGTGAAGCGGAGTACATAGCTGCTTCGGAAGCAGCGAACGAAGGAGTCTGGATGAAGGAGTTCATATCCGATCTAGGTGTCATACCTAATGCATCGGGTCCAATGAAAATCTTTTGTGACAATACTGGTGCAATTGCCTTGGCAAAGGAATCCAGATTTCACAAAAGGACCAAACACATCAAGAGACGCTTCAATTCCATCCGGGATCTAGTCCAGGTGGGAGACATAGAGATTTGCAAGATACATATAGATCTGAATGTTGCAGACCCGTTGACTAAGCCTCTTCCACGAGCAAAACATGATCAGCACCAAGGCTCCATGGGTGTTAGAATCATTACAGTGTAATCTAGATTATTGACTCTAGTGCAAGTGGGAGACTGAAGGAAATATGCCCTAGAGGCAATAATAAAGTTATTATTTATTTCCTTATAATCATGATAAATGTTTATTATTCATGCTAGAATTGTATTAACCGGAAACGTAATACATGTGTGAATACATAGACAAACAAAGTGTCACTAGTATGCCTCTACTTGACTAGCTCGTTAATCAAAGATGGTTATGTTTCCTAACCATGAACAATGAGTTGTTATTTGATTAACGAGGTCACATCATTAGTTGAATGATCTGATTGACATGACCCATTCCATTAGCTTAGCACCCGATCGTTTAGTATGTTGCTATTGCTTTTCTTCATGACTTATACATGTTCCTATGACTATGAGATTATGCAACTCCCGTTTACCGGAGGAACACTTTGGGTGCTACCAAACGTCACAACGTAACTGGGTGATTATAAAGGAGCATTACAGGTGTCTCCAAAGGTAGATGTTGGGTTGGCGTATTTCGAGATTAGGATTTGTCACTCCGATTGTCGGAGAGGTATCTCTGGGCCCTCTCGGTAATACACATCACATAAGCCTTGCAAGCATTACAACTAATATGTAGTTGTGAGATGATGTATTACGGAACGAGTAAAGAGACTTGCCGGTAACGAGATTGAACTAGGTATTGGATACCGACGATCGAATCTCGGGCAAGTAACATACCGATGACAAAGGGAACAACGTATGTTGTTATGCGGTCTGACCGATAAAGATCTTCGTAGAATATGTAGGAGCCAATATGAGCATCCAGGTTCCGCTATTGGTTATTGACCGGAGACTGTCTCGGTCATGTCTACATTGTTCTCGAACCCGTAGGGTCCGCACGCTTAAGTTACGATGACAGTAATTATGAGTTTATGCATTGATTTGACCGAAGGTTGTTCAGAGTCCCGGATGTGATCACGGACATGACGAGGAGTCTCGAAATGGTCGAGACAAAGATTGATATATTGGAAGCCTATGTTTGGACATCGGAAGTGTTCCGGGTTAAATCGGGATTTTACCGGAGTACCGGGAGGTTACCGGAACCCCCCGGGAGCCATATGGGCCTTATGGGCCTTAGTGGAAGAAAGGCAAGGTGAAAGGGCTGCCCACAAGGGCTGCGCGCCTCCCACCTTCCCCTAGTCCTATTAGGACTAGGAGAGGTGGCCGGCAACCCCTCTCCCTCTTTCCCCCTCGGGGAATCCTAGTTGGAATAGGATTGGAGGGGAGTCCTACTCCCGGAAGGAGTAGGACTCCTCCTGCGCCTCCCTCCTTGGCCGGCCAGCCTCCCCCCTCTACTCCTTTATATACGGAGGCAGGGGACACCTCTAGACACACAAGTTGATCCACGTGATCTATTCCTTAGCCGTGTGCGGTGCCCCCTGCCACCATATACCTCGATAATACTGTAGCGGAGTTTAGGCGAAGCCCTGCTGCTGTAGTACATCAAGATCGTCACCACGCCGTCGTGCTGACGGAACTCTTCCCCGACACTTTGCTGGATCGGAGTCCGGGGATCGTCATCGAGCTGAACGTGTGCTCGAACTCGGAGGTGCCGTAGTTTCGGTGCTTGATCGGTTGGATCGTGAAGACGTACGACTACTTCCTCTACGTTGTGTGATCGCTTCCGCAGTCGGTCTGCGTTGGTACGTAGACAACACTCTCCCCTCTCGTTGCTATGCATCACATGATCTTGCGTGTGCGTAGGAATTTTTTTGAAATTACTACGAAACCCAATAGCAAGATACATATGGATCTGAATGTTGCAGACCCATTGACTAAGCCTCTTCCACGAGCAAAACATGATCAGCACCAAGGCTCCATGGGTGTTAGAATCATTACAGTGTAATCTAGATTATTGACTCTAGTGCAAGTGGGAGACTAAAGGAAATATTCCCTAGAGGCAATAATAAAGTTATTATTTATTTCCTTATAATCATGATAAATGTTTATTATTCATGCTAGAATTGTATTAATCGGAAACATAATACATGTGTGAATACATAGAAAAACAAAGTGTCACTAGTATGCCTCTACTTGACTAGCTCGTTAATCAAAGATGGAAGGAAATATGCCCTAGAGGCAATAATAAAGTTATTATTTATTTCCTTATAATCATGATAAATGTTTATTATTCATGCTAGAATTGTATTAACCGGAAACATAATACATGTGTGAATACATAGACAAACAAAGTGTCACTAGTATGCCTCTACTTGACTAGCTCGTTAATCAAAGATGGTTATGTTTCCTAACCATGAACAATTGTTTTTATTTGATTAACGAGGTCACATCATTAGTTGAATGATCTGATTGACATGACCCATTCCATTAGCTTAGCACCCGATCGTTTAGTATGTTGCTATTGCTTTCTTCATGACTTATACATGTTCCTATGACTATGAGATTATGCAACTCCCGTTTGCCGGAGGAACACTTTGGGTGCTACCAAACGTCACAACGTAACTGGGTGATTATAAAGGAGCATTACAGGTGTCTCCAAAGGTAGATGTTGGGTTGGCGTATTTCGAGATTAGGATTTGTCACTCCGATTGTCGGAGAGGTATCTCTGGGCCCTCTCGGTATACACATCACATAAGCCTTGCAAGCATTTGTAACTAAGATGTTAGTTGTGAGATGATGTATTACGGAACGAGTAAAGAGACTTGCCGGTAACGAGATTGAACTAGGTATTGGATACCGACGATCGAATCTCGGGCAAGTAACATACCGATGACAAAGGGAACAACGTATGTTGTTATGCGGTCTGACCGATAAAGATCTTTGTAGAATATGTAGGAGCCAATATGGGCATCCAGGTCCCGCTATTGGTTATTGACCGGAGATGTCTCGGTCATGTCTACATTGTTCTCGAACCGAACCCGAAGGGTGTCACGACCGGTTTTCCAATAAAAATGTTTATTGAGAAACCAATCTATTGAGTCCGGAATGAGAAAAATCCTCCTTACCGGTAGACAAATTCTTGATACAATAAGCCAGTAGCATAAAATATATTACAGGGTCGAGCTACGGTTGCTCAACCAAATTATTACAAGCCCGCCAATAATTATACATAATGGCGGACATGACACAGTGGTGTGGAGGCATACTACTGACTCGAGGATAGGGTGGTGGTGGAAAAACACAGCGGGGAGTGAGATACATGACTCTAAAACTGGCATCTCATCGAGCGTCGAGGTGAGGCTCGATGAATTTATTTGGTAGCGGAAGCGGATATAATACAGTGACCAAATCCAGGGTCGCATGAGACTGACTGGGATTCCTCTAGGCGTCGGACTCGCTATCAAATTCTTCATCCATGAGATCGCCTTCGTCAGCATCTAGCCAAATCAACAAGCCAGGTGAGTACTTTGAAAGTACTCGCAAGACAGTTCGGACGTAAGATATAACAAATGCATGCATGGATGCGTCATGAGTATATTAACAGTGGCACATTAATTCGTAAAAACAAGACAGGTAAAAAGGGGGTCGGCGGTAGTCCGCTCGAAGACCCAACAAAATAACTGTAAACCCAATCGGGTGTCTGAAGCGACACCTCAATAGGAAGATAAATAAATAAAGCACGCCGCAGTCGGGCGTCTAGGCGACACCACATAAAGGGCTTTTAAAAGAAATGCCACAGTCGGGCGTCTGAGCGACGCCGCATAAAGGGCTTTAAAAGAAATGCCACAGTCGGGCGTCTGAGCGACGCCGCATAAAGGGCTTTAAAAGGAATGCCACAGTCGGGCGTCTGAGCGACACCACATAAAGGGCTTTAAAAGAAATGCCACAGTCGGACGTCTGAGCGACATCGCAGAAAGGGCTTTCATTGAAAGTAAAATATAACAATGCCACAGTCGGACGTCTGAGCGACATCATAGAAAGGGCTTCTGTTGAAAATAAATAATAACAATGCCACAGTCAGACGTCTGAGCGACGTCACAGAAAGGGCTTTTATTCACAAGTAAATACTACTCATAATAAATATTCAATTCATGAGAATAGACGGGTTAGTCCATCCATAGGAATAAACATTTAACCGGACTTAGCACTCATGTGATTCACCGAAGTCTCTGTCATCAAAACTGACATTTGTCAGGATAAGATAATACCGAACTTGGACATGGAATAGATGATTCAAAGGAATATATGAATTTGCAGAGTTTGTACGAAAAATTTTCCCACAGCCAACGGATTTCCGTAGTCACGAAGGACTAGTTCCGTTTACGGTATTTCGGAAGAAAACACAGCTAACCAGTACACACCCATCCTACCTCTCGATGCTAGGAATCACCCTAGACAGCGTCCAAGAAAAACTTTTGAGACGGGGAGATCACAATCTCGAATAGCATGGGATCAAATTTATATACGCGCGCTCGAAGGGGTGCCCCCCTCTTGGTCCCAACCGGAAACACCCATGCCCCCTGACAGGATGACTGGCTTTAATCCAGGGCCATGGAACCATCATCACGGCATCTCCTTTTGGTGTGTACCAGGAAAGCGGTTTGCAACTTACTAAGCCATATTCCTTGCGGAAAACAAGTGGTAGTACAGGGAAGGAAGAATGGAAGGAACTGGACCGATACGGGTTGACACTGAAGTCACATAGTCTGGCATAAGACTGGCATGCTACAACACTGCCATCTTACCCATCCTCATGCCAACACATGGCCATGCATACTCACATCCATCCACTTATGGATTTTCGAAACTCACTTGCCTCATCGTTGCATGTAACATGACATTCGTCGGTATGCTCATCAACATGCCATGAAACTACTTAATGCAAACATGCCAAAACAATCATCATATCAAAAGCTCAAACATGCTTGCCTGGTTCAGAGTAGTCGGAGCCTAGCTCGGTGAAGTTCGCGGTCCCGTCACCTCCTTCGGTATCTACGATATAAAGAAAATATATGCGCTATCGTGAATACCGTGAGGTGCAAAAAAATTATTCCAAATATTTTTCAAATAAATATGATAAAAAACTAGACAAAAATTTGAAGAGGACAGAAAAAGAATCACTCCAAAATTCCTTTCTGTTAAAAAGTTATAAGGGTTTTAACCCAAGAACTCATCTGTAATGAAACAGAAAACTTCCAGGGGCTAACTTTTAAAAACAGATAATGATTCGATAAAGAATACGCCAGCCCAGAGGGGTGACGTACTTTGGCAGAAGACGCCTTCAGAAAACGGTTCGTTTAAAAAGAACTGAGAGGCTGACGGGCGGATCCCACCTGTCAGGTTTGAATATTCAAACGGGGCGGCAGAGCTCGACAGTGCCCGAGAGCCGCGGTGGTCGCCGGCGGCGATCCACGGCGAGGCAGGGTGGTCGGGGGTTACCTTCGTGATCAGTGCACCCTTCCGCGTCTGTGCGTGGTGGTGGTGGTCGCCGGCGAGTACCACGTCGACGGCGGCCCTTGCTCCGGCGGACGGTGGCTCGGGTGGAGATGGATCTCGTTGGGGAGAGCTGCGAAGGCCAAATTGGAGTGGGGGTTAGCTCTCTGGTTGCTCGAGGAGGGTACTGACGAAGTTTGGGCGCCGGGGACGGCCTCAACGGAGCGAATCGAGACGGAGGCCGAGGCGGAACGGGGCGGCCGGAGTCGTGGGAGGAGACCTCCTCGAGGTCCTCCTAGTGGCCTGGCGGGGCTTTGGTGAGGTGCAGTGGTGGTGCGTGCTCGAGGGTGAGCTTGGGGTCCCCTTTTATAGGTGATCCGAGGTGGTGGCCGTGAACGGATAAGTCCGGTGGTGGATTACGGCGGCGCAGTGGCTGGACGGGGAGATTAGGGAGTTGGGCGTCATCGTGGAGGTCTACTGGTCCCATTTAGGTGCTAACCGCAGCGGGATTTGGTTCCTTAGGGGGAGCTCGACGGAACGGGGCGGCGCGGGCCCGTCGGCGGCAGGGAGCGACGCTCTATGCGTGCCGCGCCACGGCGACGGGTGCTGCATGCGTGCGCTGGCAAGGAGATGGCCACGCGGAGCTAGGAGGGTTGGGCGGCGCCGAACGGCGTTAGCCGCGTTCGTGCTCCCTGTCGGCCGCTACGGTGGTTCGGCCGCCGCAAGACACGCCGGCGCAGGCGGCCCAGGGCGCCACCGACGCCAGGAAGGCGCCAAGCGCGCTGCGGGGTGCTGGCCAGGGAGAAGGGGCTGCGTGCAACGCGCCAGGATGCACAGTTGACAAGTGACAATTCTCTGACGAAGAAACGACACTGAACTTCTTGAACTTTCTGAATTTTACTGAAAGTGCAAAGTAACAGTGCCGGCCAGGTGTTCGACAGAATGATTCTGGCATGTAGGGATTTTTCCTTGAGCTGATTTTTGGTGGAGTGGCCTCTCATTGCACCAGGAGACTGCCTGAATTTTTGTGGAAATTTTGGAGAAGTGTAGATATGAATTTCACCAAATTTGTCAAATCTGGTCCAAACTTGCAGTGAGTGAAATTTGAAAATTTGAAAAGAAGAAGAGTGGATCAAGATGGTTCTAGGTTGTGGGTACTAAGGACTATCCAGGGGAGTTGGTTTGGGATAAAAACTCAAAGGCAATGAGGTACTTGCTTTGAAAATCACTCAGGCTCAAAATAATTGGCAGAAATGATTTGAGAGATAAAATAATTGAAATAAAATCCAAAACTTGTTTGGACTTGTTGAGACAGAGAATTTAGATTGTTCAAAGGTGGAGGGAGGGATTTTGAGAAGATTTACTATAGGAGACATGGTAAAACCATGGGTGGTTTTCAAGATAAGAAAAACCTCAAAATTCATAGAGTTCTTTTTATAAGAAAAAGAATAATTTCCAAAAATATACTTTGAGAAGGGAACCATCAGAGAAAGAGTTTTAAATGATCAAACACCATAGTTTGAAGAAGATACAAAAATAAAAATCCTTGCCAAAGAAGTTTTTAAGAGGAAGGTTTTCTGGAAAAATTTAAATGGCCTCTTTTCAAAAACCAACAAAGTTTTTGCTGAAAACCAAATAAAAAATTTTTGGAGTGTCACATAGGGTCCGCATGCTTAAGGTTACGATGACAGTTATATTATGAGTTTATGCATTTTGATGTACCAAAGTTAGTTCGGAGTCCCGGATGTGATCACGGACATGACGAGGAGTCTCGAAATGGTCGAGACATAAAGATTGATATATTGGAAGCCTATGTTTGGATATCGGAAGTGTTTCGGGTGAAATCGGGATTTTACCGGATTACCGGGAGGTTACCGGAACCCCCCGGGAACCATATGGGCCTTAGTGGGCTTTAGTGGAAAGGAGAAAGGGGCAGCCCAAGGTGGGCTGCGCACCTCCCCCCTCCCCTAGTCCTATTAGGACTAGGAGAGGTGGCCGCCCCCCTCTCTCTCTTCCCCCCCCCCCCGAGGAATCCTATTCCAACTAGGATTGGGGGGGGGGGGAATCCTACTCCTGGAGGGAGTAGGACTCTCCTGGCGCGCCCCTTGTGGCCGGCCAGCCTCCCCCCCTTTGGTCCTTTATATACTGAGGTAGAGGCACCCTAGAACACACAAGTTGATCCACGTGATCTATTCCTTAGCCGTGTGCGGTGCCCCCAGCCACCATAGTCCTCGATAATACTATAGTGGAGTTTAGGCGAAGCCCTGCTACTGTAGTACATCAAGATCATCACCACGCCGTCGTGCTGACGGAACTCTTCCCCGACACTTTGCTGGATCGGAGTCCGGGGATCGTCATCGAGCTGAACGTGTGCTCGAACTCGGAGGTGCCGTAGTTTCGGTGCTTGATCGGTTGGATCGTGAAGACGTACGACTACTTCCTCTACGTTGCGTCAACGCTTCCGCAGTCGGTCTGCGTGGGTACGTAGACAACACTCTCCCCTCTCGTTGCTATGCATCCCATGATCTTGCGTGTGCGTAGGAAATTTTTTGAAATTACTACGAAACCCAACACTTCTGCACTGAGATGGCGGGGTAGCTTCGGGGGAGGCTTCGGCAGTACGTTTGCTGCGATTTGCTTCTCGTTCCTCTATCGCGTCTACCCTTGCTTGCAGCGCATGCATTTGGGTCTGCTGCACTTTTTTCCTCCTCTCATGGGATTTGTAACCGCCTGCGTCCGGAAACCCAACCTTCCACGGAATGGAGCCTAGCATGCCTCGTGTCCGTCCAGGGTGCTCAGGATTCCCGAGGGCCATTGTGAGCTCGTCATTCTCTCTGTCTGGAAAGAACGTCCCTTCCTGCGCTGCTTCAATATACTGCTTAAGCTTACTGACCGGTATGTCCATTTGATCGTTCGTCCAAATGCACTTCCCTGTTACAGGGTCCAAGGTTCCGCCAGCCCCGAAGAACCAAGTCCGGCAACGGTCTGGCCAGTTAATTGTCTCTGGTTCGATCCCTTTATGAACCAGATCATTCTCAGTCTTGGACCACTTAGGCCGGGCTACGAGGTAGCCACCTGACCCCATGCGATGGTGAAGCTTCTTCTTCGCAGCATTTTGCTTGTTTGTCGCCGACATCTTCTTACTCTTTTCCGATGTCTTGTGGGCCACAAATGTGGGCCAGTGATCTTGATCTTCTCATATCTGCCCTTGAATTCTGGTGTCTCATTATTTTCGACAAACTTATTCAGCTCTTTCTTCCACCTCCTGAATAGTTCTGCCATCCTCTTAAGAGCAAAAGACTTGATTAATTGCTCTTTAACTGGGTTCTCTGGATTATCCTCTGGCGGTAGGGTGAAATTTGACTTCAGCTCAGTCCAAAGATCATTTTTCTGCATATCATTGACATAAGACACCTCAGGGTCTTCTGTAGCCGGCTTAAACCATTGCTGGATGCTTATCGGGATCTTGTCCCTAACCAGAACCCCGCACTGAGCAACAAATGCGCTCTTTGTCCGGAGGGGTTCAATAGGTTGGCCGTCGGGCGCGATTGCTATGATCTCAAACTTTTCATCCGAGCTCAACTTTTTCTTCGGGCCTCGTCTCTTTACCGAAGTTGTGCTCGATCCGGAGGGCTAGAAAAAAGAACAAAGACTTAATTAATATGTGTACATACCAAAACAATGAATGCATCAATCAGCTAGTCAGCCATAGGCTTAACTAATATATATACCTGGCCGGACTCGGTTCGGTCACCGGAGCCGTCATCACGGTCTCCTTCTTGCACCGGCATTGGGTCACCGGAGCCGTCCTCATGTTCTTCTTCTTGCACCGGCATTAGGTCACCGTAGCCAGCTTGTTCACCCTCTCCTTCCAGACCATCGGTTTCGTTGAGAAACAATGAGATGGCATCACTTCCTTCTGCGATTATGTCCCTCAACAACGCTTCTTTTGTTGCTTCGTCTAGGGCGGTGTCCATAGTTTCTACAAATATTTACAACATGGCAATTATTATTCAAACATGACAGATGGATATATTAGTGCCAAACGTAGAACTAGCTACCTAATCATAGTAAGCTATCGGGAGGGGGTATATATCGACAACGACGACACTACATCTATGTCCCTCGACGACCCTCGTTCCCGATAAAAAAAAGAGAGAAGAAGAAAAAAGAGGAGAAGAAAGAATAGAGGAGAAGAACTCCTCTATTCTTTCTTCTCCTCTTTTTTTTCTTCTTCCTCTTCTTTTTTTATCCTCTTCTTCCTCTCATGTTCGAGAGGATCGCCGAGGGGTCGGGAGGTTGCCTAGTGTCAAAGGATTCAACAAAACCATGTCTTCATCATTAGGCGAAAGTAACATGTGCATGATGGTACGAAGCTCTTCAAAGTTGTTCTGGAACGGAGTCCCAGATAGGATAATTCGCTTTTTGGTACAAAGTTCAGCAAGAGCCTTCCGAATATCGCTATTTGGAAGGCCTTTGCTGAATTCGTACCAAAAGGTGGATTATTCTATCCGGGACTCCATTCCAGAATAACTTTGCAGAACTTCGTACCAACATGCCCTGGTTACTTCCGGCTAATGATGAAGGCATGGATTTCTTCAATACTTTGACACTAGGAAACCTCTCTCGACCCCTCGGCGATCCTCGACCCCTCGAACCCTCGACGACCCTGGAACCCTCGACCCCTAGACGACCCTCTTCTTCCTCTCATGTTCGAGAGGATCGCCGAGGGGTCGGGAGGTTGCCTAGTGTCAAAGGATTCAACAAAACCATGTCTTCATCATTAGGCGAAAGTAACATGTGCATGATGGTACGATGCTCTTCAAAGTTGTTCTGGAACGGAGTCCCAGATAGGATAATTCGCTTTTTGGTACAAAGTTCAGAAAGAGCCTTCCGAATATCGCTATTTGGAAGGCCTTTGCTGAATTCATACCAAAAGGCGGATTATTCTATCCGGGACTCCATTCCAGAACAACTTTGCAGAACTTCGTACCAACATGCCCTGGTTACTTCCGGCTAATGATGAAGGCATGGATTTCTTCAATACTTTGACACTAGGAAACCTCTCTCGACCCCTCGGCGATCCTCGACCCTCGAACCCTCGACGACCCTGGAACCCTCGACCCCTAGACGACCCTGCTGGAACCCTCGACCCTCGACCCTATAGAACCCTCGAACCCTCGACCCTGAAACCCTCGACCCTTGACCCCTTAACGACCCTCGACCCTCTACCGGAAGAAGAAAAAAGAAGAAAAAAAGAGGAGAAGAAGAAAGGAATAGTGGAGAAGAAGAGAAAATAGAATATATTCTATTTTCTCTTCTTCTCCACTATTCCTTTCTTCTTCTCCTCTTCTTTTTCTTCTTTTTTCTTCTTCTTATTTATTTCTCCTCTTCTTTTCGGTAGAGGAAACCCTAAATAGCTAGCAAGTATCGTGGGTGTGAGATACATGTGGCCTTCGGTGTCGGACACTACATCCACGTCCCACAAGTGACGTGGGCGTCGAAGCCCGCGCCACTTGTGGGATGGGATGTAGTGTCCGACACCGACGGTACATGTATCTCACACCGACGATACTTTCTATTTAGGGTTTCTCCTCTACCGCTCGGCGACCCTCTCGACGACCCTCGTTCCCGATAAAATAAAGAGGAAGAAGAAGAAGAAAAAAAAAGAAGAGAAGAAAGAATAGAGGAGAAGACTTCCTCTTCTTCCTCTCCTCTTCTTCTCCCTCTTCTTCCCCTTCTTCCTCGCCTCTCTCATGAATGTCCGACGTTCTCGACCCCCCCCCCCACGTGTCGAAGAAAAAAAAGAAGAAAAAAAAATGAGGAGAAGAAGAAAGGAATAGAGGAGAAAAGAGAAAAATAGAATATATATTCTATTTTTCTCTTCCTCCTCTATTCCTTTCTTCTTCTCCTCTTCTTTTTCTTCTTTTTTCTTCTTCTTATTTATTTCTCCTCGTCTTCCTCTCCCCTCTCGGCGACCCTAGACCCCCTCTCGACCCTCGACCCCTAGGCGACCGTCGACCCTCTTTTTTTTCTTCCTCTTCTTTTTTATCCTCTTCTTCCTCTACCGCTCGGCGACCCTCGACGACCCTCGTTCCCGATAAAAAAAAGAGGAAGAAAAGAAAAAAAAGAGGAGAAGAAAGAATAGAGGAGATCTTCTCCTCTATTCTTTCTTCTCCTCTTTTTTCTTTTCTTATTCCTCTTCTTTTTTTATCCTCTTCCACCTCTCATGTTCGACGACCCTCGACCCCTCGGCGACCCTAGACCCCCTCTCGACCCCCTCTTCTTCTCCCTCTTCTTCCCCTTCTTCCCCGCCTCTCTCACGAATGTCCGACGTCCCCCCTCCCCCCCCTCATCATCATCTATCATCCCCCCTCTCATGTTCGACGACCCTCGACCCCTTGGCCGCCCTCTCGACACACCCATGACCTAAAATGACCTAAAATGAAAATAACCTAAAATTCACTAAGGTTATCGATGACCCTCTCGACACACCCACGAATAAGAAAATATATCATCTTCTTCATCTCCTCTTCTTTGCATATTCACATAGCCACATACACATACATAGCCACATACATATAGAACTTTTTTTGAACATATATATATAGCCACATTCATATAGAACTTTTCTGAACATATATAGATGATTTTCTAAAAATGTAACTTTTGCATATATGAACAGAGAGCAGCGGCGGTAATGGGTGGCATCGTCGGTGATGGGGATGGGAAAGGGGGGAGCTCACTGGGGGCAGGCGGCGACGGGGAGAGGAGGCCAGCGACGGGAAGGAGGACGGCGGGCTCGGGGATGCCGGCAACAGGGACGGCGTGCGCGGGGCGGCACGTGGTGACGGGGACGACGGGCTCGGGGTGGCACGCGGCGACGGGGACGGCCGCGGGCTCGGGGTGGCACACGGCGATGGGGGACGAGGAGGCGGGGCTCGGGGCAGGGCGGACGGCAGCGAGCTCGGGGTAGGGCGGCCGGCGACGGGCAGGAGGGCGCGACGACGACGACAGCGACAGGGCGCGGCGACGGCGACAGCGACAGGGCGCGGCGACGGCGATGGGGCAGGGCGCAGCGACGGCGACAGGGCAGGGCGCGGCGACGGCGACGAGGAGGACGAGCAGCCTGGCGGTGTCGGCGATGGGGAATGCAGCAGTTGGCGAAAATTTCCAAAGTGTGGGCTTATATAGCAGAGCCTTTAGTCCCGGTTCGTGGCAGCAACCGGGACCAAAGGTGGGCATTAGTCCCGATTGGTGCCACCAACCGAGACCAAAGGCCTCTTTTCAGCAGCCCAAAGGGCGGGAAGCAGCGGTCTTTGGTCTCGGTTGGTGGCACCAACCGGGACTAAAGGGGGGCAATGGTCACGGTTTGTGCCACGAACCATGACCAATGCCCCCTTTAGTCCCGGTTGGTGCCACCAACCGGGACCAATGGCCTTGTGCTGCCCCGCGCCCAAAAGTTTAGTCCCACATCGCTAGCTGAAGGGCGCCGGCACTGGTTTATAAGCGCTGGTGTGCCTCCCCATTCGAGCTCCGCGCCCAAAAGTCTAATGCAGGCTTTCGGGCCTAAACTCGCTACTGCTTGTGGGCCTATTGGGCCTTCTGCGGGCCTGAATCCTGGATCATGTAGGGTTTCTAGTCGTATTCAGGCCGTGGAGGCCCAGTAGGAGGCATTTTTTTGGTTTTTTCTTTTTTATTTCTACATTTTTTTGGTTTTTTATTTTTTTATTTCTACTTAAAACTAAATACTTACAGTTTTTTAGTGATTTCTTTTTGCTTTTAGGTCACAAAAATTATAAACTTTCTATTAGTGCCATTAGTTTTAAATTTTGAATAGTTTAAATTTGAATTTTTAAAAATTTGTGTGAATCACTAGTTTATGAATAACTTTACTATAAAAATAGAATTTTTTTCTATTTATTTTTTATTTATACTTACAACTAAATACTTATAGTTTTTTAGTGATTTCTTTTTGATTTTAGGTCACAAAAATTATAAACTTTCTGTTAGTGCCATTAGTTTTAAAATTTTGAATAGTTTAAATTTGAATTTTTAAAAATTTGTGTGCATCACTAGTTTATGAATAACTTTACTATAAAAATAATTTTTTTTCTATTTATTTTTTATTTATACTTACAATTAAATACTTATAGTTTTTTAGTGATTTCTTTTTGATATTAGGTCACAAAAATTATAAACTTTCTGTTAGTGCCATTAGTTTTAAAATTTCGAATAGTTTAAATTTGAATTTTATAAAATTTGTGTGAATCACTACTTTATGAATAACTTTACTATAAAAATAGATTTTTTTTTTCTTCTTTGCTATTTATTTTTTATTTATATTTACAATTAAATACTTATAGTTTGATTTTAGGTCACAAAAATTATATTCTTTTTGCTATTGAAGAATATTATAGTTTTATTTTAGTTGATCATAACATATTATTTTAATTGATTGTTTTTATTTTCATAAAAGTTTTGTTGTTCATTCTGTTTGCTATTAATTCATTCTTTGAGCTAAATGACTCTGAAATTGGAAAGCATTTCAAAATGAACTCTGAAAAGGTTGAAAGTTGGCGTGGTATCATCATTTCACCCACATAGCATGTTCCAAAAAGTAGAGAGGGTTACAACAAAAACTTGATGCACTTCGTGTACAAAATGGACAATCACTTTCGAAGTATCAAAGTTTCGAACCATAAGACATGAAAGCATTTCAAATGAACTCTGAAAAAGTTGAAAGTTGGGATGGTATCATAATTTCACCCACATAGCATGTGCATGTACAAAACGGACAATGGTAGCATGTTCGTCTGTTACAAATTTGGCATGGTATCATCATAATAGTTGCGGGAGAAAGTCTTCACTTTTTCTTCGCTTGTGTCATTTGCTTATTGCGCCGTAACCATGGATAATCTTCATTGTTTATCAGGATGCTTGGGTCAGCCTTGACATTGAAGGGAGGAATTTCATGAAACTTTTCATAATCTTCAGACATGTCTGTCTTGCCGTCCACTCCCAGGATGTCCCTTTTTCCTGAAAGAACTATGTGGCGCTTTGGCTCATCGTATGATGTATTCGCTTCCTTATCTTTTCTTTTTCTCGGTTTGGTAGACATGTCCTTCACATAGATAACCTGTGCCACATCATTGGCTAGGACGAACGGTTCGTCAGTGTACCAAAGATTTTTCAGATCCACTGTTGTCATTCCGTACTGTGGGTCTACCTGTACCCCGCCGCCTAATAGATTGACCCATTTGCACTTAAACAAAGGGACCTTAAAATCAGGTCCGTAGTCAAGTTCCCATATGTCCACTATGTAACCACAATATGTGTCCTTTCCGTTCTCGGTTTCTGCATCAAAGCGGACACCGCTGTTTTGGTTGGTGCTCTTTTGATCTTGGGCGATCGTGTAAAATGTATTCTCATTTATCTCGTATCCTTTGTAAGTCAATACAGTCAAAGATGGTCCCCTGGACAACAAGTACAACTTATCACAAACAGTGTTGTCACCTCTGAGACGTGTTTCCAACCAACTGCTGAAAGTCCTAATGTGTTCACATGTAATCCAGTCGTCGCACTGCTCCGGGTGTTTGGAGCGCAGACTGTTCTTGTGTTCATCGACATACGGGGTCACCAAGGTAGAGTTCTGTAGAACTGTGTAGTGTGCTTGAGACCAAGAATATTCGTCCCTGCATATTAATGAGTCTCTTCCAAGAGTGCCTTTTCCAGTTAGTCTCCCCTCATACCGCGATTTAGGGAGACCTATGTTGTTAAGGCCAGGAATGAAGTCAACACAAAACCCGATAACATCCTCTGTTTGATGGCCCATGGAGATGCTTCCTTATAGCCTAGCGCGGTTACGGACATATTTCTTTAGGACTCCCATGAACCTCTCAAAGGGGAACATATTGTGTAGAAATACGGGCCCCAGGATGACAATCTCGTCGACTAGATGAACTAGGACGTGCGTCATGATATTGAAGAAGGATGGTGGGAACACCAGCTCGAAACTGACAAGACATTGCGCCACATCACTCCTTAGCCTTGGTACGATTTCTGGATCGATCACCTTCTGAGAGATTGCATTGAGGAATGCACATAGCTTGACAATGGCTAATTGGACGTTTTCCGGTAGAAGCCCCCTCAATGCAACCGGAAGCAGTTGCATCATAATCACGTGGCAGTCATGAGACTTTAGGTTCTGAAACTTTTTCTCTGGCATATTTATTATTCCCTTTATATTCGACGAGAAGCCAGTCGTGACCTTCATATTGAGCAGGCATTCAAAGAAGATTTCTTTCACTTCTTTCATAAGAGCGTAGCTGGAAGGACCTTTATACTGCTTCGGAGACATGCCGTCTTTTTCGTGCAAACGTTGCAGGTCCTCCCGTGCCTCAGGTGTATCTTTTGTCTTCCCATACACGCCCAAGAAGCCTAGCAGGTTAACGCAAAGGTTCTTCGTCACGTGCATCACATCGATTGAGGAGCGGACCTCTAGGTCTTTCCAGCAGGGTAGGTCCCAAAATATAGATTTCTTCTTCCACATGGGTGCGTGTCCCTCAGCGTCATTCGGAACAGCTAGTCCACCGGGACCCTTTCCAAAGATTACGTAGTGTAAATCATTGACCATAGCAAGCACGTGATCATCGGTGCGCATGGAGGGCTTCTTCCGGTGATCTGCCTTGCCTTTGAAATGCTTGCCTTTCTTTCAACATTGATGGTTGGTTGGAAGAAATCGACGATGGCCCAGGTACACATTCTTCCTGCATTTGTCCAGGTATATACTTTCAGTGTCATCTAAACAGTGCGTGCATGCGTGGTATCCTTTGTTTGTCTGTCCTGAAAGGTTACTGAGAGCGGGCCAATCGTTGATGGTCACGAACAGCAACGCCTTAAGGTTAAATTCCTCCTGTCTGTGCTCATCCCACGTATGTACACCGTTTCCATTCCACAGCTGTAAAAGTTCTTCAACTAACGGCCTTAGGTACACATCAATTTCGTTGCCGGTGCTTAGGGCCTTGGATGAGAACTGGCATCATAATGAACTTCCGCTCCATGCACATCCAAGGTGGAAGGTTATACATACATAGAGTCACGGGCCAGGTGCTGTGATTGCTGCTCTGCTCCCCGAAAGGATTAATGCCATCCGCGCTTAAAGAAAACCATACATTCCTTGGGTCCTTTGCAAACTCATCCCAGTACTTTCTCTCGATTTTTCTCCACTGCGACCCGTCAGCGGGTGCTCTCAACTTCCCATCTTTCTTTCGGTTCTCACTGTGCCATCGCATCAACTTGGCATGCTCTTCGTTTCTGAACAGACGTTTCAACCGTGGTATTATGGAACATACCACATCACCTTCGCAGGAACCCTCTTCCTGAGGGGCTCGCCGTCAACATCACCAGGGTCATCTCGTCTGATCTTATACCGCAACGTACCGCATACCGGGCATGCGTTCAGGTCCTTGTATGCACCGCGGTAGAGGATGCAGTCATTAGGGCATGCATGTATCTTCTCCACCTCCAATCCTAGAGGGCATACGACCTTCTTTGCTGCGTATGTACTGTCGGGCAATTCGTTATCCTTTGGAAGCTTCTTCTTCAATATTTTCAGTAGCTTCTCAAATCCTTTGTCAGCCACAGCATTCTCTGCCTTCCACTGCTTTGTGTTGCCATCTTCGCAATTGCGGTATAACCCTTTTTTGTGATCCTCTAACATGCGATCGAACTTCAGCTTCTCCTTTTGACTAATGCATTGCGTCCTTGCATCGACAATGACCCGGCGGAGATCATCATCATCGGGCACATCGTCTGGTTCCTCTTGATCTTCAGCAGCTTCACCCGTGGCAGCATCATTGGGCACATCGTCTGGTTCCTCTTGATCTTCACCAGCTCCCCCCGTTGCAGCATCACCGTGTTCAGGGGGCACATAGTTGTCATCGTACTCTTCTTCTTCGCCGTCTTCCATCATAACCCCTATTTCTCCGTGCCTCATCCAAACATTATAGTGTGGCATGAAACCCTTGTAAAGCAGGTGGGAGTGAAGGATTTTCCGGTCAGAGTAAGACCTCGTATTCCCACATTCAGTGCATGGACAACACATAAAACCATTCTGCTTGTTTGCCTCAGCCGCATCGAGAAACTCATGCACGCCCTTAATGTACTCGCAGGTGTGTCTGTCATCGTACATCCATTGCCGGTTCATCTGCGTGCATTATATATAATTAAGTGTCCAAATTAATAGAAGTTCATCATCACATTAGAACCAAAGTGCATACATAGTTCTCATCTAATAACATATAGCTCTTCAGAGCATCTAATTAATTAAACCATACATTGAAACTATGTAAAACATTTCAATGCGAAAACAAATGCGATCATAATCGCAACCAAGGTAACAATTGATCCAACGGCATAATGATACCAAGCCTCGGTATGAATGGGATATTTTCTAATCTTTCTAATCTTCAAGCGCATTGCATTCATCTTGATCTTGTGATCATCGACGACATCCGCAACATGCAACTCCAATATCATCTTCTCCTCCTCAATTTTTTTATTTTTTCCTTCAACAAATTGTTTTCTTCTTCAACTAAATTTAACCTCTTGACAATAGGGTCGGTTGGCATTTCCGATTCACATACATCCTAGATAAATAAAATCTATGTCACGTTGGTCGGCATAATTTTCATAAACAATAAATGAACCAATAGTTATAAAGATAATATACATACCAAATCCGAATCATAGACAGGACGAGGGCCGATGGGGGCGGATACCAAAACCATCGCACTATATAAGATGCAATAATAAATGTAAGAAAATGATACAAATATCTATCTAAACATACAAGTAAGAATATTTTTCCTTTCAAAAAGAAGATAAGAACAAGAGGCTCACCAGGGTGGTGTCGGTGATGAGATCGGCGCAGGTGATCAACGGCGGTGAAGACGGGGACGGGGCATGACGGACCGCTAAATCTAGACAAATCTCGAGGAAAATGGAGCTTGGAGGTCGAGCTTCGAGAGGAGAAAGCTTAAGTAGTGTGGCTCGGGCATTCCATCGAACTCCTCATGTGCATAGGAGGTGAGCTAGAGCACCACAAAGCCCTCTCCCCCTCGGCCAGAAAAAACAGAGCACTGTGCTCTGCTCTTGCGCGAGGGGTATATATAGGCACCTCATTGGTCCCGGTTGGTGGCGTGAACTGGGACTAAAGGGGACCTATTGGTCCCGGTGAAGGAAATATGCCCTAGAGGCAATAATAAAGTTATTATTTATTTCCTTATATCATGATAAATGTGTATTATTCATGCTAGAATTGTATTAACCGGGAGCATAATACATGTGTGAATACATAGACAAACAGAGTGTCACTAGTATGCCTCTACTTGACTAGCTCGTTAATCAAAGATGGTTATGTTTCCTAACCATGAACAAAGAGTTGTTATTTGATTAACGAGGTCACATCATTAGTTGAATGATCTGATTGACATGACCCATTCCATTAGCTTAGCACCCGATCGTTTAGTATGTTGCTATTGCTTTCTTCATGACTTATACATGTTCCTATAACTATGAGATTATGCAACTCCCGTTTACCGGAGGAACACTTTGGGTGCTACCAAACGTCACAACGTAACTAGGTGATTATAAAGGAGCATTACAGGTGTCTCCAAAGGTAGATGTTGGGTTGGCGTATTTCAAGATAAGGTTTTGTCACTCCGATTGTCGGAGAGGTATCTCTGGGCCCTCTCGGTAATGCACATCACATAAGCCTTGCAAGCATTACAACTAATGAGTTAGTTGCGAGATGATGTGTTACGGAACGAGTAAAGAGACTTGCCGGCAACGAGATTGAACTAGGTATGGGATACCGACGATCGAATCTTGGGCAAGTAACATACCGATGACAAAGGGAACAACGTAAGTTGTTATGCGGTCTGACCGATAAAGATCTTCGTAGAATATGTAGGAGCCAATATGGGCATCCAGGTCCCGCTATTGGTTATTGACCGGAGACAAGTCTCGGTCATGTCTACATTGTTCTCGAACCCGTAGGATCCGCACGCTTAAGGTTACGAAGACAGTTATATTATGAGTTTATGCATTTTGAAGTACCGAAGGTTGTTCGGAGTCCGAGATGAGATCACGGACATGACGAGGAACTCCGGAATGGTCCGGAGATAAAGTTTGATATATATGATAATAGTGTTTGGTCATCGGAAGGGTTCCGGAAATCACCGGAAGGGGTTCCGGATGTTTCCTGAATTGTTTGGGTATGAGAACACTATATTTGGGCCAAAGGGGAAAGCCCACAAGGTTTTTGGAAAGCGCAAAAGGAAGTTTTGCGTAGTCCAGGGGCCAGACGCCAGGGTCCCTGGCGTCAGGCCCTGGAGTCCGAGAAGGACTCTTGCCTATCGGGTGAAACCGACTTTGTGGAGACTTTTACTCCAAGTTTCGACCCCAGGGATCAAGATATAAATAGAGGGGCAGGGCTAGCACCAAAGACAGATCAAGAAACACAAGTTGATCCACGTGATCTATTCCTTAGCCGTGTGCGGTGCCCCCAGCCACCATAGTCCTCGATAATACTATAGCGGAGTTTAGGCGAAGCCCTGCTGCTATAGTGCATCAAGATCGTCACCACGCCGTCGTGCTGACGGAACTCTTCCCCGACACTTTGCTGGATCGGAGTATGGGGATCGTCATCGAGCTGAACGTGTGCTCGAACTCGGAGGTGTCGTAGTTTCGGTGCTTGATCGGTTGGATCGTGAAGACGTCCGACTACTTCCTCCACGTTGTGTCAGCGCTTCCGCAGTCGGTCTGCGTTGGGTATGTAGACAACACTCTCCCCTCACGTTGCTATGCATCATATGATCTTGCGTGTGCGTATGAAATTTTTTGAAATTACTACGAAACCCAACACCCGGTTCAAGAAACAAACCGGGACCAATGGTGGTGGGCCAGGAGCGAGGCCCATTGGTCCCGGTTCATCCCACCAACCGGGACCAAAAGGTCCAGATGAACCGGGACCAATGGCCCACGTGGCCCGGCCGGCCCCCTGGGCTCACGAACCGGGATCAATGCCCACATTGGTCCCGGTTCTAGACTGAACCGGGACTAATGGGCTGAGCCGGCCTGGACCATAGCCCTGTTTTCTACTAGTGCTAGCTCCTAGAACGGGATCCGGTTTGCCTGCTCAGCTATCTTTTTCTCTTTTTTCTTTCTAATCTAATTATCTCCCCCTTGATTTTAATAGGGTGAGGCCGGGCCCTATTTTGTTCCAATCAAATCATGCCACGTATGCGGGGGCACGGATGGGCGCACGCTGGGGAAGCACACCATGGCCTTGGGCCTGCCTGGCACTGGTGGGCCTTGCGCCTTAGATTAGGCTGCCTGCCCTAGCCATCTGCACGCTACTGCTCGCTCGATCCGATCTCGAGGAGAACTCGGTTGCTGCACCTTCCGTCATCGCCATGATCGATCCGTCGCTCAGGAAGACCTTCCATGTACATGCCGCTCGAGCCTCCAA
The DNA here is from genome assembly GCF_003073215.2 of Triticum urartu. Classification (NCBI taxonomy): domain Eukaryota; kingdom Viridiplantae; phylum Streptophyta; class Magnoliopsida; order Poales; family Poaceae; genus Triticum; species Triticum urartu. The sequence continues at coordinate 45,075,304 of NC_053024.1, forward strand.
TCCGATCGAAATCCTGCCGAGTTCCACATGGGCCTCACGACTCAGTCTTGCCTCCGCCACGCACCTGCTCCCGCGCGGGCTTCCGCCTGGTCTCCTACCGCATGAGTGTCCGCCTGGTGCAGCACTGGCCACCATGTCGCCCAACACCCGACGCACGAACACACCAGCCTCACGTGCTTGCACCGGGTGGGCCGCTGCCCTAGCACTTTGCTTGCGCGCCCTTGCGGCTACATGTTATGCCGCCGCCGCATGCTCCCGATCTCGTCGACATTTCGTGTCCGCGTGCCACGCGCCGTCAGCCTGCTCGCATACGATTGCTGCTTGAAGATCACAACGCAACCTGTCAATGCTTTCTTCTTCCTCCTCCTAATTAACGCCCGTAACCTCAAGTCGAACCTTGCTCATGATACCACTTGTTAGAATAAATTCGAGGCATACCGTTGATCATCCGAGAATCAAGCAATCACACAAGCACGACACCGAGATTTGTAAACGAGGTTCACCATCATGCCTACATCCCCGGGGCATGACTACGGACGCTCCTCCCCATGACACCACTACAATAACGCACCCCGGCCGTCCGGGCACGGGCACACGCCGCCGGCTCCCCCCGCGTGCCCTTGCTATTATGTTGGCATAGGTTATATCGCGTGTCTATCCCTGTTATATATGAGAGGCCTAGGATACAAGTGTTCTATTAGACACAACTCATACTCTGTCCACACATAGTCCAAAACCAAGTCCAACTGTAACATATCTTGTACAATAATATTCGACACAACTCTAACACATGCAATGCTAGAGAGAGTGTTTTGCAGGCAAAGGAATCCAGCCATGAATTTGTGTTGAAGTGTGCTAGCGCTATACCCAAGAATCCAGCCATGAGTGATATATGTTATTATGAAATGAGTGAAATATGTTATTATAAATTGAGTGAAATATTTTATTATCAATTGAGTGACATATGTTATTGTGAATCCTTTTTTTGAGACGCCCAAAATCTGCTTTCGGAAATTACTGAAATGGTCTGTTTCAAATGGCTAAATCTATTTTGAAATGAGTGAAACTTTTTGATGAAATGAAATATGTTTTTTATGACATGGGTGAAATATGTTATGAAGTCTTTTTCTAAATGAGTGAAATAAGTTATAATGAAATTAGTGAAATGTGTTATTAACAACTGAGTGAAATGTGTTACTTTTTAAATGCTTGAAATAATTTATTTGAAATGTGTGAAATCAATATTTTTGAAATGCATGGAATCTATTTTCACACGAGCGAGATCTGTATTTGGAAATTACTGATATGGTTTGTTTCAAATGTGTGAACTCGTCTTATTGAAATGAGTGAAATCATTTTTTGGACATACGTGAAATCTATTTTTTTTGAACTCGTTCGAAATATATTCAAGGTATGACTTGTTTCAAAGGTCTCTTTGCCATGAATTCAAATATGTAAAAAAGTTTGAAAACTGATTTTCTCGGTTCAAAATTTATGACCAGTTCAGAATGGTATGAGAAAAATAAAATGCAAGTCTTTAGTTGGAGAGGGCATCTTGTTTGCATGCAGCGCTTCTCTCCTCTCTCACACTTTCACTTGATATGAAAAGTTGCTATTATGGACCCAATTCTAGTTGTATTGATGTGTTTATCTGAGAAAAAGATTGAAATCTTGTACAAAAAAAAAAGACACGAACATCCGCACATGATACTAATGTTGGATCTCTTACCACTACCTACCGCTCAATGTTTGGCTGTCGACTATGATGGGCAGCGGAAGACGAAATAGAGGGAATCTACGCCCAATGAATACAGTACTCTATTACAACCACATGCCGTTTCAGTTTTTCTTTCCCAATTTTCCATTTAGAAAGACAGGCTGTTTATCCTATACGTGTAATATAACAATTGAGTGGATGTAGTGCATTGTTCAGTATTCTTTGTTTGGAAGTGGAAGATCGCCAAATGAACATTGAGAACACGACGACAGTGGTACGTCAAAACAATTCATCGGGAAAGCGTAGGGAATCAAATACTTTTCTTAGCCGTACAAAGCTGTGGAGCGCGCGAAGTGTGCCACCTCCAACATGGACTCAAACGCTCGCAAATGTGTGCACTGAGCGCATCTATGACCCGACTAGGTATACCCCGGCCCTCAAACACCCGTGGATGTACTCGGACGTGTCCGCGGACAGTTACCGGTAAGTAATCAAATTTGTTTATCTGTATCTGAATATCTATAACTAAAAATCTTAAATCTGTACGAAATCATGTGAAGAAAACAATTTCATATACTATGTAGATCAACTACCCTAGTCCTCGTTGAAGATGTCCACTATGTCCGTGCCAGGCTCTGGAGACATGGGCAGCAGCCGCAGCTTCGACTCCTCCGTGTCGGCCTCCTCATCCATTTCCACTTCGACCTCGTCGAAGAGCGTGTTGGTCCTGCCCGCGGGATGAACTGACGGTTTGCCTCCATGTAGGCCTCCAGGATGGCCTGCTGCTCCGCCATCTCATCCACTTGGGCGACAGCGAACTCCGCCTCCGCGTCCTCAATTTTGAAGCTCGGAGATGGCGCCAGCTCCTGCTCTGGCTGCTCCACCTCGTTCTCCTCCGGATAAGCCACCTACATTGGAGCCGGCTACTGCTCCTGTCCCTCCTCCTCCTCCGCCTGCAACTCCTCCTCCTGTTCCGACTCCCGCGAGTCTGGAGGCAGCCCAGCAGCGATGCGGGCGGCGCGCGGTGTGCCTTGCTCGGATCTCTTGCTCGATCTGGTACCAGCGCTTTGGCATGAGAATAGCGTACAAGGTTTCGGACCATAGCGAAGCCGAAGAGCGCCAGAAGAGCACCGGAGAGGGAGAGAGGAGGTGGCGACGCGGAGAGGGAGAAGGTGGATGGGCTAGGATTGGGTGACGTCGGCGGGCTGAAATAGCTGGATTTGGCCTCGGGCGGCGAGCCGTAGCGGCGCCACACGGCGTTGACACCCCCCACCGGACGAGACGCTAGTGGCACCGTCGGGTTTCCGAGCAATACCGCGTGAGACCACATCATCAGTCCAATGTGCCGGACATGCCCGGGCGCCCCCATATCTATCTCATATTTGGGCTGGATATGTATGGTGTCGGTCAGCCCGGGCGTTTGAGGCCTGTTTGACACGCCCGTCTGGGTCGAAATTTCGTAACCGGTTAGTGACCGGGCCATCCGCCTGGGGCTTTGAGGCCGGTTTGGGGTGTCCTACTGTCGATGATCTAAGCTGTCCAAACAGACTTTGCCATCCAACGTTGTACCTCATTTGTCCAAGGACAGGTCCGGTTGACCAAAATCCTACAAGATGCAAACTAGGATAAACTTTGCGGGCTTCTGAACCACTGCCAGATATGTGTTCGACATCCCAGTCCAACCCCAAAACAGCTCACGCACCCGCACCCGCACCTTGTCATGCACAAATACACATCCGCTCTTTGTGTCACATTCATGTCGGTCCAGAGTGCCGCGTTCATGCCTGTCCAGAGCGAACGTGACCGGTCACTTAAGCCGGCATTAGCGACACGCCGACCGAGAGCGCTGCGCGCGAAATGTCCCGGTCTTGACTACTACAATATGGTCATATTTTCTGAATCGTCATTATAGTCCACAGTATAGGGAAAATACATCGCTCGTGTATCCTTACCGACAGTTTTGAAGCAAAATTTCGCTACTACGGTATGCTTCATATTTTTATGTTTTGTAAATGACCGTACACTCCTTAGTACAGTAAAAATACATAGCTACTGTATACTTATCACTGATATCGAAGCGAACATTTTGCTACTACGACATGCTTCATATTCCATAGCATGGTAACATGTTATGGTCAAGCAGGGATGATTGAATGAATCCAAATTGACCATGGTATCATTGAGAACTTGTTCGTTGCAACTAAACAAAATAGAGGGAATCTACGCCCAATAAATACAGGTACTCTAGTAAAACCACATGCCGTTTCTGCTTTTCCCCAATTTTCCGTTTAGAAAGACTGGTTATTTATGATATATGTGTAATATAACGATTGAGTGGACGTAGTGCATTGTTGAGTATTCTTTGTTTGGAAGTGGAAGATCCCCAAATGAACATTGAGAAGACGACAACAGTGGTACGTCAAAACAATTCATTGGGAAAGTGAAGGGAATCAAATACTTTTCTTAGCCGTACAAAGCTGTGGAACGTGCGAAGTGTGCCACCTCCAACATAGACTCAAAACGCTCGCAAACGTGTGAACTGAGTGCATCTACGACCGGACTAGGTAAACCCCGGCCCTCAAACACCCGCGAATGTGTTCAGACGCGTCAACGGACAGTTCCGATCAGTACTCAAATTTGTTTATCTGCATCCAAATATTTATAACTAAAAATTTTAAATCCATATTAAATCATGTGAAGAAAACAATTTCATATACTACGTAGATCAACTACCCTAGTCCTCGTTGAAGATGTTCACTATCTCCGTGCCAGGCTCCGGGTACATGGGCGGCAGCCGCAGCTCCGACTCCTCCGTGTCAGTTTCCTCATCCATTTCCGCTTTGACCTTGTCGAAGAGCGCGTTGGTCCCGCCCGTTCCTCCGGGATGAATTGACGGTTGGCCTCCATATAGGCCTCATTCTGGATGGACTCCGCCATCTCATCCAATGGGCGACAGCGAACCCCGCCTCCGTGTCCTCGATGTTGAACCCCGAAGATGGCGCCAGCTCCTGCTCTGGCTGCTCCACCTCGTCCTCCTCCGGATCTGACACCTCCACCGGATCCAGCTACTGCTCCTGTCCCTCCTCCTCCGCTGCCTGCAACTCCTTCTCCTCTTTTGACTCCGGTGAGTCCGGAGGCAGCCCAGCAGTGATGCGGGCGGCGCACGGTGCGTCTCGCTCGGATCTCTTGCTCGATCTGCTACCAGCGCTCTTGCATGAGAATAGCGTACATGGTTTCGAACCATAGCGAAGCCGAAGAGCGTCAGAAGAGCACCAGAGCGGGAGAGAGGAGCTGGATGGGCTCAGGCTGGCGACGCGGAGAGGGAGGAGGTGGATGGGCTAGGATTGGGTGACGTCGACCGGCTTAAATATCGAGATTTGACCTCTGATGGCAAGCCAGGGCGGCGCCACGCCGCGTTCACACCCCCACCGGAGGAGATGCTAATGGGATTGTCGAGTTTTTGCGCGATACCGCGTGGGACCCCATCATCAGTCCGATGTGCCAGACATAACCAGGGGTCCCTAGACGCCCCCATATCTACCTCATATTTGGGCTGGATACGAGCGGTGTCGATTAGCCCAGGCGTTTGAGGCCCATTTGACATGCCCGTCTGGGTCGAATTTTCGTCACCGGCCAATCACCGGACCGTCCGCCCAGGCTTTGATGCCGGTTTGGGGCGTCCGCCTGTCGATGCTCTGAGCTGTCCGGACAAACTTTGCCATCCAATGTTGTACCTCATTTGTCCACGGTATGGTCCGGTTGACCGAAATTCTACACGATGCAAACTAGGATAAACTTTGCAGGCTTCCGAACCACTACCACCTATGTGTTTGACATCCCAATCCATCCCCAAGACAGCTCCCGCACCTGCATCCTGTCCTGCACAAACACACATCTGCTCTCTGTGCCGCATTCATGTCGGTCCAAAATGTCGCATTCATGTCTATCCAGGGCGTACGCGACCGGTCAATCGAGCCGGCATTAGAGACACGCTGACCGAGAGCACTGCGCGTGCCGCGTCCAGGTCTTCACTACTACGATATGGTCATATTTGCTAAATAACCATTATAGTCCACAGTATAGTAAAAATACATCGCTCGTGTATCATTACCGACAATTTTGAAGCGAAATTTTATTACTACGGTATGAGTCATATTTTTTTATAGTTTTTTTAAATGACCATACACTTCTTAGTACAGTAAAAGTACATGGCTGCAGTATAGTTACAACCGGTATCGAAGCGAATATTTTGCTACTATGACATGCTTCATATTCCATAGCATGGTAACATGTTATGATCAAGCAGGGATGATTGAATGAATCAAAATTGACCATGGTATCATTGAGGACTTCTTCGTTGCAACCAAAAAAAATAGAGGGAATCTACGTCCAATGAACACAGTACTCTAGTAGGGGTGGACTAATGAGCAACTCGACTCGTTAAGCTCGTGCTCGTTAAGGCTCAGCTCGTTAAGCTCGTTAAGATTAACGAGCAGAAAACCCTAATCGGCTCGGCTCATTTGAAGTTCGTTAAGCTCGTGAGCGCTCGCGAGCGCTCGTTAACAAATTATAGTGTGGTACAATATACATGGTGAATGTGTAGGTGTGATTTTTAAGATGAAATATGTTGACTACAAAAAAAAATGCAGTAGTTTGTTGCCTCATATGCCGATTAGACTGAATAGATGGGCTGAGATGCTACAGAAAGTTTGTCACGTAAGATAAAAATATGTGATGTGTTGTTACTAACGAGGTTAACAAGCTACTCGTGAAATTCGTTAGCTCGCTCGCTAAGCTCATTAAGCTTAACGAGCTAAAATCAATGGTTGGCTCTATTAATTAAGAAGCGAGCTATGAGGTTAACGAGCCGAACTATCGAGCACTCATTAAACTCGCGAGCTACGAGTTTTTGGTCCAGCCCTACTCTAGTACAACCACATGACATTCCTGTTTTTCCCCAATTTTCCGTTTAGAAAGACTAGATATTTATAATATATGTGTAGTATAACGATTGAGTGGAGGTAGTGCATTATTGAGTATTTTTTGTTTGGTAGGGAAAGATCGCCAAATGAACGTTGAGAAGACGACGACAGTGGTACGTCAAAACAATACATCGGGAAAGTGAAGGGAATCAAATACTTTTCTTAGACAAAGCTGTGGAGCGTGTGATGTGTGCCACCTCCAACACGGACTCAAAACGTTCGCAAATGTGTGGACTGAGCGCATGTACAATCAGACTAGGTAACCCCCGGTCCACAAACGCCCACGGATGTCTCGGACGCGTCCACAAACGGTTACCCGCCAGTACTTAAATTTATTTATCTGCATCCGAATATCTATAACTAAAAATCTTAAATCCGTACAATCCACACGAAATCATGTGCTGAAAACAATTTCATATACTATGTAGATGAACTACCCTAGTCCTCGTCGAACATATTCACCGTCTCTGAGCCTGGCTTCGTGTACATAGGCAGCAGCCGCGACTCCGTCTCCTCCGTGTCGGCCTCGTCATCCATCTCCGCTTTGACTTTGACGAAGAGCGTGTCGGTCCCACCCGTTCCTGTGGGATGAACTGATAGTTGGCCTCCATGTGACGCCCCGAGATCGATGCGTCAGGTGTCTTCCAGTTATTCGCTGACATTGCCATGTCATTTGCTTGCGTGTTGCATTTTATCATGTCATCATGTGCATTGCATCATCATGTTTTCAAACTTGCATCCGTCCTGGTCTTCTCGTTCTTTCTGTTGTCTGTTCTGGGCCCAGACACACTTGCACGCGCACACGGCACGTCCGGAATATTATTTTATAAGTGGTCGGAAAATGTTCTCGGAATGCGATGAAAGTTGGCGTGCGGTCTTATTATAGTGTAGATAGAACACCTGCCAAATTTCATCGCATTCGGAGTCTGTTTGATGCCCTAACGGATAACATATAGCGGCATTATAGCTGGTCAAACGTCGGACGTTTTCGGTCTCCGAAAACCCAAGCCGGGCCACTTTCTCTTCTCTCCTCACAGTCCAAGCCCTTCTTCACACCCCGCCTAACCACCTGACCCCCCTTGCACAGTGCATCAACCCCTCTCGTGCGTGTCCGGAAACTGCCCCGAACCCCTACCGCTCAGTCATCACTGTTGCGTTCAGATCATCCCCTAACATCCCTAAAACATCTCCGTTTTTCTTTTTGGACTCCCTAGCTATTTATTCGCGACTGTCCGATTTAATCAGAGGGTCCAAATCTACCCTAAACCTCTCTTTCCCTATTTATAAGCCAACCATGTACCTAATCTAGCTACCCTAAAACCTAGGAGGTTTGTCCCTCCCGGCAGCCGCCGCCAGCATCTCCCACCTCGGGATCCTTCCCGATCCAAAAATTCCCCTCGTTGTCAACACCAGACCAACGATCGCCTTCCCTCCCGATCCACGCAGATGCTCCTCTCCTTCTGCACTAACCAGATCGCAGCCTCCTCCCTGCCTCCGTCCGGTCAGCCACGCCGTCGGTGGACCCACAGATGAGCATCGCCACCCCTTCTCCCTCTCTTTCCCGTGCTTCTCTCTCTCCCTCTCACGATCTCCCTCTCTCTCTCTCTCTGTTTCTCACAGGAAGCCACCGCCTTGGCCTCAAGCTGCCCTCGACCTCCTCCGAGTGCCACCCCTTGCCGGCCTCCTCTGCCCGCCTCCACCGCGAGCCTTGTTGCCGGTGAACCGCACCAGCAGCACCTCTCCCTTCTCCTCGGCCGTCTTCTTCCGTTTCTCCTTCCCCGTGCTCACCCCGCTCTCCCATCGTTGTCGGCCTGCAGGACCGAGCCGCCGTCGTCCGTTGCCCCTGCAGCCTCCCTGCTCTCCTCATCGGCGCAGGGAGATGAGCTCCTCTCGAAGACCAGAAACGGCGCCGCCCCGCGCAGGAGGACAACCATGGGAGCACAACCGCAGCAGCGACCGCCATGGATCCCTTGCTTCCAACCGCGCCAAGTTCGTCGTCGAGTCCTCGCCGGAGAATGACGCCCCGCACCTGGACCCGCTCGTCTTGCCGCCGGCAAGCCCTGCCTCCGCCGCCCTCGCTGTCGCGTGTTCTTCTACTTCCGGCGTCGTCCGTGCGTCGCCTTCTGCTGCGGCCTTTGTTCTTCTGCAACGAGGAGCAACGGGTCGTTCGTGCGTTGACCGCGTCCCCCCCCTGGTCGATCAATCGAGCCAGGAGCAGCCCTGCAACCCCGCGGCCCAGATCCAGCGCCTGCGTGGGCCTCAGGCAGGCCGGCCAACCGCTGCCTCAGCCGGCCTCCTCTACTTCCTACCGGGCTGAAGCCCATGGTGAGGGCACCCCACGCCCCTCCTTTTTTCCCCTCCTGTTGGGCCAGCCTGCTGTGTTTCGGCCCATAGAAGTTTTTTTCCGTTCTGCGAATTTATCATTTTTCATGTGCATGCATAATTACAGAAAATGCCCTTGTTTCAAATTGTTAATAACTAAATAACCGTGCCTCGGAATTAAACAAACTTAATATGAAAAATGCTTAGAATTGCATCTAGATTCATAATATCCAACTTTCATGCATGTTTAAAATGTTTAAATTGTTGTTTTATTAAATTTTCTCAAATGCCATGTTAAAATGATTTATTTCATAACTAATTAACCGTAGCTCTTTTTTAAATAAACTTTATATATAAATGGGGTGGAAAAATGCCTAGTTTAACATGGTGACTTTACTTTGAAATGATAAACAACTCTAAAATATGGTTTACAGCAGAATAGTACCAAACCTAAAATATGCACATGAGGTTTTTCCGGACTTGTTGCTTGTTGTTCCGGCCTCATTTAAACTTGCCTAGATGTGTAGTTTACTTGTGCTTCACCCCTTGACATGCTAACAAACTTTTAATGTTGTTGAGTACTTAAACGGGAGAGAACTAAATAATTGTTGTGGTGTTTCGTCAATATGCAACTCCTTGCATATTGAGCTCCACTTAACTTGTAGTTTTGCTTGTGCACTTTGCTATGCCATGCATAATTAAACCGGACATGCATCATACTTGGTTGTGCATCATGCCATGATTATGTGATGGTTGTTTACCATGTTGTTTTCTTCTTTCCGGTGTTGCTTCTTCAGGTTAGTTCCGATAACGTCGCGTTTGTGAGGATTCGTTACGACTTCGTCCGTTTATCTTCTTCATGGACTCGTTCTTCTTCCTTGCGGGATCTCAGGCAAGATGACCATACCCTCGAAAACACTTCTATCTTTGCTTGCTAGTTGTTCGTTCTATCGCTATGTCGCGCTACCTACCACTTGTTATATCATGCCTCCCATATTGCCATGTCAAGCCTCTAACCCACCTTCCTAGCAAACCGTTGTTTGGCTATGTTACCGCTTTTGCTCAGCCCCTCTTATAGCGTTGCTAGTTGCAGGTGAAGTTGAAGTTTGTTCCATGTTGGAACATTGATATGTTGGGATATCACAATATCTCTTATTTAATTAATGCATCTATATACTTGGTAAAGGATGGAAGGCACGGCCTTATGCCTGGTGTTTTGTTCCACTGTTGCCGCCCTAGTTTCTGTCATACCGGGGTTATGTTCCTTGATTTTGAGTTCCTTACGCGGTTGGGTGTTATGGGAACCCCTTGACAGTTCGCTTTGAATAAAACTCCTCCATCAAGGCCCAACCTTGGTTTTACATTTGCCTAACAACCTATTACCTTTCCCTTGGGTCGGCCAACCGAGGGTCATCTTTATTTTAACCCCCTTGGGCCAGTGCTTCTCGAAGTGTTGGTCCGAACCGAGTAGACTGCGGGGCCACCTCGGGGAAATTTGAGGTTTGGTTTTACTCGTAGGATGTCTCATCCGGTGTTGCCCTGAGAACGAGAGATGTACAGCTCCTATCGGGATTGTCGGCACATCGGGCGACTTTGTTGGTCTTGTTTTACCATTGTCGAAATGTCTTGTAACCGGGATTCTGAGACTGGTCGGGTCTTCCCGGGAGAAGGACTATCCTTCGTTGACCGTGAGAGCTTGTGATGGGCTAAGTTGGGACACCCCTGTAGGGTTTGAACTTTCGAAAGTCGTGCCCGCGGTTATCTGGCAGATGGGAATTTGTTAATGTCCGGTTGTAGAGAAATTGACACTTTACTTAATTAAAATGCTTCAACCGCGTGTGTAGTCGTGATGGTCTCTTTCCGGCGGAGTCCGGGAAGTGAACACGGTTCTTGGGTTATGTTTGTACGTAAGTAGTTTTAGGATCATTTCTAGCTTCACGACTGTTGCGTTGCTTCTCTTCTCGCTCTTATTTGCGTATGTTAGCCACCATATTTGCCTAGTGCTTGATGCAGCTCCACCTCACTACCTCATCCTACACATAAGCTTAAATAGCCTTGATCTCATGGGTGTGAGATCACTGAGTCCTCGTGACTCACAGATACTTCCAAACAGTTGCAGGTGCCGATGATACCAGTGCGGGTGACACAACCCGGCTCAAGTGGGAGCTCGATGAAGATCTTGTTCATTGTTTTATGTCTTTCCGGTTGATCAGTAGTGGAGCCCAGTTGGGACGATTGGGGATCTAATATTTGGGGTTGTCTTCTTTTGTTTTGGTTCCGTAGTCGGACCTTGATTGTATTCTGGATGATGTATGTTTAATTTGTTGTTTGTGTGAAGTGGCGATTGTAAGCCAACTATGTATCCCTTCTTATTCAATACATGGGATGTGTGAAGATTACCCCTCTTACGACAAGCCTACCATGCGGCTATGCCTCTAAGTCATGCCCCGACACGTGGGAGATATAGCCACATTGTGGGTGTTACAAGTTGGTATCAGAGCCATCCCCGACTTAGGATCCCCCTGCTTGATCGAATCATTGACGTTGTTGAGTCTAGAACAAAATATTTTTGAGTCTTAGGATTATATATATCGGAGAGTAGGATTCTTTTTACTCCTCAGTCCCTTTGTCGCTCTGGTGAGGCCTCCTGATGTAGAAGTTTTGACTTTTCTCTCCTCAAATTTCACGAACAAAAAATTTAGGATCATGCGAGTATCTTGGAATCGTTTTGATAGTCTTGTGACGAGAACATTGTTCTTGGTGCCTCCTGACATTTAGGGGTTGTGGCAGTCTCCCGGGGAGTTGAGCTCCGAGGTGCTGTCATCACAATTTTATCGTTGTAGTTCTGGAATACCTAAGTTCGCCGACATCGAAAATCTCTTTTATGTAGTTGCTGGTGAGATAACCTCGATGCCACCCAGTACTGCAGCGGGGGTTCGGTATTATTGCCATAACTCGTATAACGGATGCTTTTCGAAGGTTGAGGTACATGATTTCCGAAGGTTTCTTGGTTATGTGTTGAAGGATAGATACAGCTAGATGTACGAATTGTTAGTTTGGGTGACATATTATGCTTCCCCTGTATCCCCAACACCTGATTGCATAACCAGAAAGTTTCAGGAGTTTATAAGTCGGAATTCAAGTATCTCATAGGATATCTTTCCAACAGACACATGATACGATATGGGGTCTATCATATGTTTGTTTCCAGCTCATCCTGCAAGCCAATCTTTGTTTTGTTTTTGAGTTGTGGTATTCGAGTTGCTTCAATGTCAAGTGCTGATTCCATACCTTCCCTAAGCGGTGTTTTCATATTTCTATGTGAATATCAGTCCCTCTTGATCATCGAGGTTGTCATGTCAATTCTTTCCAACCGGTGTGATTCTCTTCAAGATGATCCTATCATTTTTCCCATTCACAAGATCAACTCTATGTCTTCTTAATGTTATTTGTTTCATCCGTCCCAAGTTGCCTTTGTTTTTTTCCGCCCTCCCACCTTTTTTCTACAAGGACTCAGATTTCTTAATCAAGTATCCATTTTATTGGTGGAAAGTCTCTCCATTATTTTTTCCGTCAATGTTTTTATCCGGTGATTCTCAGGAAGATACTAACGGAGCTTCAAGTTCATCATTCTTCGTTATTTTCCTTATCCGGTGGATTCAATGCAAGCTTTCGGTGTTGATCCTATCTTTTTCATTGGTTCTCATGCTTTCCATGTTGGAAGTCCTTACCGAAGACTCTCTTATTTATTCACCTCTCGCTATTCAATTGTTCCGGAGTGGTGAAGATATCTCAGAAGGCTCGTATTTTCATTCAAGATCCGTTCCACCTATTTCGAGGTTGTTATCTCTTTCAAGACATTTATTTCGACCGGCGCAATCTTCCTTTTTAAATCATTCAACGGTGTTTCTCTTGAGTGGGCCCTAACCCACATGTTTTTTTCCCAGGATCTTACCTAACTCTTCTAATTTTCCCGGAGTTATTCTCAAATTCATTTCAAAGTTTGATGTAAGAATGATTTGTCATCAGTCAAATGTCTTTCTCCAAGATCTTTCAAATTCTTTTCATCATCGGTTCATTCTTTCTAATATTGATCCCGGAGTATCTCAACAATTCATGGTGGTGTTTTCTCATCGTCAGTCTCAACATTTGAAGACCGAAGAAGAGTTTCTCTTAAATCTTGCTCCATTCTCTTCAAGATTCATGGTTCTAGCTTGATGCCATCCTCTCATAATTGTTTTCAATTGTGAGAATTCTTTTCACTCATATGGAGCAATTCAAGAGTCTTTCAGATTGATTCTCCATAGCTCATCATCTTCAGAATTATTCATTCCAACTTTTAGCTCCCGTTCTCCAAATCTTATCGGTGCATCGTTCAAATATCATCTAATCAGTTCATGATCTCTTCGTTCTCATGTATCTAAATCCTAGCAAGTATCTTCATTCATTTTCCAATTCTTCCTGGTGAATTGTGCTTTTGCTACTTTCTTGTTCAATTCTTATGGTGGTTCGTTCAAGAGTTCCTCTTCCTTCGTTATCATACAGATTCATTCATTCTTCCATTCCTACCGGTGGTTCGTTGAAGACCTTTCTCAAGTTTGCGCTATGTCTATCCTTTTTACGAGAGTAAGTAGTATGCCAAATCCGTTGCTTGTCATCAATTTAAATTGGTGAAGGATACGCATAACGTAATTCTTATTATTGTTTCATCCAAGTGATCTAGTTTCTTGTTCCCAAAGTTGTTCATCATGTCACATTTCTTGGTTCGAGATGCTTCATCTTTTCTTTTCCGGAGTTCCAAGTTTTCCGCTTTATCTCGTCGCAAAGCTCCATCTAATCAATACAAGGATTCATCTTATTATTTTCAAGTTTCTTTTCCTTGCGACCTTCTTTTATCTATCCGGAGTTCTTCAAGAGTTTCTTCATGATGGTTCATCAAGGATTTAATTCCTTCTCGAAGTGTTCATCAATATTCTTTTCAGAGGAGCTCAAGAATTCTTCATCTTGCATTACAAAGTGCAATTCTTTCATATCTCATCTTTTGAGGTGGTGTTATGTCATTGTTGATAATTTCCCTTCGTGTTTCATGATTCACAAGTTTTCAAGAGTGACATATCGAAATCCATCATTTTCTCTTCGCTCAAGACATATTTTAAACCAATCAATCTCTTCATTGGATTTATCTTGGGTTATATTTCACCTAAAAAGTGTGATGATCATCATTTTTAGAGCATTGTCCCAAGTGAGGAAAGGATGATGGAGACTATGATTCCCCCACAAGTCGGGATGAGACTCCGGACGAAAAAAAGGCCATAAAAAAGAGAAGGCCCAAAAAAATGAGAGAAAGAGAGAAGGGACAATGTTACTATCCTTTTACCACACTTGTGCTTCAAAGTAGCACCATGATCTTCATGATAGAGAGTCTCTCATTCTGTCACTTTCATATACTAGTGGGATTTTTTCATTATAGAACTTGGCTTGTATATTCCAATGATGGGCTTCCTCAAAATGCCCTAGGTCTTCGTGAGCAAGCGAGTTGGATGCACACACACTTAGTTTCTTTTGTTGAGCTTTCATATACTTATAACTCTAGTGCATCCGTTGCATGGCAATCCCTACTCACTCACATTGATATCTATTGATGGGCATCTCCATAGCCCGTTGATACGCCTAGTTGATGTGAGACTATCTTCTCCCTTTTTGTATTCTCCACAACCACCATTCTATTCCACATATAGTGCTATATCCATGGCTCACGCTCATGTACTGCGTGAAGATCGAAAAAGTTTTGAAAACGTCAAAAGTATGACACAATTGCTTGGCTTTTCATCGGGGTTGTGCATGATTTAAATACTTTGTGTGGTGAAGATAGAGCATAGCCAGACTATATAATTTTGTAGGGATAGCTTTCTTTGGCCTTGTTATTTTGAGAAGACATAATTACTTTGTTAGTATGCTTGAAGTATTATTATTTTTATGTCAACATGAACTTTTGTCTTGAATCTGAATATTCATACCACAATTAAGAAGATTTACATTGAAATTATGGTAAGTAGCACTCCACATAAAAAATTCTGTTTTTATCATTTACTTACTCGAGGACGAGCAGGAATTAAGCTTGGGGATGCTTGATACGTCTCCAACGTATCTAAAATTTTTGATTGCTCGATGCTATATTATCTACTGTTTTGGACATTATTGTGCTTTATTATCCACTTTTATATTATTTTTTGGGACTAACCTATTAACCGGAGGCCCAGCCCAGAATTGCTGTTTTTTGCCTATTTTAGGGTTTCGAAAAAAGAAATATCAAACGGAGTCCAAACGGAATGAAACCTTCGGAAGCGTGATTTTCTCATCAGATAAGATCCAGGAGACTTGGACCCTCTGTCAAGAAAGCCACGAGGCGTTCACGAGGGTGGAGGGCACCCCCTAGGGCGTGCCCCCTGCCTCGTGGGCCCCTCGAAGCTCCACCGACATACTTCTTCCTCCTATATATATCCACGTACCCCCAAACAATCAGGGACGGAGTCAAAAACCTAATTCCACCGCCGCAACTTTCTGTATCCACGAGATCCCATCTTGGGGCCTGTTCCGGAGCTCCGCCGGAGGGGGCACCGATCACGGTGGGCTTCTACATCATCATCCAAGCCCCTCCAATGAAGTGTGAGTAGTTTACTTCAGACCTATGGGTCCATAGTTAGTAGCTAGATGACTTCTTCTCTCTTTTTGGATCTCAATACAATGTTCTCCCCCTCTCTCGTGGAGATCTATTTGATGTAATCTTCTTTTTGCGGTGTGTTTGTTGAGACCGATGAATTTTGGGTTTATGACCAAGTCTTTCTATGAATAATATTTGAATCTTCTCTGAATTCTTTTATGTATGATTGGTTATCTTGCAAGTCTCTTCGAATTATCAGTTTGGTTTGGCCTACTAGATTGGTTGTTCTTGCCATGGGAGAAGTGCTTAGCTTTGGGTTCGATCTTGCGGTGTCCTTTCCCGGTGACAGAAGGGGCAACAAGGCACGTATTGTATCGGTGACAGAGGATAAGAAGATGGTTTTTTTTATCATATTGCATGAAACTATCCCTCTACATCATGTCATCTTGCTTAAGGCGTTACTCTGTTTTTAACTTAATACTCTAGATGCATGCTGGATAGCGGTCGATGAGTGGAGTAATAGTAGTAGATGCATAATCGTTTCAGTCTACTTGTCTCGGACGTGATGCCTATATACATGATCATGCATAGATATTCTCCTAACTATGCTCAATTCTGTCAATTGCTCAACAATAATTTGTTCACCCACCGTAGAATACTTATGCTCTTGAGAGAAGCCACTAGTGAAACCTATGGCCCCCGGGTCTCTTTCTCATCATATCAATCTCCATCACTTTATTATTGCTTTGCTTTTTATTTGCTTTTACTTTTTACTTTGCATCTCTATACCAAAAATACCAAAAATATTATTTATCATCTCTATCAGATATCACTTTTGTAAGTGACCGTGAAGGGATTGACAACCCCTAAGCGTGTTGGTTGCGTTGAGCTATTGTTTTTGTGTAGGTATGAGGGACTCGCGCGTAGCCTCCTACTGGATTGATACCTTGGTTCTCAAAAACTGAGGGAAATACTTACGCTACTTTGCTGCATCATCCTCTCCTCTTCGGGGAAATCCAACGCAGTGCTCAAGAGGTAGCAATCTCCAAGAGACCATTGTATTGAGAGTCAAGAGAGAGAGAGAGACAGAGAGAGAGAGGGAGGGAGGGAGAGGAAGCCATCTAGCTACTAACTACGGACCCAAAGGTCCACACAGAACTACTCACGCCTCATCGGAGAGGCACCAATGGAGGTGGTGAACCCCATCCGAGATGGTGCCTAGATTGGATCTAGTGGTTTTGGACTCTGCGGTGGCTGGATGAACATTCCTTCGACTCCCCTAGGGTTCTGGAAATATTGGGGTATTTATAGAGAAAAGAGGCGGTCCGGGGGGCACCCGAGGTGGGCACAACCCACCGGGGCGCGCCTGGGCCTCCTGGCGCACCCTGGTGGGTTTTCCTCCCTCTGGGCACCCCCCAGGCGCAACCAGGGCCATTGTGTTCCTTTTGGACCATAAAAATTCTCTGTAAAGTTTCATGGCATTTGGACTCCGTCTGATATTGATTTTCTGCGATGTAAAAAACATGGAAAAAACAGCAACTGGCACTTGGCACTATGTCAATAGGTTAGTACAAAAAAATGACTATAAAATTATTATAAAACATATAAGATTGATAATATAACAGCATGGAACAAGCAAAAACTATAGATACGTTGGAGACGTATCATTGCACCGCATACCGGGCATGTGTTCAAATCCTCGTACGCACCGCGGTAGAGGATGCAGTCGTTAGGGCATGCATGTATCTTCTGCACCTCCCATCCTAGAGGGAATATAACCTTCTTTGATGCATACGTACTGTCGGGCAATTCGTTATCCTTTGGAAGCTTCTTCTTCAATATTTTTAGTAGCTTCTCAAATCCTTTGTCAGGTACACCATTCTCTGCCTTCCACTGCAGCAATTCCAGTGTGGTACCGAGCTTTGTGTTGCCATCTTCGCAATTGGGGTCCAACCCCTTTTTTGTGATACTCTAACATGCGATCGAACTTCAACTTCACCTTTTCATTCTCGCATTGTCTCTTTGCATCAACAATGACCCGGCGAAGATCATCATCGGGCACATTGTCCGGTTCCTCTTGATATTCAGCTTCCCCGTTTCCAGCATCACCGTATTCAGGGGGTACATAGTTGTCATTATCCTCTTCTTCATTATCTTCTATCATAACCCCTCTTTCTCCGTGTTTGGTCCAAACATTATAGTGTGGCATGAAACCCTTATAAAGTAGGTGCATGTGAAGGATTTTCCGCTCAGAGTAAGACTTCATATTCCCACATATAGGGCATGGACAACACATAAAACCATTCTGCTTGTTTGCCTCAGCCACTTCAAGAAAATTATGCACTCCCTTAATGTACTAGGAGGTGCTTCTGTTACCGTACATCCATTGCCGGTTCATCTGCATGCATTATGTATAATTAAGTGTGTCAAAAATCATTACAGAACATCATGAATACAAAAGTGACCAAATTAATACAAGCTCATCATCACATTAAAACCAAAGTACATATATAGTTCTTATTGAACAACATATAGCTCTCTAGAGAATCTAATTAAACCATACATTGAAACTATGTAAAACATTTCAATGCAACAACAAATGCATTTGTAATCGCAACTAAGGTAACAATTGATCCAACGGTATAACGATACCAAGCCTCGGTATGAATGGCATACTCTCTAATCTTTCTAATCTTCAAGCGCATTGAATCCATCTTGATCTTGTGATCATCGACGACATCTGCAACATGCAACTCCAATATCATCTTCTCGTCCTTAATTTTTTCAATTTTTCCATCAAGTAATTGTTTTCTTCTTCAACTAAATTTAACCTCTTGACAATTTCTGGTTCACATACCTCCTAGATAAAAAAAATCTATGCCACGTTGGTCTACATAATTGTCATAAACACTAAATGAACCAAATAGGTATAAAAGATAATATACACCACATCCGAATCATAGACAGGACGAGGGCCGACGGAGGCAGATACCAAAACCATCGCACTATATAATAACAAACAATAATAAAAGTAAGAAAATTACAAAAGTATCTATCTAAATCATACAAGTAAGAACTTTTTCTTTTAGAAAGAAGATAAGAACAAGAGGCTCACCACGGTGGTGCCGGCGACGAGATCGGCGCGGACAATCAACGGCGGTGAGGACGGGGACAGGATAGGACGAACCGCCAAACCTAGACAAATCTTGAGGAAAATGGAGTTTGGAAAAGGAGCTTTGAGAGGAGAAAGCTTAAGTGTGGCTCGGGCATTTTCATCGAACACCTCATGTGCATAGGAGGTGAGCTAGAGCACCACAAAGCTCCCCCACGGCTGGCCAAAAAACTGAGTAGTGCACTGCTCTGCTAGCGGGCAGGGGGTATATATAGGCTTCCCTTTGGTCCCGGTTTGTGGCTGGAATAGGACTAAAGGCCCCATTTGGTCCCGGTTTCAGCCACCAATCGAGACCAATGGTTGTGGGCCAGGAGCGAGGCCCATTGGTCCCGGTTTGTGTCTGGAACCGGGACCAATGGTTGTGGACCAGGAGCAAGGCCCATTGGTCCCGGTTCATGTCTGGAACCAAGACCAAAGGGGTCAGACGAACCGGGACCAATGGCCCACGAGGCCCGGCCGGTGCCCTGACCTCATGAACCAGGACCGATGCCCCCATGGGTCCCGGTTCGTGAGTAAACCGAGATTAATGGGATTTTCAGGCCTGGACCAAAGCCTTGTTTTCTATTAGTGATTTGGTGTGCTCCAATCTCGATTTGCTGTTGTCTGGTACCCCGCTCAGACCTAGTCGAAAGATCAAATGTGGGAGATCATGACTTGTTGTGTCATCTTGCACAACATAATCATTGAGAGCAAACTGGAAGAGCCAGTGTTTGACACTGAACCATACTACAGGCAGGGTCCTCTTGCGCAAGTTGATCACCAGTTACCGACAACCTGGATTGCCTTCCTCAATATGTGTCAGGCGATCCGAGACCCACAGGTGCACCAACAACTGCAGCAGTATCTGGTGGAGCACCTATGGAGGCTCAAGGGCAACACCTAGCTCGACATGTGATGAAATATGAGTTTTTATTTGTTGAACTAGATACTTTGTATTGAACTATTTGATTTCTATTGATTTTCTGTGATAAACTATGTGATAAAAAAATTCTTTTGTTGAATTTGCGCTGAACCAGGGCAAATATGGGCCAATTTGCGTTGATATTGGGCCTATTTTTCTTCGAAAGTGGGCCAAAAAGCGGGCACATTTGCGTCAAAAATGGGCCGATATCGGCGCCGGGGTGACCTGGGAGCAGCGGCTGGAAACCCAATCGCCCCCAGCGCCGATTCTAGCGCCGGCTCGGCCCCAAGCGGCGATTTTTAAGCCTCCTGGTCGGGCCAACGGCTGGAGATGCTCTAATATACCTAGTTGATTTGGACCAGCTAGTTTTTTTGTTAACATTTGGACCAGCTAGAGTTGTAAATACGGATTGGGCATGTGCGAATTTATTGAAGTAAGTATAAACATGAAAAATTGCCATTTAGAAAGAGTGTAGCTACTTACCGTTCACGTGTAATATAACTACTTGTGTCTCTTGCGTGCGGATGAATTAACATTGCCAACACATCCAGAGAACATAGGGCAATGGTGTTAGAAATCTTAAGCTTCTCCATAACAGGAGGGTGCCCAACAAGATCGACTTGGTGCAGAATCATACTAATCTATCTGCGGGCAGACACATTAAGCAGTAAAGTCAGAGAAAATATGCAATGAAACTGAAACAGAGCAAATACAATGGCCGATGCTACGCGTCACCGGGCTGATCTCTGCGTGCGATCATCCGGGTCGCTGGCCACTTGATCGTTTCACGATCCCCGATACAATACACCCGAGTCCACTTGTTTAATGTATTTCTTCTCATGGGTCCTGATTTAACCTATAGAACGCATTTACTTGCGGCGTGATGACTTCTAGCCACATGCGTCCCTGGCTTGTAGTGGCATGGTAGCAAAAGTTGTCTTCAAGGGGTGTTTTAGCATGTGCACGGCAGTAGTGTGCAGTTTTGGAAGTCAAATGACAGCCGCTACTGTAGCGAACGAGCTGCTGCAAAGATCAACGGTGGAGAGGGTGCGGCGTGAACCCGAGAGTTGTGCCGCAACGCTGGTCCCTATGACATCGGCCAGACTGCTATGGGCGTCAGCGGCTGGACTCGGACTGATACGAGACGACGATGTTGTGAGGGTGGCGCGGCTACTGCGGGCATCAGCGTGAACCCCAGAGTTGTGCTGCAACACTGGTCTTTGTGACAACGGCCGGAATGCTTCGACGACCGCGGTGATGTTACAAGGTATGCATTGACGACCGGGGTGATGCTAGGTGGTGTGCTACGTTGTCGGCCCAGCTGCTTCAACGATTATTGTCTCGACATGCTTCAACCGTTATGACGGTGTTCTTAAAACAGTCGCGGTGTGTTTCGACGTCATAGGTCAACCTCCATGGCGATGCTACAATGGCTGGCTGCTTCGATGATGTTGTGACATGCTTCGACGGCCTCCGCGGGTGCTTCGGCAGCCATGGCGGGAGTGTGCTTGGAATGGTCATGACAATACTGCGATGATGTGCTTTGACGATTGCAGCGATGTTGCGATGGAGGCCCAACTGCTTCAAGGATGTTGCGACGACATGCTTCAACTCGCGGCTATGTCACGACAGTGTTCTTCAAATGTTCATGGTTTGCTTTGATGTCATACATTGACAGCCGCGGCGATGCTACAATGACAGCCTGGCTGCTTCGAGATGTTGTAATGGCATGCTTCGATGGCTGTGTCGGCAGCCGCGGAGACGGCATCCTTTGAATGGTCATGACAATGTTGCGACGACGTGCTTCGACGATCGCGGCGACGCTGCAACGGAGGCTCATCTACTTTGACGATGCTGCAACGACGTGCTTCCCGGCCATGGCAATGCTGTGATGATGGTCTCGACGATGCTACAACAATGGTCCAGCTGCTCCGATGTTGTGGTGGCGGCAGAGGCGTTAATATAAGACGCTAGTCAGAGCATGTTGTTAGCTCATCCGAGAACCAAGCAATCACACGAGCACGACGCCGAGATTTGTTAACGAGGTTCATCATTATGGCTACATCCCCCGGGGCATGAGTACGGGCGCTCCTCCCCATGACACCGCTACAATAACGCACCCCGGCCGCCCGGGCGTCGGCACACGCTGCCGGCTCCCCCCGCGTGCCAGTGCTATTATGTTGGCATAGGTTACATCATGTGTCTACCCCTGATATATATGAGAGGCCTAGGATACAGGTGTCCTATTAGGACACAACTCATACCCTGTGTACACACAGTCCAAAACCAAGTCCAATTGTAACCTATCTTGTATAATAATATTCAACACAACTCTATCAAACTCCACCTTGGCGAATATTCACCACCACCTTGGATTCGTCCATGCATCGAACCTCCATATACATTGGACTTGAGATACGGCATGAGCACCGTTGCTACTCAAGACTCCATGTGACTCCACCTGCAACTGTAGTCCCTTCTCGTCTTCTTAGCGGTCAATGCTGGAGCAAAATTAAGTTCCTCGTTACTCTACCTTGTGCTCCCAACTTCTGGAGTATCCGTCCAACGCCATCACACACCGATCACTGTCTGCGTGAAAGTGAACAACTCACATATTAGACGTCACATATAAGAGTTACCTGAACTCAAAGTCATCGCTCTTTCTTGACCGTCTGTCTGAAACTTGAAGGAATTTCACCGTCGCCTTGTGTCACCCGGAGTCAAATTCGCAGTTGTCTCACCCTTTTTTCCGGATAGTCTTTGACATGTCCCACAGCTATAGCAGTCCGCCTTCTTCTGTACTTGTCATCCGCACTTTGCCATGTGCACAGAACACCACAGAATATACGACCATGCACTCTCTCAGCTTTTGACAATTTCAGACTTTCTACCAGTTTCTTCGATTCCCCATGGTCAACTCTCGTCAATCAACTGACACCAATAGACCCAGTCACCAACTTGAACCTGGTACTCGTCAAGACTGCTTCAGCACCCCCTGCACAATTTGTCTGACCACCAATGCCTTAGCCTGTCGCTGTGTCCCGTGCTTACCGCACGCCTTGCCGCTATCACCACGTCGAGCCTCTGCTATCTTGGTCGAGTCTCCCGGGTGGCTAGCTCCCATTGCCTCAACCCCCACTGCAAAGAACCACCGATCATCACTGACCAATGCCGAGTATCACGCCTCCATTAGACCACTGGGCCCTAGTCTGATCCATGTGTCTCTCGCTATCCCGCTGAAATAGGCTTCGATTCTCCGATCTTACACCGTAGCCCCTCCATCAGCACCGAGTGAAGTCTTCTGCCAGACTCCATCTCCACCTTCAACACGAATCTATATAGCTGGTCGTGCTACCCCTGTGCCCCGTTGACTTCAAGCTCTCATGTGTGCACTATCTTGAATCTACCCCGCGCCATAGTCTGTCGAAGCTGCACAAGCCCTCAGGCATGCACCACGTGTTTTGATGCCCCAGAAGTCGGCCACCATCAGCATCACGCTCCTATGCCGTCGTCGCTGTAATCACCGTCGTCTTCTGCTTTTGACCAACATCCATGTCGATCCATCAGACTGTTCAGTCCGTCCCAGCCGAAATTATCCGACTGCAACCATGCTCCACCCTACGTTATATTCGCCGCGCAAATCTTTATGCATTGCTTAACGCCCTGTGTATGCATGAACCTGACGACGCGCTCCAGACTCTTCCAAGCTTTATACGCACGCCGCTATCCTCGGTTCCCATTTAACTGCTAGTAGAACAACACCACTGCTGCTATGCCGCCATCTCCTTAGCGCATGAAGCAAAGAACCCCAAAGTAGTCCCTATAGTCTCTTGTGTACGTGTGCAACCAACTAAAACAATTTTACCCACACATGTAGCACCTAGTAACTTCCTGACTAATTTTCTTGTTCTATTATTTTCCACGCACCAGACCAACATGCTAGTAACCAGCAGATTCCATGTTCCAACACACTGCAATACCTTCCTGAACTGATTTTTTTTCTTTTAACAAATCTCTCACGTCTTTGCACTTCCAGCGTCAGCCACACCCACGCATGCATATCCAATGCACAATAGCTCACCTAGGCCAGCGCCTCGCTAGCGCTCCAGACTCCAGCTGCGTTCCACACACGGACGGGCCTTTGCCCGCACGCCTCGGCTGCTACCAGCACTTAGTTGCTGACATGCATGCCCACGATGCACATCACGCTGGAGACTACTAGCTCCTGGAACGGGATCCGGCACGGAATCCGGTTTGCGTGCTCTCTTCCCATGCTTTTATGCGTGCTCCCACTTCATTCTATGGCTGTCTTTTTTTTTTGTTTCTAATCTAATCATCCCTACCTGATTTTAATGGGGTGGGGCCGGGTCTTATTTTGTTCCAATCAAATCAAGTCACGTATGCGGGAGCACGGATGGACGCACGTTGGGGAAGCACACCATGGCCTTGGGCCCGCCTGGCACCGCGGGGCCTTGCGCCTCAGATTAGGCCGCCTGCCCTAGCCATCTGCACGCTACTGCTTGCTCGATCCGATCTCTACGAGAACTCAGTTGCTGCACCTTCCGTCATCGCCATGATCGATCAGTCGCTCTGGAAGACCTTCCATGTACATGTCGCTCGAGCCTTCAATCCGATCGAAATCCTGCCGAGTTCCACATGGGCCTCACGACTCAGCCTTGCCTCCGCCACGCACCAGCTCCCGCGCGGGCTTCCGCCTGGTCTCATGCCGCATGAGTCTCCGCCTGGTGCAGCACTGGCCACCACATCGCCCCACACCCGACGCACGAACACACCAGCCGCACGCGCTTGCACCGGGTGGGACGCTGCCCTAGCGCTTTGCTTGCGCACCCTTGCTGCTACATGTTATGCCGCCGCCGCATGCTCCCGATCTCGTTGACATTTCGTGTCCGCGTGCCACGCGCCGTCAGCTTGCTCGCATACGATTGTTGCTTGAAGATCACAACACAACCTGTCAATGCTCTCTTCTTCCTCCTCCTAATCAATGCCCGTAACCTCAAATTGAACCTTGCTCATGATACCACTTGTTAGAATAAATTCGAGGCATACCGTTGATCATCCGAGAATCAAGCAATCATACGAGCACGACACCGAGATTTGTTAACGAGGTTCACCATCATGCCTACATCCCCGGGGCATGACTACGGGCGCTCCTCCCCATGACACCACTACAATACCGCACCCCGGCCGCCCGGGCACGGGCACACGCCGCCGGCTCCCCCCGCGTGCCCGTGCTATTATGTTGGCATAGGTTATATCGTGTGTCTATCCCTGATATATATGAGAGGCCTAGGATACAAGTGTCCTATTAGGACACAACTCATACTCTGTCTACACGCAGTCCAAAACCAAGTCCAACTATAACCCGTCTTGTACAATAATATTCGACACAACTCTAACACATGCAATGCTAGAGAGTGTTTTGCAGGCAAAGGAATCCAGCCATGAATTTGTGTTGAAGTGTGCTAGCGCTATACCCAAGAATCCAGCCATGAGTGATATATGTTATTATGAAATGAGTTAAATATATATGTTATTATAAATTGAGTGAAATATTTTATTATCAATTGAGTGACATATGTTATTGTGAATCCTTTTTTTGAGACGCGCAAAATCTGCTTTCGGAAATTACTGAAATGGTCTGTTTCAAATGGCTAAATCTGTTATTAACAACTGAGTGAAATATGTTATTATGAAATGAGTGAAATAAGTTATAATGAAATTAGTGAAATGTGTTATTAACAACTGAGTGAAATATGTTATCATGAAATCTTTTTTGACACAAGTGAAATATGTTGTAGGTGAAACCGATCATTTCAAATATCGGAACTAGATAGTTTAAACAAATCCATTTGCCATGAATTCAAATATGTAAAAAAGTTTCAAAACTGATTTTTCTCGGTTCAAAATTTATGACCAGTTCAAAATGGTATGAGAAAAAAAAATGCAAGTCTTTAGTTGGAGAGGGAATCTTGTTTGCATGCAGCGCTTCTTTCCTCCCTCACACTTTCACTTGATATGAAAAGTTGCTATTATGGACCCAATTCTAGTTGTATTGATATGTTTATCTGAGAAAAAGATTGAAATCTTGTACAAAAAAAAGACACGAATATCCGCACATGATACTAATGTTGGATCTCTTACCACTACGTACCGCTCAATGTTTGGCTGTCGACTATGATGGGCAGAGGAAGACGAAATAGAGGGAATCTACGGCCAATGAATACAGTACTCTATTACAACCACATGCCGTTTCAGTTTTTCTTTCCCAATTTTCCATTTAGAAAGACAGGCTGTTTATCCTATACGTGTAATATAACAATTGAGTGGATGTAGTGCATTGTTCAGTTTTCTTTGTTTGGAAGTGGAAGATCGCCAAATGAACATTGAGAACACGACGACAGTTTTTTTTTTTAGAAAAGGGGTATTATCCCGGCCTCTGCATCAGAAAGATGCATACGGCTCATAATTAAAAAACAAAAGCAGTCACAAAAATCTCCAACATCTGAAGGTACGAAAAGAAAACAAGCTGCTCAAGCGAGCCTAATCAAGAAGCCACAACCGGCTGGCAAATAAAATAGGAGCACTACATGCCTATCCTATTACATGACCGCCATCCAAACCGGTTGAAAATACCCCGAGCTACCATCTCCCATCGGGTAGACGTAGTAGCCAAACGCCCCCTGGCCTCCGTCGGAGTGAGTAACGACCACATACGGATCAATGTTGTGGCCCTGAAGATAACCTGCAAAAAGTGAAAGTTCGTTTTTCTGTTAAAAACCAAATCATTTCTGCAGTTCCATACTGCCCATTACAAGGCACACACTCCGACACGAATGTGTCTTGCTACATCCAAGTTAACCCCATCAAGCTATGTTCCAAATAACATATTGATAGAGGTAGGTGGAGTAATATTAAAAGCAATATGAATCGAACGCCAAAGAATCTTAGCCAGCGGACAATCTAGAAAGAGGTGCCTTATAGTTTCGTTACAATCACAAAAGCTACACCTAGCAGAACCCATCCAATTGCGTTTTGCCAGGTTGTCTTTTGTCAAAATGACTTGTTTATGCACAAACCACATAAACACTTTGATTCGCAAAGGTACCTTAACTTTCCAGACGTGCTTCGAGCAAGGAATGACACTATTGTTTATGACATCCAGATACATGGATTTGACCGAGAACCTGCCGTCCTTAGTCAGTTTCCAAAACAATCTATCTGGCTGCTGAGACAGCTAGACATCCATCAACCTTCGTACAAGATGAAGCCATGCCTCCCAATGATGGGCTACTAGCGTCCTCCGGAAGCTAATATTGAGAGGCGTGGACTGTAAGACAATTGCAACATAGGCTTCTCGACGTTGAACAATGTTATACAGAGTAGGATATTGAAGTGCCAGAGGCGTCTCCCCAAGCCACGTATCCTCCCAGAACCTCGTGTTAGCGCCATCACCGACTAAGATTTTTGCCCTGTTAAAGAAGAGGGGCTTGACTCTCATCAACCCTTTCCAAAACGGAGAATCAGTCGGGCGCACAGTCACCTGAGCCAAAGTTTTAGCCTGAAGATACTTATTTCGCAGAATCTGAGCCCATGTGGCCTCTGACTCGGACGAGAGTTTAAATAGCCACTTGGTAAGGAGACATCTATTCTTGATCTCTAGATTTTCAATGCCTAGACCGCCTTGGTCCTTCGGCCTACAGATGATATCCCATTTAGCAAGCCTATACTTTCGTTTCAACTCATCATTCTGCGAAAAGAAACGAGATCGATAAAAGTCTAACCTCTTCCTGACCCCCACCGGGACCTCAAAAAAGGATAAAAGAAACATGGGCATACTGGTTAAGACCGTATTAATCAGAATTAATCGACCTCCATATGACATGAGCTTCCCTTTCCAACAGCTCAGTTTCTTTTCAAAACGATCCTCGATGCACTTCCACTCCTTGTTCATCAACTTACGATGGTGAATGGGTATACCTAGGTATGTAAACGATAGCGAACCCAACTCACATCCGAACAATTGCTTATACGCCTCCTGGTCCTCATTAGCTCTTCCAAAGCAAAACAGTTCGCTCTTATGGAAGTTAATCTTGAGTCCAGACAATTGTTCAAATAAGCACAACACAAGCTTCATGTTCCTTGCTTTCGCCAAGTCACGCTCCATAAAGATGATAGTATCATCGGCATACTGCAGAATGGATATACCACCATCAACTAGGTGCGGAACCAAGCCCGAAACCTGCCCCGCATCCTTAGCCCGACCTATTAAAATGGATAACATATCAACCACTATGTTAAATAGAATCGGTGACATGGGATCTCCTTGCCTTAGTCCTTTATGTGTCTGGAAATAGTGACCTATATCATCATTCACTTTAATCCCTACACTCCCTTTTTAAGTAAAGGACTCAATCTGGTCTCGCCAGGCCTTGTCAAATCCTTTCATACGCAACGCCTGTTGAAGGAAAGGCCATTTAACTTTATCGTATGCTTTTTCAAAATCCACTTTAAAAACCACACCATCTAATTTTTTTGAGTGAACCTCATGGAGCGTTTCATGCAAGACGACCACCCCTTCAAGGATATTTCTGTCTGGCATGAAAGTGGTCTGGGACGGTTGCACAACTGAATGCGCAATCTGCGTGAGTCTGTTCATCCCAACCTTGGTGAAGATTTTGAAACTGACATTAAGCAAACAAATAGGCCTGAACTGCTCAATGCGAATAGCCTCTGTCTTCTTAGGAAGAAGAGTTATCATTCCAAAATTGAGCTTGAACAAATGAAGCTGACCATTGAACAAATCATGAAACATCGACAACAGGTCACCCTTAATAAAATGCCAGCACTTTTTGTACAACTCCGCCGGAAACCCATCTGGTCCTGGCGCTTTATTGTTCTTCATTTGTGAAATGGCCTCAAACACCTCTTTCTCCGTAAAAGGAGCAGTCAAAATCTCATTCTCTCCCGTCTCAAGTTGGGGAACATCCTCAACTCTTGACTCATCCAGGGACTCAAAATTCTCTTCCGGAGATCCAAACAACTGCTTATAATAGTTGGTAATGTAAACTTTCAGGTTTTCCTGACCAACTATCGTCCCTTCATCTTGTTCTAATTGAAAAATTCTCTTCTTACGATGCTTTCCATTAGCAATCATATGAAAGAATTGAGTGTTGTCCTCTCCTTGGACAACCTTACAAACCTTAGCCCTCAAAGCCCATTTCAATTCCTCCTCGAGGAGAAGCTCTTTCAACCTCAACTCGGCCTCCACTTTAGACTCCAGCTCGGAAGTATCTAAAATAGAGGTTTCAGCTTTTAACTCAAGGGAATGAATAAGCATAAGGAGTCTTTCCTTCTCAGCCTTATATATCCCATTCGTGTGCTTAGCCCATCCACGAAGGAACCTTCGAAGATGACGAATCTTGCACTGCCACCGCTCAGTGGGTGACCTTCCCCCCGAGTCTTTAGCCCACTCTCTAGCTAACAAATCAATAAACCCTTCTCTTTCAAACCAGGCAAGTTCGAAGGAGAAAATATTCTTATTACCCATATGAGTTTGAGCTCCAGAGTCGACTAGTAAGGGTGTGTGATCCGAGATACCTCTTGTCAATGCCTGCACCGTTACCAGAGGAAACTTCTGTTCCCAATCGACGCTCGCCAAAACACGATTGAGCTTCTCAAAAGTCAGAACCGGTAGCGAGTTTGCCCAAGTGAATTTCCTACCCGAAAGCTCTATCTCTCTGAGATCCAAGCTTTCTATGATAGTATTGAACATAAACGACCATCTGCCGTCAAAGTTGTCATTATTCTTTTCCTCGTTTCTTCGAATAATGTTAAAATCCCCACCCACTAAGACGGGTAGTTGCTCGTTACCACAAACACTGACCAAATCAGCCAAGAAATCTGGCTTGAGTTCTGGTTGCGCAGCCCCATAGACTGCCACCAAAGCCCAATCAAAACCATCCGCTTTAGTTCTGACCCGAAACTTTACCGCAAACTCACCCAACACTACACTCTGAACCTCCAACGTTTCACACTTAATCCCAAGTAAAACCCCACCGGATCTTCCTCGAGGTGGGAGGCAGTGCCAGTCAAAATCAACCCCCCCAGATAAGGTACTAAGAAATTGTGGAGAAAAATTACCTCGTCCAGTCTCGGACAAAGCAATAAAGTCTAAATGATGTTCAAGAGAAGCCTCTGCTAGAAACCGTCTTTTAGCCAAGTCTTTAAGACCTCTGCTGTTCCAAAAGATGCCTCTCATATTTCATCATGAAATTTTTTAGAGGTACGGATCCTAGCACTTCTACGCACAGCCGACGCCGGATAAACCTTCCATTTCTAGGTCCGTTTAGGCTTAACGCGAACATCAGAAGGTTCGGCACGTTCGGATTGAGCCTCTACCACCAAAGACTCACCCTCAAGGTTAGATGTTTCAGGGAGGCCATACTCATCCTCCTCCTCCGCCTCCTGTACCGCAGGATCAAGATCAGCACACAAACCATCTAGAACTCTAACCCCAAGCGCATCAATCTCCGATTCATTCATCGGCCTAACCGCCGCCATGTTACGAATCAATTCTAACACTCGTTCAGCTTCCAAATCTAGCATATCATTAACAGACTTAGAAATCTCTAGATCATTATTACCAAGAGATACTCCTAATTGGTTAGCATTTTGCACAATCTCATCATTGGTAAAATGCATAATAGAATTAGACTTGTTAACAGACATACCAGTAGAAAGCTCAACGTCACGCAACTTGGCCGCCCTCAACGCGCACCTGAGCTGCATGTCATCAACATCCGGCTACTCCTGCAGTCTCCCGCTGACCCGTCTCCCTGCAGAGACAGGATCCGGGATCCCACCGAAAGCGATGACCTCCTCGCGAGAAGCTGCGCTGGGGAAAGAGCCTCCTGCCCGTCCCCCAACAGCGGTGACCAGCGCCGGGGCCACCGGAGCAACATCCAACGGCGATGAGAGCTCCCAGGGCCCATCGACGGCCACCCCGCCGACGCCCGCGACCGGTGAACTCGGCCTAGCGCGGTCCAGGGAGTCCGGTGCCGTAGCAACCAAACCACCCAGCCCGCCCTCCAGAGCAACATAAGAGGAGAAGACGGCCTCCTGCGCGCCCGCTCCCCCGCAAACCGGCGACCTCACCAAGGGGGCCGCGCCGACCCTTGAGACCGCCAGCGTCAAAGGCCCAGAGGGCCGAGCCTCCTGCTCGCCATATCCTCCCATGACCACCGGCTCGGTCGCCTCAGCCTGTGCCGAAGGAGAGGAAACAACCGAGGGTGGGACATCCTGCCCCGAAGAACCTCTGCCCTCAGCAGACCTCGACACCCGCAAACTGAGCACCGGGGATGCAGAAAGGACCATGTCACACGACACCCTCGGCGGAGCCGAGAACGCTCCAAAAGAGCCAAGCTGAAGAGTGGTAGTCGGAACTGTCCTGGAAGTCCCAACAGGGGCGGAGTCACCATTATCAGACTGCCCCGAAGGCCCCTTAGCCTTGTCATCATCACTCTTAGCTATATCATCCTGGTTCCCCGAACCCCCTCCTCCCTCAGAAGTGTCCATGGGGTTATCATCCTCAAACTCATTGAAAAGATCAGGATCCTCATACTCAACATCCAACTGATATAGAACACCCGCGTAAGTCCAAGGCACCACGTCTGGCAAGAACTGAATATTGGCTACACTGACAAGCAGCCGTGCCACCCCATGAGCCCGAGTGAACTGCATATCCACCTGCTCAGTCCTGCCAATCAAAGAACCCAGGCTCCAAGTGACCAAGAAGCTGTCCAGAGGGTCAGAGGGAGCACCAGAGAAACGAACCCAAATCTGAGTTAAAGGCGTGCCTTGTGGCTCTTTCTTGTTCCACTTATCAAACTCAAGCACATAACTAGTCCCTGTGACCCTTCTCATACCGAACTTGAGAATCCTCACCTGATTCTCCTTAGACGGAAAATCCACTTTGTAAGAGTTATCGGTGAGCTTAAGTAAGGACCACTGAAAATTACCCGGAGCGAGCTCTCTTAACTGCTGAATGATCTGAGCTTCGGTCAACGGCCCGTGAACCACCTTCACCACACTGGGGAAGGATGTTTCCACTATGGGCGCAGAAGGCTCCGCAGAAGGAGACTCAAAAAACATCAACTCCGAACAACACACTCCGTAGATCTGAACGGATGGTTTAGGCCCCAACATAAGAGGACAGTTAGCCGCTGTGTGTTTAGGTTTCCGGCATAGGTCACATAACTCCGCAGTACAGTGAACCAAAAAGTGACCCGGTTCCCCACAACGGAAACAATTGAGCTTCTTCTTCTTAGCTGCCCACTTAGACAACTTGTCACTCTCGGCCTTGTCCGAACCTTGCTCAGAAGTAGAATCGCCAGTCTGCATGGGCTCTGGCACAGAAACTGCAGCCAAGGCCTGCACCGTCTCCACCGCCACCTGCGGTAGATCCGATGCACCATCCGGTACCTCCGTCACGGTAGCGGTCATAGAATGCTGAGGCTGGTAGTGCCGCCTGTTCCCGCCCCGACCTCCACGAAAGCGTCCTCAGAAAGCTTGGTTGTTAGGACCGGCCGCACCCTCGACAAAATTTCTAGGCGGTCCTTGAAAACCCCGGTTATCATTGCCGTTATCCATCCAAGCATAGACACGGCCACCTCCGGTGGATGAAGAGCCCCGGTGCAGACCAGCGCCATAAGCATCATGCCCGTCATCGCCCCACTGACCATGCGCGGGGTTACGGTCATCCCCCGGCGACGCGCCCGTCCCATGGCCGTTTGAACCTTGACCAGAACCGCCTCGGCCTCCCGCCATCTGCCTCGGCCACGGCCGTTGAGTCGGCGGTGGTTCGGCCCTAGGAGGAGGCGTCGGTGCAGCCCGCGGCACGGGTACAGAACACGACGACAGTAGTACGTCAAAACAATTAATCGGGAAAGTGAAGGGAATCACATACTTTTCTTAGCCGTACAAAGCTGTGGAGCGCGCGAAGTGTGCCACCTCCAACATGGACTCAAAACGCTCGCAAATGTGTGCACTGAGCGCATCTATGACCGGACTAGGTAAACCCCGACCCTCAAACGCCCGCGGATGTACTCGGATGTGTCCGCAGACAGTTATCGGTCAGTAATCAAATTTGTTTATCTAAATCTAAATATATTATAACTAAAAATCTTAAATCTATAAAAAATAATGTGAAGAAAACAATTTCATATACTATATAGATCAACTACCCTAGTCCTCGTCGAAGATGTCCACTATGTCCGTGCCAGGCTGCGGGTACATGGGCGGCAGCCGCAGCTTCGGCTCCTCCGTGTCGGCCTCCTCATCCATTTCCACTTCGACCTCGTCGAAGAGCGTGTTGGTCTTGCCCGTTCCTGCGGGATGAACTGACGGTTGGCCTTCATGTAGGCCTCATCCTGGATGGCCTGCTGCTCCGCCATCTCATCCACTTGGGCGACAGCGAACTCCGCCTCCGCGTCCTCAATGTTGAAGCTCGGAGATGGCGCCAGCTCCTGCTCTGGCTGCTCCACCTTGTTCTCCTCCAGATAAGCCACCTCCATTGGAGCCGGCTACTGCTCCTGTCCCTCCTCCTCCGCCGCCTGCAATTCGTCCTCCTGTTCCGACTCCAGCGAGTCTGGAGGCAGCACAGCAGCGATGCGGGCGGCGCGCGGTGTGCCTCGCTCGGATCTCTTGCTCGATCTGGTACCGGCGCTTTGGCATGAGAATAGCGTAAAAGGTTTCGGACCGTAGCGAAGCCGGAGAGCGCCAGAAGAGCACCGGAGCGGGAGAGAGGAGGTGGATGGGCTCGGGCCGGCGACGCGGAGAGGGAGGAGATGGATGGGCTAGGATTGGGTGACGTCGGCGGGCTGAAATAGCCAGATTTGGCCTCGGGCGGCGAGCCGTAGCGGCGCCATACGGCGTTGACACCCCCCACCGGAGGAGATGCTAGTGGCACCGTAGGGTTTCCGAGCGATACCGCGTGGGACCCCATCATCAGTCCAATGTGCCGGACATACCCGGGCGCTCCCATATCTATCTCATATTTGGGCTGGATATGTATGGTGTCGGTAAGCCTGGGCGTTTGAGGCCCGTTAGACACGCCCGTCTGGGTCAAAATTTCGTGACCGGTTAATGACCGGGCCGTCCGTCTGGGCTTTTGAGACCGGTTTGGAGTGCCCTGCTGTCGATGCTCTAAGCTGTCGAAACAGACTTTGCCATCCAACGTTGTACCTCATTTGTCCAAAGACAGGTCCGGTTGACCAAAATCCTACAAGATGCAAACTAGGATAAACTTTGCTGGCTTCTGAACCACTGTCACATATGTGTTCGACATCCCAATCCAACCCCAATACAGCTCCCACACCTTGTCCTGCACAAATATACCTCCGATCTCTATGCCACATTCATGTCGGTCCAGAGTGCCGCATTCATGCCTGTCCAGAGCGAACACGACCGGTCACTCGAGCCAGCATTAGCAACACACCGAACGAGAGCGCTGCGCGCGCAACGTCCCGGTCTTCACTACTACAATATGGTCATATTTTCTGAATCACCATTATAGTCCACAGTATAGTGAAAATACATCGCTCGTGTATCCTTATCGACAGTTTTGAAGCAAAATTTCGCTACTACGGTATGCTTCATATTTTTTATGTTTTGTAAATGACCGTACACTCTTTAGTACAGTGAAAATACATAGCTGCTGTATAGTTATCACCGATATCGAAGCGAACATTTTGCTACTACGACATGCTTCATATTCCATAGCATGGTAACATGTTATGATCAAGCAGGGATGATTGAATGAACCCAAATTGACCATGGTATCAATGAGAACTTGTTCGTTGCAAGGAAACAAAATAGAGGGAATCTACGCCCAATAAATACAGGTACTCTAGTACAACCACATGCCGTTTCTGGTTTTCCCCAATTTTCCGTTTAGAAAGACTGGTTATTTATGCTATATGTGTAATATAACGATTGAGGGGATGTAGTGCATTGTTGAGTATTCTTTGTTTGGAAGTGGAAGATCCCCAAATGAACATTGAGAAGACGACAACAGTGGTACGTCAAAACAATTCAATGGGAAAGTGAAGGGAATCAAATACTTTACTTAGCCGTACAAAGCTGTGGAGCGCGCCAAGGGTGCCACCTCCAGCATGGACTCAAAACGCTCGCAAATGTGTGCACTGAGCGCATCTACGACTGGACTAGGTAAACCCTGGCCCTCGAACACTCGTGGATGTGTTCAGACACCTCCGCGGACAGTTCCGATCAGTACTCGAATTTGTTTATCTGCATTCGAATACTTATAACTAAAAATCTTAAATCTATATGAAATCATGTGAAGAAAACAATTTCATATACCATGTAGATCAACTACCCTAGTCCTCGTCGAAGATGTCCACTATGTCCGTGCCAGGCTACGGGTACATGGGCGGCAACCGCAGCTTCGGCTCCTCCGTGTCGGCCTCCTCATCCATTTCCACTTTGACCTCGTCGAAGAGCATGTTGGTCCAGCCCGTTCCTGCGGGATGAACTGACGGCTGGCCTCCATGTAGGCCTCATCCTGGATGGCCTTCAGGATGGCCTATTGCTCTGCCATCTCATTCACTTGGGCGACAGCGAACTCCGCCTCCGCATCCTCAATGTTGAAGCTCGGAGATGGCGCCGTCTCCTGCTCTAGCTGCTCCACCTCGTTCTCCTCCGGATAAGCCAGCTCCATTGGAGCCGGCTACTACTCCTGTCCTTCCTCCTCCGCCGCCTGCAACTCCTCCTCCTGTTCCGACTCCAGCGAGTCTGGAGGCAGCCCAGCAGCGATGCTGGCGGCGCGCGGTGCGCCTCGCTCGGATCTCTTGCTCGATCTGGTACCAGCGCTCTGGCATGAGAATAGCGTACATGGTTTCGGACCATAGCGAAGCCGGAGAGCGTCAAAAGAGCACCAGAGCGGGAGAGAGGAGGTGGACGGGCTCGGGCTGGCGACGCAGATAGGGAGGAGGTGGATGGGCTAGGCTTGGGTGACGTCGACCGGCTTAAATAGTCAGATTTGGCCTCTGATGGCAAGCCGGGGCAGCGCCATGCCGCGTTCACACCCCCACCGAAGGAGATGCTAGTGGGACTGTCGAGTTTTTGAGCGATCCGCGTGGGACCCCATCATCAGTCCAATGTGCCGGACATAACCGGGGGTGCCCAGACGCCCCCATATCTACCTCATATTTGGGCTGGATACGAGCGGTGTCGGTTAGCCCGGGCGTTTGAGGCCCGTTTGACATGCCCGTCTGGGTCGAATTTTTGTCACCGGCCAATCACCGGGCCGTCCGTCCAGGCTTTGATGCCGGTTTGGGGCGTCCGCCTGTCGATGCTCTGAGCTGTCCGGACAAACTTTGCCATCCAACATTGTACCTCATTTGTGCACGGTCTGGCCCGGTTGACCAAAATTCTACAAGATGCAAACTAGAATAAACCTTGCAGGCTTCCGAACCACTACCACCTATGTGTTCGACATCCCAATCCATCCCCAAAACAGCTCCCGCACATGCACCATGTCCTGCACAAACACACATCCGCTCTCTGTGCCGCATTCATGTCGGTCCAAAATGTCGTATTCATGTCTATCCAGGGCGAACGCGACCGGTCAATCGAGCCGGCATTAGAGACACGCTGACCGAGAGCACTGCGCGCGCCGCGTCCAGGTCTTCACTACTACGATATGGTCATATTTGCTAAATGACCATTATAGTCCACAGTATAGTAAAAATACATCGCTCGTGTATCCTTACCGACAATTTTGAAGCGAAATTTTATTACTACGGTATGATTCATATTTTTTATAGTTTTTTTAAATTACCATACACTTCTTCGTACAGTAAAAGTACATGGCTGCAATATAGTTACCACCGGTATCGAAGCGAATATTTTGCTACTACGACATGCTTCATATTCCATAGCATGGTAACATGCTATGATCAAGCAGGGATGCTTGAATGAATCAAAATTGACCATGGTATCATTGAGGACTTCTTCGTTGCAAGCAAAAAAAATAGAGGGTATCTACGTCCAATGAACACTGTACTCTAGTACAACCACATGCCGTTCCTGTTTTTTCTCCGTTTAGAAAGACTAGATATTTATAATATATGTGTAGTATAACGATTGAGTGGATGTAGTGAATTGTTGAGTACTTTTTGTTTGGTAGGGAAAGATCGCCAAATGAACATTGAGAAGACGACGACAGTGGTACGTCAAAACAATTCATCGAAAAAGTGAAGGGAATCAAATACTTTTGTTAGACAAAGCTGTGGAGCGTGCGAAGTGTGCCACCTTCAACACGGACTCAAAACGCTCGCAAATGTGTGGACTGAGCTCATGTACAATCAGACTAGGTAAACCTCGGTCCACAAACGCCCGCGGATGTCTCGGACGCGTCCACAAACAGTTACCCACCAGTACTTAAATTTATTTATCTGCATCCGAATATTTATAACTAAAAATCTTAAATCCGTACAATCCATACGAAATCATGTGCTGAAAACATTTTCATATACTATGTAGATGAACTACCCTAGTCCTCGTTGAACATGTTCACCATCTCTTAGCCCGGCTCCGTGTACATGGGCGGCAGCCGCGACTCCGCCTCCTCCGTGTTGGCCTGGTCATCCATCTCCGCTTTGACTTCGACGAAGAGCGCGTCGGTCCCACCCGTTCCTGTGGGATGAACTGATGGTTGGCCTCCACATAAGCCTCATTTTCGATCTACTCCAAAATGGCTTGTTACTCCGCCAACTCGTCCACTTGGGTGATTGCGAACTCCGCCTCCGCATCCTCCATGTTGAAGCCCGGAGATGGCGCTAGCTCCTGCTCTGGCTGCTGCACCTCCATCAGAGCTAGCTACTGCTCCTGTCCTTCCTCCTCTGCCTCCTCCTCCTCCTGCTCCTCCTCCTCCACCTCCGACTCCGACTCCAGCAAGTCCGGAGGCAGTCCAGCAGCGATGCGGGCGGCGCGCGGCGCGCCACACTCGGATCTCTTGCTTGACCTGGTGCCACCGCTCCGGTGTGAATTTTTTTTTAGGGAAAACATAAAAAAAAAGTTGAATTTTTTTGGCATGTAAGATGCTCCGATGCGCAATGCGCTTTCAAATTTCTGTGGTATTTAGACAATCATGGTGGTCATGGACAACAAACAAAATTTTACTGTCAAGGAAACTTTGAAAATGTGCATTGTTTAGACCTGTTTTTATTTTTCATTTGCTAGAGCACCTCTGATGTTCAAACACCACAAAAATGTGCACGCACCTTTCATAGTCAATCTTGGATGCCGAAAATTCGGATTTTATAATACTTTTTAGCTATTATTTTTTAATTGACTGTTTAGAGGAACATATAAGCTTGGGCTCGGATGCGGATTTCCACTTTTCTTAGAGGTACTCTAGGAAAGTAGTGGTGGGTGCAAACTGTTAAGACTTAACCATCAAGAGTCGAGTGTTCGAGATTGTCTGCTTGTAGGGTTGTATGTGCACCTATAGTAATTCCTACAACTTTTTTGTAGTGAATACTAGTCCAGAAAACAATAGTAGAAAATATGACGGGAAGACAACCATGTCGATCATGCGGGCTAGGTGGCCACTACCACAACCAACCATTAAGCCACAGGTCCTCATTGTGTCAACATGGTTAACAAACACGAACAATTGTCAAATTCATGTCCTCTATACTTCATAGATAAAAGCATATAGATGTTGACCACCATATTCATTATTGCACTTCGTTTATAGCACAACCCTGAGGCAGACATAATCTGGCACCATGCTATAGGATAAATTGCCATTTAGGAAGACTATGGGTACTGTAATATAATGATTTGTGCCAGGACAGATAATGATGCACATAAATCAATTTTTCATTGAAAAAGGAAGGGAATTGACGACTTCTCTTATCAGTAGACAAGGAAAGCTGTGTTGCATGTGAGGTGTTAAAATTTAACCGACAAGACATGGGCATTGTCTACATTTACTGATTCATTTGCACATCTAGTAACGAATATTCATCCTTGAACCCAGGCTCATCTGCTTTCGATGAACAGGAAAATTTAGTGACAACCAACGAATATCAGAAAATGACGCAAACCAAAATTTTCCTTTCTCTATGGCCCGATATTGACTGGCACTACACCTGACACCAACGGAATTTGGTGGTCTGTATTAGCCATAGGCTAGGTTTTTTCTCACTAGTATCAATTCCCAAGCAAGCAACTTTTTACAATTGCGGTTACTTCTTTCACTTCATATTACTAGCAAATATGCCCGTGCGTTGCAACGGGAAAAACAAACCTTTGCACGCTACAAATGACCCATCCGCCTCTCTTCGCCACTATCGTCAATGATAATCAAGTTCTCCGCCTATTTAACATGAAATGGTCATCATATAAAATGTCTTTCGCAAGCCCCTCCCTTCACCAACATGTAATTCAGAGTACTTGTAATGATGAGGGCACCATTCCGGTCTCATCCACACTTGCTCATAATTATTTGTTGTAACTAGTAAATGCGCACGTGCAACGCACGTTAATATTTAGGAATATATTAATTACATGCGAATATTATGCATTCTATTATTTATGTGTTAATCTATGATTAGTGCAATATTTGGTATGATATTAATTGCATGTTAAACATGTTCAATGCTCGCCATTGGAGCAGTCTAGGTCGTTGGATTAACTTAGTTCGATGACCGAGATCAATTGGATCTGCCCTTTTGGGTCTTTTTATATTGGTATAGATTCGAAGTTGCATATTTCTAATTAGTTAAACTTTTTGAAGTTTCACTTGGTCTATACAAAATATATTATCATCAAAAACACCACATCATTGTCATTAGATTCATGATAAAATATATTACGCACTCTCTCCGATCCAAAATAAGTGTTGTATAACATGAAAGATTGATCATACAGTCGGTCAAGAGAGAGTGTTAAATCTTTGACATAGTCATATGGACTAATGATAGTTGCATCAAATACATCTCGACAACCTTTTGGCTAAGAGCCATGATCAACTTTTATATTGACTGTAGTCAACATAGATTCACTAAGGTAACCAAATGACCTCTCTATTTTGCTAAGACTGATAACACCAACACGGTTAATCAAGCACGAACGATCTAGTTCGTGTCTTTAATTTATTGCTAAAAACAAAGACCTTGAACTTCAGATTCATTCGTGTCCTTCGTTTTTAGTACTGCCTCGAGGCACAAAGTACATTTCAAAACGGATCTACCGATACTATTTTAGTGTCATAAATGCTGCTACTTTTCTCTATAATGTCAGTCAATTTTGAATACTTTGGCTTAATACAAAAGCTAGATGTACACTTAGAGCAAGTACACCAGGATAACGTACACAGGCTGTAAGCCTTTAAATATTATATTTTGGATGATTTGGAGGAGAGAGAGGAGGAGAGAGAAGGGACACAGGCTAGTGATTAACAGCCGGCTGCAGCATGTGCTCCTAGACATGTTGTGAGAGAGTGATGTGGGCTATATATATAAAAGGTAGTACATATTTATATGTAACTGTTGTACTAGCCAGCTATAAGCTTGGCTATAGATGATGTGGCAAGACCATATAGCCAGCAGCTGGCTATACTATTGACCATGCTTTTATTCGTGGACGGATATTGTACGTGTATAGACTCGTGTCTCCTGCGTGCAGACGAATTAACATCATTTACATCTGTGGCATACATTTGCATCAAGTTTATGGCTGACATTTGTGTTAGCATATGTACAACAGAAGGGAGGGCACCTCCGGATCCATATCAGTGAAGAATGAGATGGGTGATGACGGTAGTACGTTAGGACTATTCGTCAGGAAAGTGAATGGACTTGATGATTTTTCTTAGCAGTACAGAAGGCAAGCTGTGGTGAGCGCGAGGTGTCACGACTTAACCATCGAGGCTTCAGACTTCAACATCTTCTCTGCATGGACGGCTGCATGGGAACCTATAGTAAATCGATGGGTTTGCTCTAGATGCTCCAGGTGGTGAGTTTTATATTGTTAGGTGTAAATACCAAGTTGACGATGTACTCAAATTTTTTTGTTTAAAGTTGTCCAAAATTTTGCACATGCCATGAAGTAGTACCACAAAATAGTTTTTTATAAAGGCCACTTTTATTAATTAAAAATATAACATCAAGCGGATACAAACAATGACGAGCAACACCAAGATTCTGCATCACTGAGATGCACATAGCCACCACGAACAATCTCAAAAAAAGAAGATAAGACACCTGACATGGAGTCACGTAGGACCGATACTATGCCTATGTCGGTGGTGAACTGATCTGGAGATTATGTTGTTGCCACCCATGCTGGATAAAAATCTCCCTGGTCACCCTCTCCAACATCATACACATAGCTTTGAGCAAGAGTTGGACCTAAGTTTGGTGTAGCATGACCACATACAAACCTAGTGCATGCGTACAACAGAAAATAACCTGCAACGGGTAGAGTTTGTGCCATTAAAAACAAAATCACCAGAAAATAAGAGGGCAGCTGTTTAGAGAAAGTGTAACTGGAGTAAGCCAGAAATGAATAACACCGGAAGAAGGTTGAGTGATCCTCAACGACATCCACTCGGGGACCTGTGGTCACCATGTGTCCTCTCGGACCATCGTGGCTAAAGCATACCGAGCGGGATTTTATTGGCCACAAGCAAATGAGATGGCACAAGAAATAGTCGACAGATGTGAAGGTTGCCAGTTTTACTCCAACATGTCTCACAAGTCTGCGTCAGCCCTGAAGACCATTCCACTCATCTGGCCCTTCGCTATTTGGGGTTTGGACATGGTGGGACCTCTGAGAACGGGTAGGAGCGGCTTCACTCATGTACTCGTGGCAGTCGACAAGTTCACCAAATGGATTGAAGCCAAACCTATCAAAAGTCTTGAAGCCAGTACTGCGGTCAATTTTATCATAGAGTTAACATTCAGATATGGTGTTCCGCACAACATCATCACTGACAATGGGTTGAACTTCGACTCTGATGACATCAGAGCCTTCTGTGCTTCCCAAGGCACTCGGGTCGACTACGCTTCAGTCGCCCATCCTCAGTCGAATGGACAAACTGAAAGAGGAAACAGATTGATTCTCAAAGGACTGAAACCCCGACTGATGCGTGATCTTAAGCATGCAGCAGGCGCCTAGGTCGATGAATTTTCGTCAGTGCTTTGGGGCTTGAGGACAACTCCTAATCGGTCGACTGGCCGAACTCCATTCTTCCTGGCCTATGGAGTTGAAGCTGGTCTTCCGAGTGACTTGCTTCACAATGCACCCAGAGTCGAGCTTTTCTCAGAAGATGAAGCAGAACAGGCTCGGCAAGACGTAGTTGATCTCCTGGAAGAGGAAAGAGAGATGGCCCTGATCCAGTCCACCATTTATCAGCAAGACATGCGTCGATTCCACGCCAGAAACGTGAGGGGTCGAGCATTTCAAGAAGGAGACTTGGTTTTTCGAGTGGATCAGCAGAAACCACACAAGCTCGCTCCTACTTGGGAAGGCCCCTTTATTATCACCAGAGTGCTCCACAACGGAGCATACCACTTATACAACGTCGAGCACAAGAAAGACGAGCCACGCGCTTGGAACGCGGAGCTACTCCGCCCTTTTTACACTTAAGCATTCAGACTGTTGAGATGTACTAAGAAATACCCTTTAGTTTGATTATCAAAGACACAGTTTTGCAGTCTCTTAAATGATTGTTGTTCCTTTTCTATATGTACTAAATCCCCCAGTGCATGCCTTAGATGCGAATCCGTTTCTCCTAAGTTTAACAAATCCTACCGAGTGATGAGCAAGCCTCTCACTCGGGGGCTTAGCTGCGAATCCGTTTCGCCTAAGTTTTAAAAAATCCTACCGAGTGGTGAGCAAGCCTCTCACTCAGGGGCTTAGCTGCAGTCCAGTACTCGCCTAAGTTTAAAAAATCCTACCGAGTGGTGAGTAAGCCTCTCACTCGGGGGCTTAGCTGCAGTCCAGTACTAGCCTAAGTTTAAAAAATTCTACCGAGTAGTGAGCAAGCCTCTCACTCGGGGGTTTAGCTGCAGTCCAGTACTCTCCTATCTTTAAAAAATCCTACCGAGTGATGATCAGTCCTCTCACTCGGGGGCTTAGCTGCAGTCCAGTACTCGCCTAAGTTTAAAAAATCCTACCGAGTGGTGAGCAAGCCTCTCACTCGGGGGCTTAGCTGGAGTCTAGTACTCGCCTAAGTTTAAAAAATCCTACCGAGAGGTAAGCAATCCTTTCACTCGGGGGCTTAGCTGCAGTCCAGTACTCGCGTAAGTTTAAAAAATCCTACCGAGTCGTGAGCAATCCTCTCACTGGGTGGCTTAGCTACAGCCCAGTACTCGCCTAAGTTTAAAAAAACCTACCGAGTGGTGAGCAAGCCTCCCACTCGGGGGCTTACCTGCAGTCCAGTACTCGCCTAAGTTTAAAAAATCCTATCGAGTGGTGAGAAAGCATCCCACTCGGGGGCTTAGCTGTAGTCCAGTACTCGCCTAAGTTTAAAAAATCCTACCGACTGGTGAGCAACCCTCTCACTTGGGGGCTTAGCTGCAGTCCAGTACTCAACCAAGTTTAAAATATCCTACCGAGTGGTGAGCAACCCTCTCACTAGGAGGCTTAGCTGCAGTCCAGTACTCGCCTAAGTTTAGAAAATCCTACCGAGTGATGAGCAACCCTCACACTCGGGAGCTTAGCTGCAGTCCAGTACTCGCCTTGGTTTGAAACACATCCCCTTCTGCAAGGACGATGAGGTACATGTCGACTGCAACCTTCTCTTCGGAGCTATGCCACAAATACAATGTGCGCTCCATCCCCATCCGCAAGGATGATGAGGTGTAGGTCGACTGCAACCTTCTCTTTGGAGTTGCGCCACAAATACAATGTGCGATCCATCCCCATCCGCAAGGACGATGAGGTGCAGGTCGACTGCAACCATCTCTTCGGAGCTGCGCCATAAATACAATGTGCACTCCATCCTCATCCGCAAGGACGATGAGGTGCGGGTCGACTGCAACCTTCTCTTCGGAGCTACGTGGTACGTCTCCGTCGTATCTATAATTTTTGATTGTTCCATGCCAATATTCTACAACTTTCATATACTTTTGGCAACTTTTTATACTATTTTTGGGACTAACATATTGATCCAGTGCCCAGTGCCAGTTC
Organism: Triticum urartu; assembly: GCF_003073215.2. Taxonomy (NCBI): domain Eukaryota; kingdom Viridiplantae; phylum Streptophyta; class Magnoliopsida; order Poales; family Poaceae; genus Triticum; species Triticum urartu. Next base: position 45,119,305 of record NC_053024.1, read on the forward strand.
CTATTTGTTGCATGTTTTTTGTTTCGCAGAATATCCAGATCAAATAGAGTCCAAACGGGATAAAAACTGACGAAGATTTTTTTTGGAATAAATATGATTTTTGGGAAGAAAAATCCACACGAGGTGGTGCCCGAGGGAGGCACGAGGCAGGGGGGCGCGCCCCACCCCCTTGGGCGCGCCCCTGACCCTCGTGGCCACCCCGTAAGGTGGTTGGTGCCCTTCTTTCGCCGCAAGAAAGCTAATATCCGGATAGAGATCGTGTTAAAATTCCAGCCCAATCGGAGTTACGGATCTCCGGGAATATAAGAAACGGTGAAAGGGAAGAATCTCAGAACGCAGAAACAGAGAGAGACAGAGAGACAGATCCAATCTCGGAGGTCCTCTCGCCCCTCCCACGCCATGGAGGTCAAGGACCAGAGGGGAAACCATTCTCCCATCTAGGGAGGAGGTCAAGGAAGAAGAAGATGAAGGAGCCCCCTCTCCCCTTCTCTTCCGGTGGCGCCGGAACGCTGTCGTGGCCATCATCATCACCGCAATCTTCACCAACAACTTCACTGCCATCATCACCAACATGGTGCTCAACGCTATATATTATTTCCCAATGATGTATGGCTATCCTATGATGTTTGAGTAGATCCGTTTTGTCCTATGGGCTATTTGATGATCGAGATTGGTTTGAGTTGCATGTTTTATTATTGGTGTTGTCCTATGGTGCTCTCCGTGTCGCGCAAGCGTGAGGGATCCCCGCTGTAGGGTGTTGCAATACGTTCATGATTCGCTTATAGTGGGTTGCGTGAGTGACTGAAACACAAACCCGAGTAAGGGGGTTGTTACGTATGGGATAAAGAGGACTTGATGATTTAATGCTATGGTTGGGTTTTACCTTAATGATCTTTAGTAGTTGCGGATGCTTGCTAGAGTTCCAATCATAAGTGCATACGATCCAAGTAGAGAAAGTATGTTAGCTTATGCCTCTCCCTCATATAAAATTGCAATAATGATTACCGGTCTAGTTATCGATTGCCTAGGGACAAATAACTTTCTCGTAACAAAAAGCTCTTTACTAAAACTAATTTAGTTGTGTCTTTATCTAAGCAGCCCCTACTTTTTATTTATGTAATCTTTATTATCTTGCAAACCTATCCAACAACACCTACAAAGTACTTCTAGTTTCATACTTGTTCTAGATAAAGCGAACATCAAGTGTGCGTAGAGTTGTATCGGTGGTCGATAGAACTTGAGGGAATATTTGTTCTACCTTTAGCTCCTCGTTGGGTTTGACACTCTTACTTATCGAAAACTGTTGCGATCCCCTATACTTGTGGGTTATCACTACGCCACAAATACAACATGCGCTCCATCCTCATCCGCAAGGACGACGAAGTGCAGGTCGACTGGGACATCTTCCTCAGAACTGCATCTCAAGTACAAAGAACATTCCAAGTGAAGAGCAAGTTCCACTCGAAGGCAAACGCAAGCATATTCAGAAGATAAACCAAGTCCAGATAAATCCTAAAGTTCTAGAACGAAGATAAAAGTACTTGGGCATCAGGCCCGAAGGATTTTAACGGTTACAAAATCACTCGGCATTCCGAGGCAAATTTAAGCCACTAGTAGAAAAAGGTGCTTTTGTTCGGGCCTGGCTAGCCCATTATTCCCGGTTCTTCCACGAACCGGGACCAATGGATGCATTCGTCCCGGTTCGTGTGCCCAGGGGGCCGGCCAGGGCCTCGTGGGCATTGGTCCCGATTCGTAGGGACCCATTTTTCCCGGTTCAAGGAACGAAGCGGGACCAATGGGCCTCGCTCCTGGCCCACAAACATTGGTCCCGGTTCTTGGCTCGAACCGGGACAGAAGGCTGGGCTTTAGTCCCGGTTCCAGCCTCGAACCGGGACAAATGAGTTGCGTCTATATACCCCGTCGCCGCAGCAGAGCACTCCATAGTGCTCTGTTTTTCCTTGACGGCGAGGAGAGCGCATTTGGGTGCTCTACCTCACCTCCTATGTACACAAGGTGTTCGATGAAATTCCCAAGCCACGCTAGTTAAGCTTTCTCCTCTCGAAGCTCGACCTCCAAGCTCCATTTCCCCCGAGGTTTGTCTAGGTTTAGTGGTCCGTCACGTCCCGTCCCCGTCTCACCGCCGTCGATCGCCCGCGACGATCTCGTCACCTGCACCACCGTGGTGAGCCTCTTATCTTCTTCTAAAAGAAAAAAAATTTCTTACTTTAGATAGATACTTGTCTAATTTTCTTATTTTCATTATTGCTTGTTATTATATAGTGCGATGGTTTTGGCATCCACCCCCGTCGGCCCTCGTCCTGGCAATGATTCAGATGTGGTATATATATTATCTTTTATAACTATTTGGTTTATTTATTGTTTATGACAATTATGCCCATCAAGTTGACATAGATTTTATTTATGTAGGAGGTAGTTGAACCGGAAATTCCAACCGACCCTATTGTCGAGCGGTTAAATTTAGTTAAAGAAGAAAACAATTACTTGAAGGAAAAAATAAAAAAATTGAGGGGGAGAAGATGATATTGGAGTTGCATGTTGCGGATGTCGTCGATGATCACAAGATCAATATGGATGCAATGCAGTTGAAGATTAGAAAGATTAGAAAATATGCCATTCATACTGAGGCTTGGTATCATTATGCCGTTGGATCAATTTTTACCTTGGTTGTGATTATGATCGCATTTGTTGTTGCATTGAAAGGTTTTACATAGTTTCAATGTATGGTTTAACTAGATGCTCTGGAGAGCTATATGTTGTTCCATGAGAACTATGTATGTACTTTGTTTTTAATGTGATGATGAACTTCTATTAATTTGGTCACTTATCTATTCATGAGAGCTATATGTACTAAATTGATGATGTGGCTTTGAATGGTGCATTTTATACACGAAGTGCATCCAGTTTTTGCCGTAAGCTTCTCTACTTTCTTGCACATGCTATGTGGGTGAAATGATGATACCATGCCAACTTTCAACCTTTTCAGAGTTCATTTGTATAGTGCTTTTCAATTTCAGGGTCTTATAGCTCAAAATAATCAGTAAATGCATGAAAAATAACAAATGAAGTTAGAAAGGGTTGAAAATTGATGATGTGGCTTTGAATGGTGCATTTTGAACACAGAAAAATTGTGGAGTTCAAATAAGTTCAAAAAAATGAAATCCCTTTGTAACAAACGAGTTTCCGTATGAAACCCTGATACTTCAAAAGAGATTGTCCGTTTTGTACACTAAGTGCATCCAGTTTTTGCCGTAAGCATCTCTACTTTACTGCACATGCTATGTGGGTGAAATGATGATACCATGCCAACTTTCAACCTTTTCAGATTTCATTTGTAGTGCTTTTCAATTTCAGGGTCTTATAGCTCAAAATAATCAATAAATGCATGAAAAATAACAAATGAAGTCAGAAAGGGTTGAAAATTGATGATGTGGCTTTGAATGGTGCATTTTGAACACGGGAAAAGTATGGAGTTCAAATAAGTTCAAAAAAAATGAAATCCCTTTGTAGACGAGTTTCCGTATGAAACCCTGATACTTCAAAAGAGATTGTCTGTTTTGTACACGAAGTGCATCCAGTTTTTGCCGTAAGCCTCTATACTTTCTTGCACATGCTATGTGGGTGAAATGATGATACCATGCCAACTTTCATCCTTTTCAGAGTTCATTTGTAGTGCTTTTCAATTTCAGGGTCTTATAGCTCAAAATAATCAGTAAATGCATGAAAAATAAGAAATGAAGTCGGAAAGGGTTGAAAATTGATGATGTGGCTTTGAATGGTGCATTTTGAAAACGAAAAAACTATGGAGTTCCAATAAGTTAAAAAAAATGAAATCCCTTTGTAACAGACGAGTTTCCGTATGAAACCGTGACACTTCGAAAGAGATTTTCCGTTTTGTACACCAAGTGCATCCAGTTTTTGCCGCAAGACTCTCTACATTGTTGCACATGCTATGTGCGTGAAATGATGATACCATGCCAACTTTCAACCTTTTCAGAGTTCATTTGTAGTGCTTTTCAATTTTAGGGTCTTATAGCTCAAAATAATCAGTAAATGCATGAAAAATAACAAATGAAGTCAGAAAAGGTTGAAAATTGATGATGTGGCTTTGAATGGTGCATTTTGAACACGGAAAAAGTATGGAGTTCAAATAAGTTCAAAACAATGAAATCTCTTTGTAACAGACAAGTTTCCGTATGAAACCCTAATACTTCAAAAGAGATTGTCCTTTTTTACACGAAGTGCATCCAGTTTTTGCCGTAAGTCTCTCTTCTTTTTTGCACATGCTATGTGGGTGAAATGATGATACCATGCCAACTATAAACCTTTTCAGAGTTGATTTGTAGTGCTTTTCAATTTCAGGGTCTTATAGCGCAAAATAATCAGTAAATGCATAATATATACGAATTTTAGGGTCTTTTAGCAAAACGAATTATCATAAAATAAAATAAATAAGTAATTTGAAACAAAATAATATAAACTTTAATAAAATATATAAGTACAAACAAAATAAAATATAATATAATAACATAAATAAATTTTTGGAAACTAAAATTATCAAATATTTTCTGTTCAAAATATTATAAGAAACCTCTAATACTTATGAAATTGAAATTATATAAAATTGTCGCAACTAAAATTATCTAAGTATTTTCTGTTCAAAATCATTAAAAGCAAAAAGAATTTTCATAAAGAACTTTTTTGTTAGAAACTTTAATAGCAAAAAGAATTATCATAAAATAAAATAAATAAGTAATTAGAAACAAAATAAAATAAAATAAATAAGTATTTTGTTGTAAGTAAAAACAAAACCAAAAATAAAGCAAAAAATAAAATAAAAAACTGGGAAAAAAATTTGCCACCTACTAGGCCACCACGGCCTAAATACGACTAGAAACCCATCCATGAGCCAGGATTCTGGCCCGCAGAAGGCCTAGTAGGCCCATCAAGCATAGCCGTTACAATTAGGCCCAAAGCCTGCAATGGAGAGGAGCTCGAGAGGGGTTCGACAGTGGGGCTTATAAACCACTGCGCGCCCCTCTCAACTAGCGAGGTGTGACTAAACTCCCACCACCACCCCGCTGTGCAAGGCATTTGGTCCCGGTTGGTGGCACCAACCGGGACTAAAGGGGTGCATTGGTACCGGTTCGTGGCACCAACCGGAATCAATGCCCCCCTTTAGTCCTGGTTGGTGCCACCAACCGGGACCAATGGCCGCCGCTTTGGGCTGCTGAAAAGAGGCCATTGGTCCCGGTTGGTGGCACCAACCGGGACTAAAGGGGGGCATTGGTCCCTGTTTGTGCCACGAACTGGGACCAATGCTCTTGTATATAAGTCGTACTTAGAAATTTTGCAAAGTTCATTCCACCAGTTGCCCCCAACGACGCCGAGCACATCGACGCCGCCAGGCTGCCCGTGCCCGGCCCTCCCTGCCGTCGCCATCGCCATCGCCCGTGCCCCTGCCCCGGCCCGCCCCCGCCGTCGCCGTCGCTGTCGCCCGCGGCCCTGCCCCGGCCCGCCGTTGCCATCGCCGTCACCTGTGCCCCTGCCCCGGCCCGCCCCCGTCGTCTCCGTCGCACGCGCCCCATGCCCCGGTCCGCCCCCATCGTCGTCGTTGCCCCTGCCCCAGAGCCCGCGCCCTGCCCTGCCCCCTCCATCACCGTCGTCGTCGCTGTGAGATGCCGCCGCCTCGGCCCGTTGTCGTTTTTTTATTAGTAAAGTTTATTTTTTTTGTTCATATATAATGTATATATGGATGGATGAAAATATTGATGTGATGTTTTTTTGTTCATAAACCTTTTTATGTTGATAAAATTAGTATTTTTTTGTTCATATACAATGTAGATGTATATGTATGTATGGATGGATGGATGTGTAGTGCTACCTCTTTTCCACTCAAAACATTAATTTCTTCTATCGCATGCACCTTTTTATTAGTAGATCTTTCAGTATGCCATTGAGAATAATTAACCATAATATTATCTAGGAGTTTAGTAGCTTCTCCTAAAGTGATTTCTAGAAAAGTGCCTCCCGCAGCTGAATCTAAAAGATTTCTAGAAGAGAAATTCAATCCGGCAAAAAAAATGTATAATCATCCACAAATTTAAACCATGAGTAGGGCAATTACGTATCATTAATTTCATTATCTCCCAAGCTTGTGCAACATGTTCATGATCAAGTTGCTTAAAGTTCATAATATCATTTCTAAGAGAGATGATCTTAGCGGGAGGAAAATACTTAGAGATAAAAGCATCTTTGCACTTATTCCACGAATCAATACTATTTTTAGGCAAAGACGAAAACCAAGCTTTAGCACGATCTCTAAGCGAAAAAGGAAATAGCTTCAATTTAACAATATCATTCTCCACATCTTTCTTCTTTTGCATGTCACACAAATCAATGAAGCTATTAAGATGGGTAGCGGCATCTTCACTAGGAAGGCCGGAGAACGGATCTTTCATGACAAGATTCAGCAAATAAGTATTAATTTCACAAGATTCAGCATCGGTAAGAGGAGCAATCGGAGTGCTAATAAAATCATTGTTGTTGGTATTGGTGTAGTCACACAATTTAGTATTATCTTGAGCCATCGTGACAAGCAAGCAAACTAACACACAAGCAAACAAAAAGCAAGCGGGTAAAAAGAGGCAAATAGAGAAAGAGAGGGAGGATAAAGAGAGAGAGGGCGAATAAAATGGCAAGTGTGAAGTGGGGGAGAGGAAAGCGAGAGGCAAATGGCAAATAATGTAATGCGGGAGATAAGGGTATGTGATGGTTACTTGGTATGTTGACTTTTGCGAAGACCTCCCCGGCAACGGCGCCAGAAATCCTTCTTGCTACCTCTTGAGCACTGTGTTGGTTTTCCCCGAAGAGGAAGGGATGATGCAGCAAAGTAGCATAAGTATTTCCCTTAGTTTTTTAGAACCAAGGTATCAATCCAGTAGGAGGCTACGCGCGAGTCCCTCGTACCTGCACAAAACAAATAAATCCTCGCAACCAACGCAAATAGGGGTTGTCAATCTCTATAAGGCCACTTACGAGAGTGAGATCTGATAGATATGATAAAGATAATATTTTTTATATTTTTGTGATAAAGATGCAAAGTAAAATAAAGGCAAAGTAAATAGCAAAGTAGTAGGAGAACAATATGATAAAGATAGACCCGGGGGCCATAGGTTTCACTAGTGGCTTCTCTCGAGAGCATAAGTATTCTACGGTGGGTGAACAAATTACTGTTGAGAAATTGACAAAATTGAGCATAATTATGAGAATATCTAGGCATGATCATGTATATAGGCATCACGTCCGAGACAAGTAGACCGACTCCTGCCTGCATCTACTACTATTACTCCACTCATCGACCGCTATCCAGCATGCATCTAGAGTATTAAGTTAAAAATAGAGTAACGCCTTAAGCAAGATGACATGATGTAGAGGGATAGACTCATGCAATATGAAGAAAACCCCATCTTGTTATCCTCGATGGCAACAATATAATACGTGCCTTGCTGCCCTTACTGTCACCGGGAAAGGACACCGCAAGATTGAACCCAAAGCTAAGCACTTCTCCCATTGCAAGAAAGATCAATCTAGTAGGCCAAGCCAAACTGATAATTTGAAGAGACTTGCAAAGATAACTAATCATACATAAAAGAATTCAGAGAAGATTCAAATATTGTTCATAGATAGACTTGATCATAAACCCACAATTCATGGTCTCAACAAACACACCGCAAAAAGAAGATTACATCGAATAGATCTCCACAAGAGAGGGGGAGAACATTGTATTGAGATCCAAAACGAGAGAAGAAGCCATCTAGCTACTAACTATGGACCCATAGGTCTGAGGTAAACTACTCACACTTGATCGGAGGGGCAATGGTATTGATGTAGAAGCCCTCCGTGATCGATGCCCCCTCCGGCGGAGCTCCGGAACAGGCCCCAAGATGGGATCTCATGGATACAGAAAGTTACGGCGGTGGAATTAGGGTTTTGGCTCCGAACCTGATCGTTTGAGGGTACATGGATATATATAGGAGGAAGAAGTACGTCGGTGGAGCAACAAGGGGCCCACGAGGCAGGGGGCGCACCCTAGGGGGGCGCCCCCTACCTCGTGGCCTCCTGTTACGTGCCTTGATGTAGGGTCCAAGTCTCCCGGGTCTTATCTATTGAGAAAATCACGTTCCCGAAGGTTTCATTCTGCTTGGAGTCCATTTGATATTCATTTTCTTCGAAAGCCTAAAACAGGCAAAAACAGCAATTCTGGGCTGGGCCTCCGGTTAATAGGTTAGTCCCAAAAATAATATAAAAGTGGATAATAAAGCCCAATAATGTCCAAAATAGTAGATAATATAGCATGGAGCAATCAAAAATTATAGATACGTTGGAGACGTATCAAGCATCCCCAAGCTTAATTCCTGCTCGTCCTCGAGTAGGTAAATGATAAAAACAGAATTTTTGATGCGGAGTGCTACTTGGCATAATTTTAATATAATTCTTCTTAATTGTGGTATGAATATTCAGATCCCAAAGATTCAAGACAAAAGTTCATATTAAAATAAAAATAATAATACTTCAAGCATACTAACTAAGCAATTATGTCTTCTCAAAATAACATGGCCAAAGAAAGTTCATCCCTACAAATTCATATGGTTTAGCCATGTTTGATTTTCGTCACACAAGAATGCTCTCATCATGCACAACCCCAATGACAATCCAAGCAATTGTTTCATACTTTCATAATCTCAAACCTATAAACTTTCACGCAATATATGAACGTGAGCCATGGACATAGCACTATGGGTGGAATAGAATATAATGAGGGGGGTCATGTGGAGAAGACAAAAAAGGAGATAGTCTCACATCAACGAGGCTAATCAATGGGCTATGGAGATGCCCACTGATTGATGTTAATGCAAGGAGTAGGGATCGCCATGCAACGGATGCACTAGAGATATAAATGTATGAAAGCTCAACAAAATAAACTAGTGGGTGTGCATCCAACTTGCTTGCTCACGAAGACCTAGGGCACTTGAGGAGGCCCATTGTTGGAATATACAAGCCAAGTTCTATAATGAAAAGTTCCCACTAGTATATGAAAGTGACAAAACAAGAGACTCTCTATCATGAAGATTATGGTGCTACTTTGAAGCACAAGTGTGGCAAAGGATAGTAACATTGTCCCTTCTCTCTTTTTCTCTCTTTTTTTGGGCCTTCTCTTTTTTATGGCCTTTTCTTTTCTTTTCACTTGGGACAATGCTCTAGAAAATGATGATCATCACACTTCTATTTATTTACAACTCAATGATTACAACTCGATACTAGAACAAAAAATGACTCTGTATGAATGCCTCCGGCGGTGTACCGGGATATGCAATGGACCAAGAGTGACAAGTATGAACGAATTATGAACGGTGGCTTTTCCACAAATACTATGTCAACTACATGATCATGCTAAGAAATATAACAATAATGAATGTGTCATGATGAACGGAATGATGAAAAGTTGCATGGCAATATATCTCGGAATGGCTATGGAAATGCCATAATAGGTAGGTATGGTGGCTGTTTTGAGGAAGATATAAGGAGGTTTATGTGTGAAAGAGCGTATCATATCACGTGGTTTGGATGCACCGGCGAAGTTTGCGCCAACTCTCAATGTGAGAAAGGGCAACACACGATACCGAAGAGGCTAGCATGGATGGAAGGGTGAGAGTGCGTATAATCCATGGACTCAAAATTAGTCATAAAGAACTCACATACTTATTGCAAAAATCTACAAGTCATCAAAAACCTCGGTACTATGCGCATGCTCCTAGGGGGATAGATTGGTAGGAAAAGACCATCGCTCGTCCCCGACCGCCACTCATAAGGAAGACAATCAAATAACACCTCATGTTTCAAATTTGTTGCATAACGTTTACCATACGTGCATGCTACGGGACTTGCAAACCTCAACAAAAGTATTTCTCAATTTCAAAACTACTCAACTAGCACGACTTTGATATTATTACCTCCATATCTCAAAACAATCATCAAGCATCAAACTTCTCTTAGTATTCAAAACACTCTTAAGAAAATTTTACTAACTTTGAATACCTAGCATATTAGGATTTTAAGCAAATTACCATGCTATTAAGACTCTCAAAATAATCTAAGTGAAGCATGAGAGATCAATAGTTTCTATAAAAAAATCCACAACCGTGCTCTAAAAGATATAAGTGAAGTACTAGAGTAAAAATTGTATAACTCAAAAGATATAAGTGAAGCACATAGAGTATTCGAACAAATTCCAAATTTTATGTATGGCTCTGTCAAAAGGTGTGTACAGCAAGTATGATTGTGGTAAACTAACAAGCAAAGACCCAAATCATACAAGACGGTCCAAGCAAAACACAAATCATGTGGCAAATAAAAATATAGCTCCAAGTAAAGTTAACGATAGAAGTAAACGAAAGAGGGGATGCCTTCGGGGGCATCCCCAAGCTTTGGCTTTTAGATGTCCTTAGATTATCTTGGGGGTGCCATGGGCATCCCCAAGTTTAGGCTCATGCCACTCCTTGTTCCATAATCCATCAAATCTTTACCCAAAACTTGAAAACTTCACAACACAAAACTTAAAGTAGAAAATCTCGTGAGCTCCGTTAGTGAAAGAAAACAAAAGACCACTTCAAGGTACTGTAATGAACTAATTATTTATTTATATTGGTGTTATAACTACTGTATTCCAACTTCTCTATGGTTTATAAAGTATTTAACTAGCCATAGATTCATCAAAATAGGCAAACAACACACGAAAAACAGAATCTGTCAAAAACAGAACAGTCTGTAGTAATATGTAGCTAGAGAAAGATCTGGAACCCCAAAAATTCTAAAATAAATTTCTGGACATGAGGAATTTATCTATTAATAATCTTAAAAAAGAATTAACTAAATATCACTTTCGAAATAAAAATGGCCGCAGTTCTTGTGAGCGCTAAAGTTTCTGTTGTTTTACAGCAAGTTCAACAAGACTTTCCCCAAGTCTTCCCAACGGTTCTACTTGGCACAAACACTAATTAAACACAAAAAACTTAAACAAAACAGAGGCTAGGTAAATTATTTATTACTAAACAGGATAAAAAATCAAGGAATAAAAAAAAATAGGTTGCCTCCCAACAAGCGCTATCGTTTAACGCCCCTAGCTAGGCATAACAAGCAAGAATAGATCTAGGTATTGCCATCTTTGGTACGCAATCCATAAGTGGATCTCGTAATAGATTCATAAGGTAATTTAATTTTATTTCTTGGAAAGTTTTCCATGCCTTTCCTTACTGGAAATTGGAATATAATATTTCCTTCCTTCATATCAATAATTGCACCAATCGTTCTAAGGAAAGGTCTACCAAGAATAATAGGACATGAAGGATTGCAATCTATGTCACGAACAATAAAATCTACGGGCACATAATTCCTATCTGCAACAATCAGAACATCATTAATTCTTCCCGTAGGTTTCTTAATAGTGTAATCCACAAGGTGCAAGTTTAGAGAGCAATCATCAAAATCACGGAAACCTAACAAATCACACAAAGTCTATGGAATCGTGGAAACACTAGCACCCAAATCACATAAAGCATAGCATTCATGATCTTTAATTTTAATTTTAATAGTTGGTTCCCACTCATCATAAATTTTTCTAGGGATAGAAACTTCCAATTCAAGTTTTTCTTCATAAGATTGCATCAAGGCATCAACGATATGTTTAGTAAACGCTTTATTTTGACTATAAGCATGAGGAGAATTTAGCATGGATTGTAGCAAGGAAATACAATCAATCAAAGAGCAATTTTCATAGTTAAATTGCTTGAAATCCATAATGGTGGGTTTAGCAACATCTAGGGCTTTAATTTCTTCTATCCCACTTTTATCAATTTTAGCATCAAGATCAATAGATTTTGAATTCTTAGAACGCCTTCTAGGTAAAGGTGGAACATATTAAGTACCATCATTATCAAGATTCATATTTCAAAACAAAGATTTAATAGGGGACACATCAATAACTTTTAGATCTTCATCATTATTTTCATAGGAACTAGAAGAACATGCTCTTATAAAGGCATCTTTCTTAGCACGCATCCTAGCGGTTCTTTCTTTGCACTCATCAATGGAAATTCTCATGGCTTTGAGAGACTCGTTGATATCATGCTTAGGTGGAATAGATCTAAGTTTCAAAGAATCAACATCAAGAGAAATTCTATCAACGTTCCTAGCCAAATCATCAATCTTAAGCAATTTTTCTTCAATCATGGCATTAAAATTCTTTTGCTAAGTAATAAATTATTTAATATTAGATTCAAAATCAGAGGGAATCTTATTATAATTTCCATAAGATTTGTTGTAGGAATTACCATAATTATCAGAGGGATTACTAGGATAAGGCCTAGGATTAAAATTTCCTCTATACGCGTTGTTACCAAAATTGTTCCTACCAACAAAATTCACATCCATAGATTCATTATTATTTTCAATCAAAGTAGACAAGGGCATATCATTAGGATCAGAAGAAACACTCTTATTAGCAAATAATTTCATAAGTCAATCCATCTTTCCACTCAAAACATTAATTTCTTCTATCGCATGCACCTTTTTATTAGTAGATCTTTCAGCATGCCATTGAGAATAATTAACCATAATATTATCTAGGAGTTTAGTAGCTTCTCCTAAAGTGATTTCCATAAAAGTGCCTCCCGCAGCTGAATCTAAAAGATTTCTAGAAGAAAAATTCAATCCGGCATAAAAAATTTGTATAATCATCCACAAATTTAAACCATGAGTAGGGCAATTACGTATCATTAATTTCATTATATCCCAAGCTTGTGCAACATGTTCATGATCAAGTTACTTAAACTTCATAATATCGTTTCTAAGAGAGATGATCTTAGCGGGAGGAAAATACTTAGAGATAAAAGCATCTTTGCACTTATTCCACGAATCAATACTATTTTTAGGCAAAGACGAAAACCAAGCTTTAGCACGATCTCTAAGCAAAAAAGGAAATAGCTTCAATTTAACAATATCATTATACACATATTTCTTCTTTTGCATGTCACACAAATCAACGAAGCTATTAAGATGGGTAGCGGTATCTTCACTAGGAAGGCCGGAAAACGGATCTTTCATGACAAGATTCAGCAAAGCAGTATTAATTTCACAAGATTCAGCATCGGTAAGAGGAGCAATCGGAGTGCTAATAAAATCATTGTTCTTGGTATTATCTTGAGCCATCTTGACAAGCAAGCAAACTAACACACAAGAAAACAGAAAGCAAGCGGGCAAAAAGAGGCAAATAGAGAAAGAGAGGGAGGATAGAGAGAGAGGGCGAATAAAACGGCAAGGGCGAAGTGGGGGAGAGGAAAACGAGAGGCAAATGGAAAATAATGTAATGCGGGAGATAAGGGTATGTGATGGGTACTTGGTATGTTGACTTTTGCGAAGACCTCCTCGGCAATGGCGCCAGAAATCCTTCTTGCTACCTCTTGAGCACTGCGTTCGTTTTCCCCGAAGAGGAAGGGATGATGCAGCAAAGTAGCGTAAGTATTTCCCTCAGTTTTTGAGAACCAAGGTATCAATCCAGTAGGAGGCTACGTGCGAGTCCCTCGTACTTGCACAAAACAAATAAATCCTCGCAACCAACACAAATAGGGGTTGTCAATCCCTATAAGGCCACTTACGAGAGTGAGATCTGATAGATATGATAAATATAATATTTTTGATATTTTTGTGATAAAGATGCAATGTAAAATAAAGGCAAAGTAAACAGCAAAGTAGTAGGAGAACAATATCATAAAGATAGACCCAGGGGCCATAGGTTTCACTAGTGGCTTCTCTCGAGAGCATAAGTATTCTACGGTGGGTGAACAAATTACTGTTGAGCAATTGACAGAACTGAGCATAATTGTGAGAATATCTAGGCATGATCATGTATATAGGCATCACGTCCGAGACAAGTAGACCGACTCTTTCCTGCATCTACTATGATTACTCCACTCATCGACCGCTATCCAGCATGCATCTAGAGTATTAAGTTAAAAACAGAGTAACGCCTTAAGCAAGATGACATGATGTATAGGGATAGACTCATGCAATATGAAGAAAACCCCATCTTTTTATCCTCGATGGCAACAATACAATACGTGCCTTGCTTCCCTAACTGTCACCGGGAAAGGAGACCCCAAGATCGAACCCAAAGCTAAGCACTTCTCCCATTGCAAGAAAGAACAATCTAGTAGGCCAAACCAAACTGATAATTCGGATGCAAATATAACCAATCATACATAAAAGAATTCAGAGAAGATTCATATATTGTTCATAGATAGACTTGATCATAAACCCACAATTCATCGTTCTCAACAAACACCGCAAAAAGAAGATTACATCGAATAGATCTCCACAAGAGAGGGGGAGAACATTGTATTGAGATCCAAAAAGAGAGAAGAAGCCATCTAGCTACTAACTATGGACTCGTAGGTCTGAGGTAAACTACTCACAATTCATCGGAGGGGCTATGTTGTTGTTGTAGAAGCCCTCTGTGATCGATGCCCCCTCCGCCGGAGCTCCGAAATAGGCCCCAAAGTCGGATCTCGTGGATACAGAAAGTTACGGCGGTGGAATTAGGGTTTTGGCTCCTGCCCTGATCGTTTGAGGGTACGTGTATATATATAGGAGGAAGAAGTACGTCGGTGGAGCAACAGGGGGCCCACGAGGGTGGGGGCGCGCCTGGTAGGGTAGGGCGCGCCCCCTACCTCATGGCCTCCTGTTACGTGCCTTGATGTAGGGTCCAAGTCTCCCGGGTCTTATCAGTTGAGAAAATCACGTTCCCGAAGGTTTCGTTCCGTTTGGATTCCGTTTGATATTCCTTTTCTTCGAAACCCTAAAACGGGCAAAAAACATCAATTATGGGCTGGGCCTCCGGTTAATAGGTTAGTCCCAAAAATAATATAAAAGTGGATAATAAAGCCCAATAATGTCCAAAATAGTAGATAATATAGCATGGAGCAATCAAAAATTATAGATACGTTGGAGACCTATCATGTAGTTATATTATTTTAGTTTATGTTTAGTTTAGTTTTAAGATTAGGAAAATTTTAGATGTGTAGTTATATTTATTTAGATGTATAGTTAATTTTGTTGTTGTAATTTGTTCAAAAAATTGTGCACTTTTGTATAGAAACTTCATTTTTTTCATATGTACGAAAATGTAGAATGAAAATGAATACAAACTTATAAGAAAAAACATAGGAAAAAATGAAGAAGGAAAAGAAAACCGCCCGGCCCGGCCACCATCGCATTTTCATAAAGTGTTTCCTCCGAGTTCACGTCACACCGATCGAGCACCCGCAGCGAAGCAATAATGTAGTTCTTTGTTAAAGTGAGGGGGGACGTCGGGAGCACCCCCCGGCCCTCTTGCTCGACCAAAACTCTCGAGGACACCCAAACCCTAGAAAAACACAATGTCGGTCTCCTACCCCCTCCCGCCGTGCCCCTACCCGATCGACAAACTCTCTTGAGGCCACCCAAATTTACCAAGTTAAAAGAGCGTTGTCGTCGAGGCCACCCGAACCCTTGAAGCGTTGTTGAGGCCTCCCCAAACCCTTGAAGCATTGCCGAGGCCATCCCAAACCCTAGAGAAGCATCGAGGCCAGGCCACTAATATGATTCCTTACTGTTCTTAGCTAGCTAGTTCTATGTTTGCCACTATTATATCGATCTGTCATGTTTGAATAATAATTGCCATGTTGTAAATATTTGCAGGAACTATGGATCCGCACCCCCGAGACGAAGCAACAGAAGCGGTGTTGGGGGAGACAATCGCAGGCGGAAGTGATGCCGTCTTGTCATTTCTCAATGACACATGCACCGATGGTCTGGAAAGACATGATGAAGAAGCAGGCTACAATAATGATCAAACAATGGAGGAGGAAGGACACCGTGATGACGGCTCCGGTGACCGAATGGAGGGGAAGGACACCGTGATGACGGCTCCGGTGACTGAATGGAGGGGAAAGGACACCGTGATGATGGCTTCGATGACCGAACGGAGTCCGGCCAAGTATACACATTAATTAATTAAGCATATGCTCACTATATCTAATTGATGCATTAATTGTTTTTGGTATGTACACATATTAACTCTCTTCTTTTTCTTCTTTTCTAGCCCTCCGGATCGAGCAACACTTCGGTAACGAGATGAGGCCCGAAGAGAAAGTTGCGCGCGGATGAAAGGTACACGATCATCGAAATTGATCGCGCTGGCCAACCGATTGAACCCCTCCGGACCAAGCAACAATTTAATGCTCAGTGCGGGGTTCTAGTTAGGGACATGATCCCGATCAGCATCGACCAATGGTTGAAGCCTAAGGACAAAGACTCTCAGGTGTCTTATGTCAGCGATAGGCAGAAAGCTGATCTTTGGACCGCGCTGCAGGAAAATTTCACCTTCCTGCCAGAGGTGGATCCGGAGAATCCAGTTAAAAAGCCAATGATCAAGGCTTATGCTCTGAAGAAGATGGTTGAGCTATTCAGGAGGTGGAAGAATGAGGTGAAATCATTGTTTGTCGACCAAGACAAGACTCCAGAATTCATCGGCCGGTTTGAGAAGATCAAAGATCAGTGGTCCGCATTTGTCACCAAAAAGAAATCTGAGAGAGCAGGGAAGATGTCAGCGACAAACAAGAAAAATGCTGCAAAGAAGAAGCATCACCATCGCATGAGGTCAGGTGGGTACCTGAAAGCCCGGCCATTGTGGGACAAGGCTGAGAATGACCTCATTGATAAGGGATCTAACCAGAGACGCGACGCTCGCGAGACCATTCCAGGACTTGGTTCTTCGGGGTTGGGGGAAAATTGGACACTGTAATAGGGAAGTGCGTTTGGACCAACGAGCAGCTTAACACACCCATCGATAAGCTTCAGGAGTATATCAAAAAGGCGCAGCAAGGGACGTTCATTCCGGACAGAGAGAACGACGAGCTCATAGAGGCCCTCGGGAATCCTAAGCACCCTAGACGGACACGAGGCACGCCTGGCTCCCTTTCGTGGAAGGCTGGATTTCCCGACGCAGGCGGTTACAAACGCCGAGAGAGGAAGAAGAAAAAGGAGTTGACCCAACTACATGCGCTGCACGCAAGGGTACAAGCACTAGAGGAACGAGACGAGGCCCGCAGCATGCGACCTGCCGAAGATGCTACACCTGAAGCTACCCCGCCATCTCAGCGGAGAAGCAGCGTGGCTTCCACAGAGCTTCTTCAGGAGCCTGTCTTCACAGCTCCTGCTAGCTACCCCGTGGATACTATCACGGAGTCTCAGAATTGCCACCTTATGACGCAGTGGATGGAATTGAAAGTCAAGGCGGCTGTTGGCTCAGTTGCACCTCCTGAACCTGGCGCAACTTTTCAATGCCGGCCGATTCCAGAAGGATATGCTAGGGTGATGGTGGATGAAATCACAGAAGGATTTGAGGACCTCCAGCTTGACCACCCTATGGGTGACGGGGAGACTCGGATGAGTTCTTGTCTGAAGACTCCATGCCTATGGCAGAAGGAGCTCATCAACCTTCTGAACTGGACGCCTCCGCCTCCTCCTCCTCCTCCTCCTCCGGCGAGTCAGGGCACTCCATCTCCTCCACCGCCACCTCCTCCGGCGAGTGATCAGGGCACTTAGCCTCCTTCTCCGGCGCATGGCGGCACTCCGCCTCCTTCTCCGCCTGCGCCAGCGCGCCCGAGCAGCCACTAGCTTCCTCCTTCTCCAGCGCGTAGCGGCTCTCCGTCTCTTTCTCTGCCTGTGTCGGCGCGCCCGAGCAGCCAACAGCCTCCTCCTTCTCCGCCTCGCCAGCAAGGGCGGAAGAGACCCGCCGCCGCCCCGGATGCTCCGGCGCGTCATAGTCCTTCTCCTCCGCCTCGTAAGCAAGCATGAAAGAAGACAGCCGCAGCCGCTCTGTCTGCTCCGGCATCTAGCAGTACAGCCAGAGGAAGGAGGCAATACAGATTTAGTCCACCTCTCAAGCCTCTAGAGAAGTTACCATACGAGAGGACCGTGTAAGAAAATGCGAAGATCGTGGAAAAAGAAGTGAAGGACTTCTTTGAAGGGGTGAAAGCAAAGACACATCCACCTCCAGAGGAGAAGGTAGACCGGGTGAAAGCAAAGCGCACTATCGATGCCCTGAGGAAACCACCAAAGTCTCCGCTGAAAAACAACTATGAGAGCATTACTGCAAAGGTATATATCGAAGCGGAGCTGTCGGGAAATACTATCAGTGATCGAAGGTTAGCAGAACGACGAGTTGGGAAAAAAATTGCCCAGATCGGCGAACGAGCGGACCAATCATGCCCCCCGCTCAAGGTGTCTAGCGATATCGTCGCTAATGATCCGAGGATGGTGCCCGGTTATAGCAATCTTGAAGATTACCTGCCTGACGATGTACATTATGATTTCTTGGAGGTAGAAGAACACCAATATCATTACGGGAAGCCTCTTGTCAAAGATGAAAAATCTCTAACAACGATGATGCGAAGATTCCATGATTAGTACATGAAAACCTGCAGAGAGTCTGGGGGGACGGATACATTCTATCTGAGAGTTAAAGAGTTGCACGACCTCGTTGTAATTGATTTGTTGACTGTTCCATTTGAGGTGTTCTTCCGGTGGTTCAATCAAAAGGCCCTCGATAAATTAACGGTCACTTGCTACTATCTGTAAGTACTACTTCTGTCATTAAGTCTCTATATATAGCTCAGCTCTTTCATTGCATGTGTATATGATTATCCTCACTATATTATGCAGATTGAAGATCGTCGAGTGGAGAAAAGCAGAAATGTATGATATTGGGTTCATTAACACAAATCTCATAGATCAATTTGATGTTGAAAAGAACACCGATGATGCTGAGGCCAACTTGCTCAAATCATTGATAATAAATCAAAACAAAGATAAAATACTCTTTCCTTACAACTTCGAGTGAGTGTTACTGTCTTGTGCATATTCGGTTTCCCTTATTACTCGAGCAAGGTTATAGTAATGTAACTGATGAGTTATGCATGCGTGCGCAGCTTCCACTATATTCCCCTGGAGATTAAGCTTGAGCAGGGACTAGTAACTGTCTTAGACTCGAGACGAAAATCTCCCGAGACCTATGCGGACATGACTAAAATGCTCGAGGAGTAAGTTCAATCGATCATTATCGCACCATATCGGCAACTTTTTGTTCATTTCCTGATATCAAGTAATTTTTTTCATTGTCTCGCAGGGTTTGGAAAGTATTCACTGCACAAGCCCCAGGACTGCCGGGGGAGCTGAGATGGACATACCCGAAAGTAAGTAGTACTAGTTAGCTAGTTCTGCGCATCTCGATCCCATTAATTCTAGCTACTTTCATCAATGCCATTTATAATGCTTCATTATTAGTTTGATTGACCTCTATTTCTCGTAAAGTGCTTGTGGTAGGAACAAGGGAATGATTACTGTGGATACTACGTGTGCGAGTTTATCTACAATGCGACTTGCAAAGATAAGCGGGGCTACTCTAAAAAACAATTTGATGTGCGTAAGCAATAATATTCACAATTTCATTTTATTACACCATCATTTCTGTTGAGTTTCATTCATATATATGTATTAACCCCCTTCTTCAAATTAGACGTGGGATATGCGGAATGAACTCCTACCAGAAGATCGCATGAAAGCAGTTCAAGAGGAATTAGCGGGATTCTTTCTTGACCACGTCATCAATAAAGCCAGAGAATACCATGTGGAACTTGATTTGAGATGCTAGGGGATTGTAATAGATCTTACAAATTGTATATGTATGTAGCCAGTAGCGTCGGATAGATAATACGAAAAATTGTTGTTCGACCAATCTCTCGGAGAAGGAGAGGTCGATCACTTCTCTCGGTATGCATGACGAACTTTTGTACTTAATGGTTTCCTTCATTTTCTTACTAGCTACCGTGTCGAGGGCCTCTCTATACGTATAGTACGTAGCATCGACCAAGCATGGAGATAAGAGAGGACACTTCTCTCTATTAATTAATTAGCTACCTAACACAATATATGAAACACCTTAATTAGCCATACAAAATCCCCAAATCCATCCCCCCCCTTTCAGAAAAAAAACCTAGCCCCTGAACAGCTGACGCGTGGATGCCTATTGGTCCCGGATGTTGCCACCATCCAGGACTAAAGGCCCTCCTGCCTGGGCTCGCCACAGCGACCACGTGGAGGGCCATCTGTCCCAGTTCGTATAAGAACTGGGACTAAAGGCCAAGGGCATTAGTAACGACCCTTTAGTCCCGGTTCCACAACCGGGACAGATGGGCCTTATGAACCGGGACAAATGGCCCTTTTTCTACAAGTGAGCGAGGTATAAAGTTTATTCACTCCGTAGGAGGAGGGCTTGCAGGCTCGACGAACTCGTCTAGATCAATTCCGTCAGCAATCCGAGTGGCAGCAGTAATGAAGAGTTCCATGAAGGATTGGTAGTCATGCCTTTTGGTGTTGGCAACCTTGATCAACGTCAGCTTCTCTTCTCGAGCTTTTTTGTAGTGGACCCTAACCAGCGACAGAGCCATGTCAGCACCGCATCGGGCAAAAGACTTCTTCCATTCCTGCACTCGACCAGGAACCTCATTGAGTCGAGTCATCAGAGACTCGAGGTCATTTTGAAATGTTTCCCTTGGCTAGAGTAGTGTATCAATGCGCGACACCGCCACCTTAAGGCGAGCAAGATAGCTTGTAACGCTGGCAACACGAGATTCCTGTCGGAGCACGTTCATGGCAGCTTCATCGCCGACTGGAGAAAGGATAGGGTCCAAGCCTGTCTCGACTCATCCGGTTTCTTCTTCAAAGTTTTGGCAGAATTCTGCAGATTCAAGGAGTTAATGAGTCGACCGGTTCATGATGACTTGAAAACAATGAATCAGTTGGATAAAGAAAAGTACCTTCGAGCATAAGGAAGAGCTTCTTGCCGAGTCCTTTCAAGTAAGCTTCCAGGTCGTTTCTCCTACGAGACGTGCTTTCCAGTTGCTCGTTCAGAGTCACCTTATCATTCTTTAGACGAGTTGCCTCTCGGTTGGACACGGTAAGAGACATCTTCAGCTTGGTGATTTCCTCCTCTAGCGCACCGACCGAAGCCAGTGATGTCTACTACACAAACTTCTTCTTGTAGACATTGTTGGGCCTCCAAGTGCGGAGGTTTGTAGGACAGTAGCAAATTTCTCTCAAGTGGATGACCTATGGTTTATCAATCCACAGGAGGCGTAGGATGAAGATGGTCTCTCTCAAGCAACCCTGCAACCAAATAACAAAGAGTCTCTTGTGTCCCCAACACACCCAATACAATGGTAAATTGTATAGGTGCACTAGTGCAGCGAAGAGATGGTGATACAAGTGGTATATGGATAGTAGATAAGGGTTTTTGTAATCTAAAAATATAATAACAGCAAGGTAGCTAATGCTAAAAGTGAGCGTAAACGGTATTGCAATGCTAGGAAACAAGGCCTAGGGTTCATACTTTCACTAGTGCAAGTTCTCTCAACAATAATAACATAATTCGATCACATAACTATCCCTCAACATGCAACAAAGATTCACTCCAAAGTCACTAATAGCGGAGAACAAACGAAGAGATTATGGTTGGGTACAGAACCACCTCAAAGTTATTCTTTCCAATCAATCCGTTGGGCTATTCCTATAAGTATCACAAATAGCCCTAGAGTTCGTACTAGAATAACACCTTATCACACAAATCAACGAAAACCCTAATGTCACCTAGATACTCCAATGTCACCTCAAGTATCCGTGGGTATGATTATACGATATGCATGACACAATCTCAGATTCATCTATTCAACTAACACATAGAACCTCAAAGAGTGCCCCAAAGTTTCTACTGGAGAGTCAAGACGAAAACGTGTGCCAACCCCTATGCATAGATTTCCAAGGTCACGGAACCCGCAAGTTGATCACCAAAACATACATCAAGTGGATCATAGAATACCCCATTGTCACCACAGGTATCCCACGCAAGACATACATCAAGTGTTCTCAAATCCTTAAAGACTCAATCTGATAAGATAACTTCAAAGGGAAAACTCAATCCATTACAAGAGAGTAGAGGGGGAGAAACATCATAAGATCCAACTATAATAGCAAAGCTCGCGATACATCAAGATCGTACCACCTCAAGAACACGAGAGAGAGAGAGAGATCAAACACATAGCTACTGGTACATACCCTCAGTGCCGAGGGAGAACTACTCCCTCCTCGTCATGGAGAGCACCGGGATGATGAAGATGGCCACCAGAGAGGGATTTACCCCTCCGCTAGGGTGCCGGAACGGGTCTAGATTGGTTTTCGGTGGCTACGAAGACTTCTGGCGGCGGAACTCCCGACCTATTGTGCTTCCCGAAGTTTTTAGGGTATATGGGTATATATGGGAGGAAGAAGTACGTCGGTGGAACTCCGGGCTGTCCACGAGGCAGGGCGGCGCGCCCCACCCTCGTGGGTAGCCTGGGACTATCCTGGTCCAACTCTGATACTCCGTGGGATTCTTCTGGTCCAAAATAAGTTCCGCGAAGTTTCAGGTCAATTGGACTCCGTTTGATTTTCCTTTTCTGCGATACTCTAAAACAAGGAAAAAACAAAAACTGGCACTGGGCTCTAGGTTAATAGGTTAGTCCCAGAAATCATATAAAATAGCATATAAATGCATATAAAACATCCAAGGTTGATAATATAATAGCATGGAACAATCAAAAATTATAGATACGTTGGAGACGTATCAGCTAGCTTTTTATTAGCAAGTGCAGTATTCTCCTGAGCCTCCTTTTGCGCAGCTGCAAGATCGAGGTCCTTCTTCGCCAGAGCCAGCCTCATTTTCTCTACAAGATATACACTCGGGTCAGACAGAAGAACGAAGAGATAACTGAAGTCAAAATAAATAGTCAACAGGTCATTACCTTCTGTACCAACCACTTTATCTTTAGCCTTTTTCAAGTTCTGATGGGCCAGCACCACGTCAAGGTTGAGTTCTGTCTATTTTTCCTCGAATTCAGCGAACTTGGAGATAAGCACACATGATTTCTACAATGAGCAAAAGACATGCCAATGGACAAGGTCAAAGATCATTTACTTCTAAGTGAATAAAACTTTAAGACTACTGCAGAATCAAACATTCTACAGCAGTCTCGGGGACTACACCCAGTGGGTGCACTTATCATGCCCCCACTGATTCAAATTCCACTCGACATGGTCCGCCTAGATCTAGTAGAAGGAAAAAAAGAGAGAAAGAAATACACAGACCCCAACCGACTGCCAGCAGTCGACTGCGGTCTCGGGGACTACACCCAATGGGTGCACTAAGCGTGCCCCCACTTGTTCAGATTCCGCTCAACATGGTCCGCCCTGACCGAGTGGAAGAGTGAAAACAACAAAGATGCCAAAAACCCAGTGGGTGCACAGAGGTGATGTGCAGGATAACAAGAAATTGCACGGAGAAAGGTTTTCATGTAGCATATCTGGTAACACCTCATATCACTTTGCGGCCAAACGCACGGTATTCCCACGGGTGTCACCTTACCATGGCACGGGACCGTTTGCGCATTTTGGCTCACGTATATGATAGTGTCACTAACATCCATATGATAGAGAACCTGCGCCGACATGACTAGTCGTGAACCCAAAGTGGCACTAACTTACGGGGATAGGCATTCATGAATCAACATCGAGCATGTCGGTCAGCAGCGTGCGGATTCGGGCTGTAGCACTTGGCTATCAGGACTACAGTAAACTGGGCTGTAGAAGGCTAGACAGGACTCCGGATGTCACCGCGTGACATTTCCCCGAAGGGAGAGACACAGGAACGAAGTGAATCACATGCCGGCCAGTCAAGTGTTCCCGAGCACTGGTGCTGGGCTAGCAGGACTCCGGTGAACCCGGCTGTAGCGGACTACTATGGCTCATGGAAGCACAAGACTAGATTTCCCCATAAGAGGGGCTACCAAGGATAAACAACTAGGTTGTTGGATCCCACACATACCAAGCATTTCAATCATACACACAATATGCTCGATATGTGTAAATACAACATGGCATCACAACAAAACTCTACGACTCAAAGTATTTATTCAATAGGCTCTGAAGAGTCAGATATTACAAACATGGGTCTCATGACCCAACATTCAGAGCATACAAGTCAAAGCACATGCGGAATCTTGACATGTCTAAGTACAGACATCTACAAATGAAAAAGGCTATGAAGCCTGACTATCTGCCAGATCCTGCCGAGGGCACAAGATCGTAGCTGAGGTATCAAGCTAAACGTCGAAATCCACGCGGAACTACTAGCGAGACTAAAATCTCTTTGCAAAGACATAAATTAAGCAAATGTGAGTACAAATGTACCCAGAAAGACTTACATCAGAACTAACTACATATGCATCATTATCAACAAAAGGATGGTGGGGTTTAACTGCAGCAAGCCAGCTTTGACTCAGTGGCTAACCTGAACTACTACTACAAGTAACTCTTTTGAGGTGGCGCACACGAGTCCAGAAATTCACCATATCAATACACCACTATGGATCCGCTCCCGTCTCCCTACGAGAACGCCATCCATAGCACTCACGCTTATCTTGCGTATTTTAGAGTATCCACTTTCACTTGTCTATGAACTGTATAAGCAACCAAGTAGTCCTTTACCGTGGACGCGGCTATTCGAATAGATGATGTTAACCCTGCAGGGGTGTACTTCTTCACACACGCTCTCACCACTTACCGTTGTTTACACGACATGTACTCGACAACCTTCAAGCGGAAGCCCAACGAGGGTGTCGGCCACGGCCTACCTAAACAATCAAGTCTCTAGTCCAGGTTTATCGCCTACCCAGGTACCATCCGCAGGGAGTCCGGCCAAGGTTTCCACATACGGCCCCGAACGATGTGTACAGGGTTCCGAGACACCAAACGGGCGCCCGACATACCCGGCCACAGTGTATCTACTGCATCATAGCCCACCCCTAGGGTCAGCGCTACGCACGGCCGCAAACACATATCCTATAAACACCAAAAACTAGTTGCAACTACTGGACAGAGGACTAGGGTTGTTAAGAAGCCGAGGGGGTCCATTGGTTCCGTCCCCAATGCATGGTAGTAACTGGTTCTTAAATCACACATACAAATCTCGGTGCTTAAGGACGGTTCCAATGAAACGACCCACCATGTACCCTTAAATGGCCTCTCTTCGATATCTTTACCAAATCGTGTTCAACACACTTAGCTCACACACAGTAGGACATGTTCACAACTTTCTAATTCATCCCCAATGAATCAGACTTGACACAACTCTAAGCAATAGCAGGCATGACAAACAAGCATGAATGAGTAGGCACATCAGGGCTCAAACAATGCCTACTCATTATAGTGGGTTTCATCTATTTACTGTGGCAATGACAGGTCATGTAGAGGGAAGGGGTTCAACACCCGCAACAAGTAACAGTTGAATCGTTGTTGTCCTAATGCAGTAAAAGAGAGCAGGAGTGAGAGAGTGGGATTGTATCGGAATGAACAAGAGGGTTTGCTTGCGTGGCACTTCTGAAGATAATATAGTTTTTCATCGATGTCATCGATCATGTCATCGGGGAGCATCGTCGACTAAGAGGGGACGGTTACCGGCAAACAGAGAAGGACACAATCAATGCAATGCAACAATATGATGCATGAATGTGACATGGCAATATGAGTGTGTTGGGCTAGTGCAACTACAACCAGGGTGGTTTGAGCTCATTTGAATCAAGGATTCAAATGCAAACTCAAGTTATGGGTTCATAAAGTGCATTGACATGTTTTGAACTAAACAGCAAGGTTAAGTTGTTTAAACATGCATGAAACTGATACATATGGATAGATTGGATTTTTCTGATCATTTTACATATATAAATCTTTTCATTTGGAGTTACGGTTAATTTTCTATGATTTTTAGAAGTTTTGAATATTTTCTGGAATTTCCTGATTATTTTTAAAACTAGAAAATCATTAATTGCATCAGGACTGCGTCATGCCTGCGTCAGCAGTCAACTGGGTTGACCCAGGTCAAACCTGACGTGTGGGGGCCACACGTCAGTGACACAGGGCTAATCCCGGTCAAACCCAGCGCTGACTGGGGTTTGACAAGGTCTGGGGCCCGCTGTCAGTGAGAGGGGGGTTAATTAGGCGCTAATTGAGCTAGTGCCACATCAGCGAACGGCGTTTTTGCCGCCGGTAACCAAATCCCGCGGCGGTGGCTCACCGGCGTTGGTCGGGACAGCGCTATAGAGCACCGTTTCGTGCATGGTTTGCGGCTACGGCTAGCTGGCGGTGCAGCGCGTCGGGTGGTGGTGGTGGGAGGTGCTGGGGTGGTCTGCAAAGATGGCAGCGACGTCGGCGGCAGCGACCGAAGCTCAGTCAGGTGCAGCGACGGTCCTAGAGCAGGTGCTCGGGCGGGTTATCATGCCAGAAGTGGCATGCGGCCCTAAAGAGGCTAGTGGGCACCTTGGCGTGACCAAATGGTCACCGGAGGATGCCGGCGATGAGCATGTGCGGCGGTGAGCTACGGGCGTCGTGAAACGACGGCTACGGCGAGCAAAGGGCCACGGGTTAGGGGGATCAATAGAGGCGCTCACAGTGAGGTCGGAGAGCAGTTCAGCGGGCTCGGGGACGACCTCTAGCGCACGAATAGATGAGCGGCGTCTGGCGGGTGCCGAGGTTGAAGACGACCAGATGGGGGCGAAGTGGAGCTCTCCAGCTTGTTTCCTTCTGTGTGGATGCATGGTGCTCGTCTGCGGAGATTCCGGACATGGAAGCACGGCGAAAGGGGGTGGTGATGGCCACGCGGGTGAAGCACGGTGACGGCAGAGCGCTCTCGGGCGAGCTCGGGGAGGGGGCTAGAGGAGAGGAAGAGAGTTCCAGGGTGAGGGGAAAGGCAGAGGGGGCTGTGGGGCATCTCCCAGGCGACGCGGATGGGCACGGGGACGCTCGGGAGGTGGCAAGCAGGAGGTGGCCCTCGCCTCCTGTGCGTGCGCCACGCATAGTGCACACTGGCGGGAGTAAGGGGATGACTGGCATGTTGCCTGGTGGGCTGGGCCACCAGCAACATTACCAGGCCACATGTGAGTGGGCTCTAGGTAGGCATCTGCTCTATTTTATTTCTGTTTTTATTTATTCATTTTGCCACTGATTGAAAATTCAAAATAAATTCAAAACAGGGCAAAACCTTCTGTATATTTTTATGTTGCCATTATGGACTTTTCTAGAGGCACATAAATAATTCCAAGGCCTTTGGAATTATATTCTATAAAAAATGAATATAGTACAAAAGTCAAATACTTATCGATTTAATTTCAAAGTCCCAAAATAATTCCTTCAAAAATGTTCACTATTTTTGGTTTGGTCTCAAAGCCTTGCCAAAATTATCAAACATTTATGAAGTCATTTTGGGAACAGTGAATGCAATTTAAAGGCTACTTGGCCTTCTTTTAAAATGATTTCTGATGCTTTCAATTTCCTCATTTCAAGTTTCTTGAAAATAGCAGGATGAATGATGCTCACTGATGCAACTATCTGCAAAAAATTCTATGGATGTGACACATATCCTAATAGAACAAGTTCAGTCAGAAGCCAACTTACCTGGACATTGGCTCGAAGGGCCGCGCTGGCATCGTAAGCAGCCTGACTGTTTTCATGCACCACCTTCACTCGCTCCATCATTAGGCCAGCTTGGCGAAAGGCTTCTACAGCGGCGTCCGCCTGGCTTTCCGGAACGTGATGAGTAGTGAAGAATGGGACTGACGGTCCAGACGCAGCAGCTTGAAGTTCCGAGGCATGAAGCTGGATGGTGGAAGCAAGCACTGGTACAGTCGACGATGTGGGGCATTCACTCGATACTGGATCAGCAAAAGTAAGAAAAGCCTGAGTCACATCTTCAGGCTGTTGAACCGTTGCTTCCGTCGCCAGCACCGATTGGGATGTCTTGCCAGCTAATGCCTTCTTGTTCCTCCTGGCCCTCAGCGGAACGTCCTCGTCGTCATCTGGAAGCTCATTGACATTAGGAGGAGCTGCAAAAAGATTAGTCGACTCCAGATTAATCGTCAGAATTTAATCGACCAAGTAACTGAAGACAGGATTACGAGAGTTGTACCCAGGTTGGAAGTGACTGCATCTTCCATTTCTTCACCTTCATACTTGTGGGTGGAAGTCTCGGAGGTAGCAGCACTACAAATTTCAAGATTCAGTTGGTCATGCCTATCACGATGGGTCGACTAAAATTTGACTCGTACTAAACCAGGAAATCAGGTCTGATTATTACCCGGAAACAGTAGGAATGGCCACTTTGATCTTGGGCAAGGCCTTCGGCGGTTTTGACGACGCAGCTTTCAGTTGTTTCGACGCATTATCAGTCGGCGCTGGAGATGGTGCAGCTTTCGGTTGCTTCGGTGCCCTATCAGTAGGCACTGGAGAAGACATCCGAGGGTGCTTCGATGACTGCCCAGTCGGTGCGGTCTCTTTGTCATGAATGCTTGTCGGGTCGTGAGTGTGCTTGGATCATTTTTCCCTACGGGGAGTTGAGTCGACCTCTTCTTC
The DNA here is from genome assembly GCF_003073215.2 of Triticum urartu. Taxonomy (NCBI): domain Eukaryota; kingdom Viridiplantae; phylum Streptophyta; class Magnoliopsida; order Poales; family Poaceae; genus Triticum; species Triticum urartu. Next base: position 45,147,970 of record NC_053024.1, read on the forward strand.
ATCACTCGGGTCGTCACTCTCCTCGTCCTCCTCTTCATCAGAGTGCCACTCGACGCTCTCGCCTCCGCTCGCCACCCCCTCTGAATCCTGCTCCTGCTTCTCGTTGGGCATCAAGTACATTTTAGTAAGGGCCTGAAAGACAATAAGCGAAGCAGAAATCAGTCGGTTGACAACAACCAGTTACATGATAAATCAAGGGAACACTCGACAGTTTAGAGTTGGACCTTCTCTGGTTGGCGCGAGCTGTCGAATGGAGGGACTCTCCTAGACCCCCTGGGGTTATCCTTGTTGCCAGTGATACCTCTCAGCCACTTCTCCAACGTGTCCTCGTCGACCTCTTCTGGGTGGATTCGAGTGGAATCATCAATGCCCGAATACATCCACATCGGATGGTCTCGAGCTTGAAGCGGTTGAATACATCGTTTAAGGAACACCTCGAGCAGATCCATGCCAGTCACGCCATCACGGACAAGTTGGACTACCCGCTCGACCAACACCTTCACCTGCGCTTTCTCCTCCAGAATCACTTTCAAGGCGGAGGGCTTCTTAACCCGAGCCATGGAGAAGGGACGAAGTCCGGTCGATTGACCTGGAGTCGGCTGGTCCTTGCAATAGAACCAGGTCGTCTGCCATCCTCGGACTGACTCAGGAAGGATCATGGCTGGGAAAGTGCTTTTACCTATCATTTGAATCCCAAGACCCCCACACATCTGGATCACGTGCGTCCTCTCATCACTCGGGGTGGCCTTCTTGACCGACTGGGAACGACACGTGAAAATGTGCTTGAAGAGGCCCCAGTGTGGCCTACAACCTAAGAAATTCTCGCACATGGACACGTAGGTAGAGAGGTACACGATGGTGTCGGGGGAAAAGTGGTGGAGTTGTGATCCAAAGAAGTTCAAGAAGCCTCGGAAAAAAGGATGGGGAGGCAAAGAAAATCCGCGGTCAACATGGGTGGCGAGGAGAACGCACTCACCCTCCTGCAGGTGTGGGTCGGTCTCGCCACCCGGGAGCCACGCCGATTCGTGGGGAATCAGTCCCCCCTCAACCAGATCGTCGATGTCATCCTGACGAATCGTCGACTGAATCCAGTCGCCCTGGATCTAGCCGCGTGGCTGGTCGGACCTCGACGAAGATCCGCCCCGGCTGGACTTCTTCCCCTTCGCCTTCGTCGTCGCCTTCTTCGCATGCTCCAAGGCCACCGTATTCTTCTTCCCCTTTGCAGTGGGCGGAGCTCGAGCGGAGCGGCGGCGCCGGGAGCAGAGGTGGATGTGGCAGAGAAAGTGGGGGGGAGAAAGAAGAATGGGAACGCACTGTGCAACAACCCCAATACGGCACCTTATATGAGGCCGTTTCCGAGTGGCTGACCAGTGGGTCCGGACCATCCTATCAAATCCTGCAACAGTCGCGTGCGCGATACGTGGTGAAAAAGGTGGCGTGGCGATCGAGGCGGCCCTACCTAATCCAACCCGATTACTACGGCCTCCTCCGCCCCGCGCACTTCTTGAAATTCGAATCCCACAATATCCGCGAGCAGCAAAGCAACCTGTCAGACGGAAGATTTTTCCCATATCAGCGCTAGAAGCGTAGCAGTAAAAGTTCACTCGGCAGAACCAAGAATGGATCAAGGCGACTGAAAAAGAAGTTGAAGTCATCATGATTGCTCACTTGGTCCCAATCAGGCACTTCCGAAGCGCGAAAATTGAATCGGAGGTGTTCTCAACTCCTTCTCCACTCAAACCCTTAACCATTCGGGGGCTAATGATGAAGCTATGTACCTAGGGTAGGGTAATAGGCCTGACATAGACAGCCTCCCCTAGGGCACCATCCCAAAACCAGAAGCATTCAAGGGATAGCATCATCCACTCGACTACGAGGCATTCCACTCGGAAGATTCAAAGTCACTCGACCACAACAATTATCAGTCGACGGACAGAAGACCTAAAGTCACTCTGCACGACAACTGCCGGACGTTTACTTCATAGACTTAATAGGCATTTATGTCACTTAATTGCTAGCGTTACCAGTAACACCTCCCTCTTGATGTACCTTAAACCCCTTGTAACGTGGGCTGGCTGGGGTCTAGGCGCACTCTATATAAGCCACCCCTCTCCACTGGCACAAGGGTTCGCACCCCCTGTAAACACACACATACACAATCCAGGCGAATGCCTCCGGGCACCGAGACGTAGGTCCGTTACTTCCTCTATGAAGGGCCTGAACTAATAAAACTCGAGTGTGCAACTTCGCCATAGCTAGGATCTTGCCTCCTCATTCGTCCCCCCATTCTACTGTCAGTCTTAGATCCACGACACCATATATATAAAAGGTAGTACATCTTGCAAATCTCTTCGAATTATCAGTTTGGTTTGGCCTACTAGATTGGTTGTTCTTGCCATGGGAGAAGTGCTTAGCTTTGGGTTCTATCTTGCGGTGTCATTTCCCAATGACAGAAGGGGCAGCAAGGCACGTATTGTATCGTTGCCATCGAGGATAACAAGATGGGTTTTTTATCATATTGCATGAAACTATGCCTCTACATCATGTCATCTTGCTTAAGGCATTACTCTGTTTTTAACTTAATACTCTAGATGCATGCTGAATAGCGGTCGATGAGTGGAGTAATTGTAGTAGATGCAGAATCGTTTCGGTCTACTTGTCTCGGACGTCATGCCCATATACATGATCATACCTAGATATTCTCATAACTATGCTCAATTCTGTCAATTGCTCAACAGTAATTTGTTCACCCACCGTAGAATACTTATGCTCTTGAGAGAAGCCACTAGTGAAACCTATGGCCCCGGGGTCTCTTTCTCATCATATCAATCTCCATTACTTTATTATTGCTTTTCTTTTACTTTGCTTTTACTTTTTACTTTGCATCACTATACCAAAAATACCAAAAATATTATTTATCATCTCTATCAAATCTCACTTTTGTAAGTGACCGTGAAGGGATTGACAACCCCTAAGCGCGTTGGTTATGTTGAGCTATTGTTTTTTGTAGGTACGAGGGACTCGCGCATAGCCTCCTACTGGATTGATACCTTGGTTCTCAAAAACTGAGGGAAATACTTACGCTACTTTGTTGCATCATCCTCTCCTCTTCGGGGAAATCCAACACAGTGCTCGAGAGGTAGCAAGAAGAATTTCTGGTGCCGTTGCTGGGGAGTCTGCGCAAAAGTCAACATACCAAGTACCCATCACAATCCCTATCTCTCGCATTACATTATTTGCCATTTGCCTCTCGTTTTCTTCTCCCCCACTTCACCCTTGCCATTTTATTCGCCCTCTCTCTCTATATATATCCCTCTCTCTCTCTATTTGCCTCTTTTGTCCGCTTGCTTTTTGTTTGCTTGTGTGTTGGATTGCTTGTTTGTCGTGATGGATCAAGATAATAATAAATTGTGTGACTTCACCAATACCAACAATAATGATTTCCTTAGCACTCCGATTGCTCCTCTTACCGATGCTTGAATCTTGTGAAATTAATGCTGCTTTGCTGAATCTTGTCATGAAAGATCCGTTTTCTGGCCTTCCTAGTGAAGATGCCGCTACCCATCTTAATAGCTTCGTTGATTTGTGTGACATGCAAAAGAAGAAAGATGTTGATAATGATATATTTAAATTGAAGCTCTTTCCTTTTTCGCTTAGAGATCATGCTAAAGCTTGGTTTTCGTCTTTGCCTAAAAATAGTATTGATTCATGGAACAAGTGCAAAGATGCTTTTATCTCTAAGTATTTTCCTCCCGCTAAGATCATCTCTCTTAGAAACCATATTATAAAAATTTTAAACAACTAGATCATGAACATGTTGCACAAGCTTGGGAGAGAATGAAATTAATGATACGTAATTGCCCTACTCATCGTTTGAATTTGTGGATGACTATACAAAAATTTTATGCCGGATTGAATTTTACTTCTAAAAATCTTCTAGATTTGGCCGAGGGAGGCACTTTTATGGAAATCCCTTTAGGAGATGCTACTAAACTCCTAGATAATATTATGGTTAATTATTCTTAATGGCACACTGAAAGATCCACTAATAAAAAAGTGCATGTGATAGAAGAAATTAATGTTTTGAGTGGAAAGATGGATGAACTTATGAAATTATTTGCTACTAAGAGTGTTTCATCTGATCCTAATGATATGCCTTTGTCTACTTTGATTGAGAATAATAATGAATCTATGGATGTGAATTTTGTTGGTAGGAACAATTTTGGTAGCAACGCATATAGAGGAAATTTCAATCCTAGCCCTTGTCCCAGTAATCCCTCTAATAATTAAGGTAATTCCTACAACAATTCTTCTGGAAATTATAATAAGATGCCCTCTGATTTTGAATCTAATATTAAATAATTTATTTCTTCGCAAAAGAATTTTAATGCTACGATTGAAGAAAATTTGCTTAAGATTGATGATTTGGCTAGGAACGTTGATAGAATTGCTCTTGATGTTGATTCTTTGAAACTTAGATCTATTCCACCTAAGCATGATATTAATGAGTCTCTCAAAGCCATGACAATTTGCATTGATGAGTGCAAAGAAAGAACCGCTAGGATGCGTGCTATGAAAGATGCATTTATTAAAGCGTGTTCTTCTAGTTCCTATGAAAATAATGATGAAGATCTTAAAGTTATTGATGTGTCCCCTATTAAATCTTTGTTTTGCAATATTAATCTTGATAATGATGGGACTGAATATGATCCACCTTTACCTAGAAATTCAGAGTATTTAGATCTTGATGATGAAATTGATTAGAGTGGGATTAAAAGAAATAAAACCCTAGATGATGCTAAACCCACTATTTTTGATTTCAAGGAATATAATTATGAAAATTGCTCTTTGATTGATTGTATTTCCTTGTTGCAATCCTTGCTAAAATCTCCTCATGCTTATAGTCAAAATAAAGCCTTTACCGAACATATCGTTGATGCCTTGATGCAATCCTATGAAGAAAAACTTGAGTTGAAAGGTTCTATCCCTAGAAAACTTTATGCTGAGTGGGAACCTACTATTAAAATTAAAATTAAAAATTATGAGTTTTATGCTTTGTGTGATTTGGGTGCTAGGGTCTCTACTATTCCCAAAACTTTGTGTGATTTGCTAGATTTCCGTGATTTTGATGATTACTCTCTAAACTTGCATCTTGCGGATTCCACTATTAAGAAATCTATGGGAAGAATTAATGATGTTCTTATTGTTGAAAATAGGAATTATGTGCCCGCAGATTTTATCGTTCTTGATAAAGATTGCAATCCTTCTTGCCCTATTATTCTTGGTAGACTTTTCCTTAGAACGGTTGGTGCGATTATTGATATGAACGAAGGGAATATTAGATTTCAATTTCCGTTAAAAAAAGTTCATGGAACACTTCCCTAGAAAGAATATAAAATTACCATATGAATCTATCATGAGATCCACTTATGGATTGCCTACCAAAGATGGCAATACCTAGATCTATTCTTGCTTGTTATGCCTAGCTAGGGGCGTTAAACAATAGCGCTTGTTGGGAGGCAACCCAATTTTATTTTTATTCCTTGCTTTTTGCTCATTTTTAGTAATAAATAATTTATTTAGCCTCTGTTTTGGTTGTGTTTTGTGTGTGTTTAATTAGTGTATGTGCCAAGTAGAACCGTTGGGAAGACTTGGGGAAAGTCTCGTTGAACTTGCTGTAAAAAAACAGAAACTTTAGCGCTCACGAGAACTGCTGTAATTTTTACTTGGAAAGTGATATTTAGTTAATTCTTTTCGTAGATTATTAATAGATAAATTACTCAAGTCCAGCAATTTATTTTAGAATTTTTGGAGTTCCAGATCTTGCGCTAGCTACAGATTACAACAGACTGTTCTATTTTTGACAGATTCTGTTTTTCGTGTGTTGTTTGCTTATTTTGATGAATCTATGGCTAGTAAAATAGTTTATAATCCATAGAGAAGTTGGAATACATTAGGTTTAAAACCAATATAACTAAAGAATGAGTTTATTACAGTACCTTGAAGTGGTCTTTTGTTTTCTTTCGCTAACGGAGCTCACGAGTTTTCTACTTTAAGTTTTGTGTTGTGAAGTTTTCAACTTTTGGGTAAAGATTTGATGGATTATGGAACAAGGAGTGGCAAGAGCCTAAGCTTGGGGATTCCCATGGCACCCCCAAGATAATATAAGGACACCTAAAAGCCAAAGCTTGTGGATTCCCCAGAAGGCATCCCCTCTTTCGTCTACTTCTATCGGTAACTTTACTTGGAGCTATATTTTTATTCACCACATGATATGTGTTTTGCTTGGAGCGTCTTTTATGATTTGAGTATTTGCTTGTTAGTTTAACACAATCATCCTTTCTGTACACACATTTTGAGAGAGCCATCCATGATTTGGAATTTGTTAGAATACTCTATGTGCTTCGCTTAGATCTTTTGAGTTATATAATTTTGCTCTAGTGCTTCACTTATATCTTTTAGAGCACGGTGGTGGATTTGTTTTATAGAAACTATTGATCTCTAATGATTAACTAAGATTATTTTGAGAGTCTTATTAGCATAGTAATTTGCTTAAAATCCTAATATGCTTGGTATGCAAGATTAATAATAAAACTTTCTTATGAGTGTGTTGAATACTAAGAGAAGTTTCACGCTTGATGATTGTTTTGAGATATGGACGTAATAATATCAAAGTCATGCTAGTTGAGTAGTTGTGAAATTGAGAAATACTTGTGTTGAGGTCTGCAAGTCCCGTAGCATGCATGTATGGTAAACGTTATGCAACAATTTTGAAACATGAGGTGTTATTTGATTGTCTTCCTTATGAGTGGCACTCGGGGACGAGCGATGGTCTTTTCCTACCAATCTATCCCCCTAGGAGCATGCAGATAGTGCCGATGTTTTTGATGAGTTGTAGATTTTTCCATGGATTATACGCACTCTCACCCTTCCATCCTTGCTAGCCTCTTCGGTATCGTGCATTACCCTTTCTCACATTGAGGGTTGGCACAAATTTCACCGGTGCATCCAAACCACGTGATATGATACGCTCTTTCACACATAAACCTCCTTATATCTTCCTCAAAACATCCACCGTACCTACCTATTATGGCGTTTCCATAGCCATTCAGAGATATATTGCCATGCAACTTTCCATCATTCCGTTCATCATGACACATTCATCATTATCATATTGCTTAGCATGATCATGTAGTTGACATAGTATTTCTGGCAAAGCCACCGTTCATATTTCTTTCATACATGTCACTCTTGGTCCATTGCATATCCCGGTACACCGCCGGAGGCATTCATACAGAGTCATATTTGTTCTAGTATCGAGTTGTAATCATTGAGATGTAAATAAATAGAAGTGTGATGATCATCATTATTAGAGCATTGTCCCAAGTGAGGAATAAAAAAAGAAAGGCCAAAAAAATAGAAGGCCCCCCAAAAAAGAAAGGCCATAAAAAAAAGAAAAGGCCCAAAAAAATTGAGAGAAAAAGAGAGAAGGGACAATGTTACTATCCTTTACCACACTTGTGCTTCAAAGTAGCACCATAATCTTCATAATAGAGAGTCTCTCATGTTATCACTTTCATATACTTGTGGGAATTTTTAATATAGAACTTGGCTTGTATATTCCAACAATGGGCCTCCTCAAGTGCCCTAGGTCTTCGTGAGCAAGCAAGTTGGATGCACACCCACTAGTTTCTTTTATTGAGCTTTCATACATTTATAGCTCTAGTGCATTCTTTGGATGACAATCCCTACTCCTTGCATTAACATCAATCGGTGGGCATCTCCATAGCCCATTGATTAGCCTCGTTGATGTGAGACTTTCTCCTTTTTTTGTCTTCTCCACATAACCCCCCTCATTATATTCTATTCCACCCATAGTGCTATGTCCATGGCTCGCTCTCATATACTGCGTGAAAGTTTATAGGTTTGAGATTAATAAAGTATGAAACAATTGCTTGGATTGTCATCAGGGTTGTCCATGATGAGAGCATTCTTGTGTGACCAAAATGAAACATGACTAAACTATATGATTTTGTAGGGATAAACTTTCTTTGGCCATGTTATTTTGAGAAGACATAATTGCTTAGTTATTATGCTTGAAGTATTATCATTTTTATTTCAATATGAACTTTTGTCTTGAATCTTTGGGATATGAATATTTATACCACAATTAATAAGAATTACATTGAAATTATGCCAAGTAGCACTCCGCATCAAAAATGCTATTTTTTATCATTTACCTACTCGAGGACGAGCAGGAATTAAGCTTGGGGATGCTTTATACGTCTCCAACGTATCTATATTTTTTGATTGCTCCATGCTATATTATCTACTGTTTTGAACTATATTGGGCTTTATTTTCCACTTTTATATTATTTTTGGGACTAACCTATTAACCGGAGGCCCAGCCCAGAATTGCTGTTTTTTTGCCTATTTCAGTGTTTCGGAGAAAAAGAATATCAAACGGAGTCCAAACGGAATGAAACCTTCGGGAACTTGATTTTCTCATCAGATAAGACCCATCAGACTTGGACCCTCCGTCAAGAAATCCACGAGGCAGCCACGAGGGTGGAGGGCGCCCCCCTAGGGCGCGCCCCCCTGCCTCGTGGGCCCCTCGAAGCTCCACCAACGTACTTCTTCCTCCCATATATATCCATGTACCCCCAAACGATCGGGGACGGAGCCAAAAACCTAATTCCACCGCCGCAACTTTCTGTATCCACGAGATCCCATCTTGGGACCTGTTCCGGAGATCCGCCGGAGGGGGCATCGATCACGGAGGGCTTCTACATCATCATCCAAGCCCCTCTGATGATGTGTGAGTAGTTTACCTCAGACCTACGGGTCCATAGTTAGTAGCTAGATGGCTTCTTCTCTCGTTTTGGATCTCAATACAATGTTCTCCCCCTCTCTTGTGGAGATCTATTCGATATAATTTTATTTTTGCAGTGTGTTTATGATCAAGTCTATCTATGAACAATATTGGAATCTTCTCTGAATTCTTTTATGTATGATTAGTTATCTTTGCAAGTCTCTTCAAATTATCAGTTTGGCTTGGCCTACTAGATTGATCGTTCTTGCAATGCGAGAAGTGCTTAGCTTTGGGTTCAATCTTGCGGTGCCCTTTCCCAGTGACAGAAGGGGCAGCAAGGCGCGTATTGTATCGTTGCCATTGAGGATAACAAGATGGGGTTTTCATCATATTGCATGAAACTATCCCTCTACATCATGTCATCTTGCTTAAGGCGTTACTCTATTTTTAACTTAATACTCTAGATGCATGCTGGATAGCGGTCGATGAGTGGAGTAATAGTAGTAGATGCAGAATCGTTTCGGTCTACTTGTCTCGGACGTGATGCCTATATACATGATCATACCTAGATATTCTCATAACTATGCTCAATTCTGTCAATTGCTCAACAGTAATTCGTTCACCCACCGTAGAATACTTATGCTCTCGAGAGAAGCCACTAGTGAAACCTATGGCCCCAGGGTCTCTTTATCATCATATCAACCTCCATTACTTTATTATTTCTTTGCTTTTACTTTTTACTTTGCATCTCTATACCAAAAATAGCAAAAATATTATTTATCATCTCTATCAGATCTCACTTTCGTAAGTGACCGTGAAGGTATTGACAACCCCTAAGCACGTTGGTTGCGTTGAGCTATTGTTTGTGTGTAGGTACGAGGGACTTGCGCGTAGCCTCCTACTGGACTGATACCTTGGTTCTCAAAAACTAAGGGAAATAATTACGCTACTTTGCTGCATCATCCTCTCCTCTTCGAGGAAATCCAACACAGTGCTCAAGAGGTAGCACTGAGATACACATATCCACCACGAACAATCTCACAAAGAGAAGATAAGAAACCCGACATGGAGTCATGTAGGACCGACACTATGCCTATGTTAATGGTGAACTGATCTGGAGATTATGCTGCTGCCACCAATGTTGGATAATAATCTCCCTGGCCACACTCTCCAAAATCATACACATCGCTTTGAGAAATAGTTGGACCTAAGTTTGGTATAGCATGACCACATATGAACCTCGTGCATGCGTACAACAGAAAATAACCTGCAATGGGTAGAGTTTGTGCCATTAAAACAAAATCATTCAATTTATACATACTCAAAGAGACAATAATTAGGCAGACGCTCCCACCCTTATTAGCATTCTAAAACTATTTGAATTTCATCTCGCCAGTGACCATAAATATTGGTAACACTTATGGGAGGATAAAAATTGGAAGCTATTTGGGGGACTAACTATGTAGAACCCATAAACTTGCACTAAAAGAAGTGGTGTTTAATTTGTGTCGCTGTGAGTACAAAAACTACACTTCTTATTTCCTTGCCAATTGCGACAGATGAAGTTATCTTTGGTTAGCAAAACTCCCCTCTAAAGTAACTAGATGAAAATCTAAAGGTTTGGTGGAATCTTGGACTTCAAAATTTGATTATTATTATTCACTAAGATCTTTGTGTGTGTTAGTGCATATTACATAGAGTAAACTATGAAGGATCTAGATGAAGTAAGATTCCAACTGAATACTGAAAGAAATAAGCCCTAGAGGCAACAATAAAGTTGTTAAATATATTTCCTTATATCATGATAAATGTTTATTATTCATGCTAGAATTGTATTAACCGGAAACTTAGTACATGTGTGAATACATAGACAAACAGAGTGTCCCTAGTATGCCTCTACTAGACTAGCTCGTTAATCAAAGATCGTTATGTTTCCTGACCATAGACATGTGTTGTCATTTGATGAACGAGATCACAACATTAGAGAATGATGTGATGGACAAGACCCATCCGTTAGCTTAGCATAATGATCGTTTATTTTTAATGTTATTGCTTTCTTCATGACTTATACATGTTCCTCTGACTATGAGATTATCCAACTCCCGAATACTGGAGGAAGACCTTGTGTGCTATCAAACATCACAATGTAACTGGGTGATTATAAAGATGTTCTACAGGTGTCTCCGATGGTGTTTGTTGAGTTGGCATAGATCGAGATTAGGATTTGTAACTCCGTGTATCGGAGAGGTATCTCTAGACCCTCTTGGTAATGCACATCACTTTGAGCCTTGCAGGCAATGTGTCTAATGAGTTAGCCACGGGATGATGCATTACGGAACAAGTAAACAGACTTGCCGGTAATAAGATTGAACTAGGTATGATGATACCGACGATCGGATCTCGGGTAAGTAACATACCGACTACAAAGGGAAAAACGTATGTTGTTATGCAGTTTGACCAATAAAGATCTTCATAGAATATGTAGGAGCCAATATGAGCATCCAGGTTTCGCTATTGGTTATTGACTAGAGATGTGTCTCGGTCATGTCTATGTAGTTCTCAAAGCTGTAGGGTCCGCACGCTTAACGTTCGATGACGATGTGTAATACGAGTTATGTGATTTGATGACCGTAGTTTGTTCGGAGTCTCGGATGAGATCACGGACATGACGAGGAGTCTCAAAATGGTCGAGAAATAAAGATTGATATATTGGACAATTTTATTCGGACATCGGATGAGTTCCGAGAAGTATCGGATAATTATCGGAATGCCGGAGAGGGTTATCGGAACCCCCCAGGGCAACTAATGGGCCTTCATGGGCCTTAGTGGGGAGAGAGAAGGGCCACAAGGGGCTGGCCGCATCCCCCCCCCCATTCCTTGGGTCCGAATTGGACTAGGGGAAGGGGGCGATGCCTCCCTTTCCTTCCCTTCCCCCTCCCCCTTCCTTCTTCCCCCTTCCTCCAGGTGGAATCCTACTAGGACTTGGAGTCCTAGTAGGACTCCCCTCTCCTGGCGCGCCCTACAGTGGCTGGCCGGCCTCCCCTCCCCTCCTTTATATACGGGGGCAGGGGGCACCCTAGAACACACAAGTTTCTCTTAACCATGTGCGGTGCCCCCTCCACAGTTACATACCTCGGTCATATCGTCGTAGTGCTTAGGAGAAGCCCTCCGCAGGTAAATTTATCGTCACCATCGCCACGCCGTCGTGCTGACGGAACTCTCCCTCGCCCTCAACTGGATCAAGAGATCGAGGGACATCATCGAGCTAAATGTGTGTTAAACGCAGAGGTGCCGTACGTTCAGTGCTTGGATTGGTTAGATCGCGAAGACGTTCGACTACATCAACCGCGTTACTAAACGCTTCCGCTTTCGCTCTACGAAGGTACATGGACACTCTCTCCCCTCTCATTGCTACGCATCTCCTAGATAGATCTTGCGTGATTGTATGATTGTTTTAAAATATTGTGTTCCCCAACAGTGGCATCCGAGCCAGGTCTATGTGTAGATGTTATATGCACGAGTAGAACACAATGTGTTGTGGGCGATAATAGTCATACTGCTTACCAGCAATGTCTTACTTTGATTCGGCGGTATTGTTGGATGAAGCGGCCCGGACTGACATTACATGACCGCGTTCATGAGACTGGTTCTACCGGCGTGCTTCGCACATAGGTGGCTAGCGGGTGTCTGTTTCTCCAACTTTAGTCGAATCGAGTTTGACTATGCCCTGTCCTTGTTGAAGGTTAAAACAACACACTTGATGAAAAATCGTCATGGTTTTGATGCGTAGATAAGAACGGTTCTTGCTAGAAGACTGTAGCAGCCACGTAAAACTTGCAATAACAAAGTAGAGGACGTCTAATTTGTATTTGCAGGGAATGTTGTGATGTGTTATGGTCAAGATATTGTGATGAGATATAAGTTGTTGTATGAGATGATCATGTTTTGTAACCGTTATTGGCAACTGGCAGGAGCCTTATGGTTGTCGCTTTATTCACTACTGCAGGATGGTCCAAACGCGACACTACGATCAGAGACCCTTCGACTAAACTATGTGTGATGCCATAATCGCAAACGGGGGTGTTAAAATCCGTCAATAAAGGTGCAAAACGTTTGCGATGAAGGATGCATCAAACACGGTTCAGATTTTAGTAGCGTGTGCGATGCAGGGCATACGGTTCAGTACAATTAACTATTTGGGATGAGGAGGAACAAAAGAAATGAGCAACCAGATGAAGGCATGTGTGATATATAGCATAAGGTTCACTAGGATGAACTGTGTGTGATTAGGCAACACAATGGAAACGGTTCAACTGTACCTGATGTGTGTGATACGCGGCAAATAGGTCCGTAATCAGAAATGTGTGCGAAGACCAATAATAACACAGACGATTGCTGCTAATAAGCCGTGTGATTTGCTGTCTACAGTAGAATAACATGTATATATATATATATATATGTAGGGTTGCGCTATTCGTCACCCTGGTTGAGGAATAGTTATTCTTCACCCCCCTCTATTTTACCATCAATGCACCGTAATTTTACATTCCATAAGTTTTGTCTTATTTCTGACGTAAAAAGAGACCGTAAGAAAAAATATATAATCACCGTAAAAAATATTTTATGTTATGTAAAATTACAAACGTAAAAACATAGTCTAAAGTACACATAAACTACAAATTTTCTTGTCTTATGACCTATATTTTTATTTTCTTATGTCAAATTTTACGTAGTGAATCAATAGAATATAACTATTTGAATTCTAAATGTAATTTAATTATGAAATGATCATAAGATTACCTCGGGTGAAGAATAACTTATTATGCACCCTGGATGATGAATAGTTACACTATATATATATATATATATAACTGAAATGAACATCCAATTACATAAGTGATAATACAGATCATTCGCACACACCTCAATAAACAATTGTGTGCATTCTAAAGTAGGAGCAATGATTGTCTAGTCATCAACTTCTTGTGATGCTCCCGCCACTGCTATGTGGCTCAATCCCTCATCTGGGTCGGGAAGAAGAAAGTTCCTCATGTCAACGATCCACCTGTACATCTCGTAGCTTGAGTACGCGTCCATGGCCGCGTACTTGACATGTTGTTCATCCAGTCTCTTATGCCACAAACTGTGCCAGGCGTTCCTGTCCTTATTTCTCTCATTCTTCATCTTCATGTAGTAGTGGTCGATGATGGTCGAGGCGAGGTCAACCAGGGAGTTTAGTTTGTTTTTGTAGCTGCCCTAGACCTTGTAGTGGCCTTGGATGTTGACAAGATTCGGGCATTTCAAGCATGAAACCTTGAGCGCTTTTAGATCGTTGGTGGTGTCCACAACAGAGAAACTATAGTCGAAGCTATTGATAAACCTCGAGAAACACTCGCAAGGCATTGTGGCCAGGTGGTAGTGGTAGACGAGGACGTCATGTCGCACGCACAAATGGGCGTCGGCAACCTTCTGATCGTGCCCAGCACGACCCATGGTGTACTCGATGTCGAAGCCGACCACTTGGCACTTGTCGTCGGCAAGGAACTACTCTATAGTTTGGATGGATTTCTCCACCGTGACCAGATCATTCGTGTACACCACCGAGAGAGCCGTGCCCCTCATGTGGGTGTCCATGATGTGTTGCATGGTGAACTGCCCGCTGTGTCGTCATCGGCCGCTAGGAGCGCCATTGGAGCTACGGGGAGCACCATTAGAACCGCTGGATGTCCTCGTGGGTGTGCTTATTGTTTCATGTGAGACGAGAGATGAAGGTAAATGGCCGCAGAAATAAAAGGGGGCCGGGCGGCGTGGATTCTCGGCGCGTCCGCATGGCAGTTTTTGCAGCGGGTAACTGCATCATCGTGCCGCGCCCAGTGCAACCGCATGCACACAAATGTGTGTGATCGTGCGTCGGCTCCAAACACTGGCAGCGCGCGTGGAGGGACGAGGGCAGAGCACCCGGAGGGACGCCAGAGCAGAGCGCGCGCGGTGTGACGCGAGCAGAGCACGCCGGCCAACAATTGCGTCGCTGCGTAGAGAGCGGCCGTGTACTACCACCTCTGTCTAGTCTATAGTCCCCTTTATATTCTGTGCCATACTTTGCCCTCAAATTTAACCAACAAAATTTTAATGCATGTTATAAAAATTACACAATTGGAAACTATGTTCAAATACGACTCCAACTATATAATCTTTGGTGACATGCATTCATATTTTATTAGTTAAATCATACTTATAAACCAGGACGAGGGTATAGTAGGTAATTAAATCGCAAACATTTTTTATCAACCGTATGTGTACGTGGCCTTTCATCCTCCTCTCGCACGTCTTGTCACCCCGCTGCCGCAGACGGCTAACAGTGCAAGCTTGCGCAGCGCACGGGGGCGTTCTTTTGGCCAAACGGTGGCATCAATGAATCGTCGGCGAGCCCGTTCCCACGCAACCTCGCAGGTTCCCGCGCAAGCTTCCCGCAGGGCTCGGTGGAATCCCCCAAAATTCCAATGCTTACCTGCTTGCTATAAAAACCCTCATGGCCAGCGAGTCCTACGTCGCATTTTCCGGTCCCTTCCTGTAGCTTATCTCGTCTGCTTCTCCCACAATCGCCAATGGAATCCAGTCCATCGTCGTCCCTCTGCCACTCCGCCATCATCAGAGGACAGCTCCAGCTGGGAGGCTACACTGCGATGACAGCACAGTCCCTTGCGTAGTGTAGTGTGCGTGACGTCCCTGTTGGGTGTGCGCAGAACACTCACCACACGCTCCGCCGCCGGTGCCCATCGACAGGTGTTATCGGTCGCAGTTGCCGCCACACCATCGTCGAAAGCCAAGGCCATCGCCTGGTCCGCCGTCGCGGCCCGAAGGCGGGAGGTGGCTGTCGTGGCCGCCACCCCACTGCCAGCCACTACACTCCGCCGTCATCAGAGGACAGCTCCAGCTGGGTGGCTACACCGCGGCGACGACACAGTCCCTGACGTAGTGTAGTGTGCGTGGCGTCCATGTTGGTTGTGTGCGGAACACCCACCACATGCTCCACCGCCGGTGCCTATCGACAGCTGTTGCCGGCCGCAATTGCCGCCACACCATCGTCGAAAGTCAGGGCCATCGCCCGCTTCACCGTCGCAGCCCGAAGGCGGGAGGTGGCCGTCGTGGCCGCCACTCCACTGCCGGCCACCGTGGCCATCATGGCCCGAAGGCGGGAGGTGGTGGTCATGGCCACCACCCCGTCGTCAGCCGTTGTGGCCGCCAGCCCACCATCGACCGCCGGGGTCATCACCCGCTCCGCCTCCACCGCCCGAAGGCGGGAGGCGGCGGTGGATGCACGCACGTGCGTCAGCGACCTTCCGCATTACACCGGGTTCCTATGGGAGGAGGAGGAGCGCCTCATCGAGCACGCAAAGAGCCTTACTGCCGTCGTCGCCACGGCACACACCGCCTCAGAGGCGAGGAATCGGGATATCTACGAGGAGAACCACCGCTTTGAGAGGGGTCATCTGGAGCGGCTGAGGGCGTTCGAGCTGAGCGTCGCCGAAGCTACAACATCAGTAGGCACCGTATTGCGGTTGCATAGCTCGTCGCTAGGCTCCTCCTCCTCCGCCTCTTACTGAGCGCGCTCGGTAGGGTAGAGGCAGCCGGAAGTAGTACAAAGCCCCTCCGCAGTAGTAGTAGTAGTAGTACTAGTATTTAGGGGCTATTTTGTTCTATTCATTTGAATATAGATGTGGTGGAACTGTACAACGTACTTAAAATTAGCTACTATATATAGTTGAACTAGCTATTTCAGTACGTGGTTGGCAACAACTGGGGGAAAATTTGGTCGGTTCAGCTGTCGAGTAGAACTGTTTGTATAAATTAAGAACGACTACTTCATCTATGAATGAAATCTATGCTCAATTACTGAATTTTAGTTGCAAAAATTAGACACTGCTAGTGATTTTTTGCTTCATATTTTGACAAATCACAATGTTATAAGCTTGACAAATGGCAATCTTACTAGATCAACAAATGTCAATATTTCAAGTTTGACAAATGGTAACATACCCAATATGACAGATGCAAATCGCACCAAATTGTTTGTAAGTGGTTGCAGAAGGATCATCCAAAAGAACCGTTTGCATTGAAGAGATGCACAAATCCTACTTTCACTTTGCATCATGTCGTCCCGGAGTCGATGGGCGGGGGGCGGGAGGACTGTAGATGGCGGCGCTGAGAGATAGCGTTCGACGGCGGCGTCCCATGCCGCGGAGGGGGGCGCGCGGATGGAAAGGAAGACGGGCGGTCACGGAAGTCAAAGGGCTCGCTTCCCAGTGAGCCTGCACAACGTACAGCTCAAACGCTTCTCAGTGAGCCTGCGCATTCGATGACAGCTTGCAGTCCTCTTGGTCAGCCTGCGCACCGGACAGCTCTCGCACGTCTCCCGTTCAGTCAAGGTCAAGCAGCTATCCACACGGCACCTCCTACAGCCATTAATACCAAGACACGTGGCGTCACATGAATGGTTAACAGAACGCACACGGTTTGAATTATACAAACGTTTGAGATATTAAAGTGGCAGTTATTTTTTCAAAATGCTTTTGTTGGCTGTCATTGTTCGAGTGCGCCTTCTCTCAAAATGGACACGAAAAATACCACAGCATGTCACGTGCCATTCCATGATAGCATGCCAAGTTTCATGAATTTCAGACGTGTTTTGGATTTATTAGAATATAAAAACTAGGCATATTAATGTTTTGCCGGCAATCAACGGTGCCGTGGTGTTTGAAATTCATTCCCATTTCTTCCATGGTACCTAAGCATGCACCCAAGGACACAAATTTGAATTTTTCAACCAATTTATACGCAATGGAGAATGTACATGTAGTTCAAATTTGAATTATGCACATAAATGCATTGAAAACTCACCTAATGCATAAAAATGTCCAAACGAACCCCGAAAAATCACAAAAATTGACACAACACTCCTGTTGTTCTATGTTGACACGAGAAAATTTTTGGAGGCAATAAGAGGCAATGGATATCGTTTGGTTCCCAAAGGTGGGACATTCCCTACTGAAACCATCATGCTTGTTGTGAGAAGCTCTGGTTTGTGAGAAGCATATACCCAAACCTGCCTCAAATGGGACACAAATTTTACCGTGGCATGTTGATGCAGCTCCATGATAGCATGCCAAGTTTCATGAATTTTAGACAACTTTTGGATTTACTAGAATTTAAAAAACAGGCATCTCAACGTTTTGCCGGCAATCAACGGTGCCCTGGTGTTTGAAATTCATTCCCATTTCTTGCATGGGACATAAGAATTCACCCAACGACACATATTTGATTTTTCAACCAATTTATATGCACTGGAGCATGTGCATGTAGTTCAAATTTGAATTATGCACATAAATGCATTGAAAACTCAGTTATTGCATAAAAATGTCCAAATGAACCCCGAAAAATCACAAAAATTAACACAACACTCCTGTTGTTCTATGTTGACACGAGAATTTTTTTTGAAGCAATAAGAGGTAATGGATATCGTTTCGTCCCCAAAGGTGGGACGTTCCCTACCGAAACCATCATGCTTGTTGTGAGAAGCTCTGGTTTGTGAGGAACATATACCCAAACCTGCCCCAAATGGTACAAAAAATTTACCACGACATGTTGATGCCGCTTCATGATAGCATGCCAAGTTTCATGAATTTCAGACGAGTTTTGGATTTACTAGAATTTAAAAACCAGGTATCTCAATGTTTGCGGCTGAGTGACAGTGGCAGGGTGTTTGACATTCATTCCCATTTCTTGCATGGGACCTAAGCAGGCAACCAAAGACACATATTTGAGTTTTCAACTAATTTATATGCATTAGAGCATGTGCTATAGTTCAAATTTGAATTATGCACATGAATGCACAGAAAACTCAGTTAATTTATAAAAATGTCCAAGCGAACCCCGAAAAATCCCAAAAATTGACACAACACTCCTGTTGTTCTATGTTGAAACTAGCAAAAAAATTGAAATCGAGAAGAGGCAACGGATAATGTTTCAACCAGAAAGGTGAAACATCCCCTATTGAAACCATCACACTTGTTGTGTGAGAAGCTCTGGTTTATGAGAAGCTTATACCCAAATCTGCCCCAAATGGGACAAATTTTTTACCATAGTATGTTGATGTCGCTCCATGATAGCATGCCAGGTTTCATGAATTTCGGACAAATTTTGAATTTACTAGAATTACAAAAGCAAGTACGTCGATGTTTGCCAGAGAGCCACGGTGTCGTGGTGTTCGAATTTCATCCCCATTTCTTGCAAGGGAGATAAGCATAAACCCATGGACACATATATGATTTGACAACCCATGTTGGTACACCGGAGCATGTGCATGTAGTTTAATTTTGAATTGTCCACCTGAAATGGCTAGAAAACTAATTTAATGTATAAAATGTTCAAACGAACCCTGAATAATTCTAATTCTTTTACGACACACATATAGTTGCATGTTCACTCCAGATAAAAGGTCAAGCAATTCAAACACCATCCGTTGCCGCTGTGACCCCATTATGTAATTCAAATCAAGATGAAAAATCAAGTAGATCGCACACAGTTTATTATCACCAACCGTGTGAAATGCAGCACAAAATATCCTGGAGCACCGTCGGTGTATAGTACGCCTCTGGCTTACGCGAGAAGGTGCTTCGGCTACAGTCCATAGCCGGCATTTCAAGCAGACTAGCTTGCTCCCCAAATATCATTTCACTGTTCAGTCGTCACTGGTGAAAGATGGGCACGTGGACGTGCATCATGAGGGCAACTTTGGTGGCCCACTCCGGAGAGAGCGCGGCCACAGCCGACATGCGCATTCTAACAAGGTGCATGAGCGTGGCCGCAATCTGCGATCGGCGGCCATGGCAGCCCAAACGGCCGTTGTTGCTTCTCAGGTGGCGGCAGCAACATCTGGCTCGGGGATAATGATAACCCACAAGTATAGGGGATCGCAACAGTTTTTGAGGGTAGAATATTCAACCCAAATTTATTGATTCAACACAAGGGGAGCCAAAGAATATTCTCAAGTATTAGCAGCTGAGTTGTCAATTCAACCACACCTGGAAACTTAATATCTCCAGCAAAGTATTTAGTAATAAAGTAATATGATACTAGCGGCAACGGAAACAAAAGTAATATTTTTGGTTTTATAGTGATTGTAACAGTAGCAACGGAAATGTAAATAAGCGAAGAACAATATATGAAAAGCTCGTAAGCAATGGATCAGTTATGGATAATTATGTCGGATGCGATTCCTCATGCAATTGTTATAACATAGGGTGACATGAAACTAGCTCCAGTTCATCAATGTAATGTAGGCATGTATTCCGAATATAGTCATACATGCTTATGGAAAAGAACTTGCATGACATCTTTTGTCCTACCCTCCCGTGGCAGCGGTGTCCTATTGGAAACTAAGGGATATTAAGGCCTCCTTTTAATAGAGTACTGATACGTCTCCAACGTATCTATAATTTTTGATTGATCCATGCTATATTATCTACTGTTTTGGACATTATTGGGCTTTGTTATCCACTTTTATATTATTTTTGGGACTAACCAATTAACCGGAGGCCTAGCCCAGAATTGCTATTTTTTTTGCCTATTTAGGGTTTCGAAGAAAAGGAATATCAAACGGAGTCCAAACGGAATGAAACCTTCGGGAACGTGATTTTCTCACCGAACATGATCCAGGAGACTTGGACCCTATGTCAAGCAACCAACAGGGAAGCCATGACGTAGGGAGCGCACCTACCCCCAGGTGCGCCCTCCACCCTCGTGGGCCCTTTGTTGCTCCACCGACGTACTTCTTCCTCCTATATATACCTACGTAGCCCCAAAGGATGAGATACGGAGCCAAAACCCTAATTCCACCACCGTAACTTTCTGTATCCATGAGATCCCATCTTGGGGCCTGTTCCGGAGCTCTGCCGGAGGGGGCATCTGTTGGGGATCGTAGCAGAAATATAAAATTTTCTACGCATCACCAAGATCAATCTATGGAGTCATCTAGCAACGAGGGATAGAGAAGTGCATCTACATACCCTTGTAGATCGCGAGCGGAAGCGTTCAAGAGAACGGGGTTGATGGAGTCGTACTCGTCGTGATCCAAATCACCGATGATCCTAGCGCCGAACGGATGGCACCTCCACGTTCAACACACGTACGGAGCGGAGACGTCTCCCGTGCCTTGATCCAGCAAGGAGGAGGGAGAGGTTGAGGAAAAGAGCTCCAACAGCAGCACGGCGGCGTGGTGGTGGTGGAGCGGCAGTAGTCCGGCAGGGCTTCGCCAAGCACTTAACGGAGGAGGAGAGGTGTTGGGAGGGGAGGGGCTGCGCCTTTGATGTGGTGTGCAGCCCTCCCCTTGCCCCTCTATTTATAGGGGAAGGAGGAAGGGGGTCGGCCCCTCTAGATGAGATCTAGAGGGGGGCGGCGGCCAAGGGGAGGGGGCTTGCCCCCCAAGCAAGGGGGCGCCCCCTCTACAGTTTCCCCCCCAACCCTAGGCGCATGGGCCGAATGGGGGGTGCGCCCTACCCCACTTGGGGCTGGTTCCCTTTCCTCTACGGCCAATGAGGCCCTCCGAGAGAGGTGGCCCCTCTCGGTGTCCCCGGTACAATACCGATATGCCCCCGAACCATTCCGGTGACCGTATGACAACTTCCCATATATAAATCTTCACCTCCGGACCATTCCGGAACTCCTAGTGACGTCCGGGATCTCATCCGGGACTCCGATCAACATTCGGTAATCACATACAAGTCTTCCTAATAACCCTAGCGTCATCGAACCTTAAGTGTGTAGACCCTACGGGTTCGGGAACCATGTAGACATGACGGAGGCAATTCTCCGGCCAATAACCAACAGCGGGATCTGGATACCCATGTTGGCTCCCACATGTTCCACGATTATCTCATCGGATGAACCGCGATGTCGAGGATTCAAGCAATCCCGTATACAATTCCCTTTGTCAATTGGTACGTTACTTGCCCGAGATTCGATCGTCGGTATCCCAATACCTCGTTCAATCTCGTTACCGGCAAGTCACTTTACTCGTTCCATAACACATCATCCCGTGACCAACCCTTTAGTCACATTGAGCTCATTACAATGATGTCTTACCGAGTGGGCCTAGAGATACCTCTCCATTCATACGGAGTGACAAAATCCTAGTCCCGATTCGTGCCAACCCAACATACACTTTCGGAGATACCCATAGTGCACCTTTATGGTCACCCAGTTACATTGTGACATTTGGCACACCCAAATATTTCTACAGTATCTGGGAGTTGCACAATCTCATGGTCTAAGGAAAAGATACTTAACATTAGAAAAGCTTTAGCAAACGAACTACACGATCTTGTGCTATGCTTAGGATTGGGTCTTGTCCATCACATCATTCTCCTAATGATGTGATCCCGTTATCAATGACATCCAATGTCCATGGTCAGGAAACTGTAACCATCTATTGATTAACGAGCTAGTCAACTAGAGGCTCACTAGGGACATGTTGTGGTCTATGTATTCACACATGTATTACGATTTCCGGATAACACAATTATAGCATGAACAATAGACAATTATCATGAACAAGGAAATATAATAATAACCATTTTATTATTGCCTCTAGGGCGTATTTCCAATAGTCTCCCGCTTGCACTAGATTCAATAATCTAGTTACATTGTGATGAATCGAACACCCATAGAGTTCTGGGGTTGATCATGTTTTGCTCGAGGAAGAGCTTTAGTCAACAGATCTGCGACATTCAGGTTCGTATGCACTTTACAAATATCTATGTCTCCATTTGAACATTTTGACGGATGGAGTTGAAGCGACGCTTAATATGCATGGTCTTCCTATGAAACCTGGGCTCCTTGGCAAGGGCAATAGCTCCAGTGTTGTCACAGAAGAGAGTCATCGGGCCCAACGCATTGGGAATAACTCCTAGGTCGGTAATGAACTCCTTCATCCAGATTGCTTCTTGTGCTGCCTCCGAGGCTGCCATGTACTCCGCTTCACATGTAGATCCCACCACGACGCTTTGCTTGCAACTGCACCAGCTGACTGCCCCACCATTCAAAATATACACGTATCCGGTTTGTGACTTAGAGTCATCCAGATCTGTGTTGAAGCTAGCATAGACGTAACCCTTTACGACAAGCTCTTCGTCACCTCCATAAACGAGAAACATATCCTTAGTCCTTTTCAGGTACTTCAGGATATTCTTGACCGCTGTCCAGTGTTCCATGCCGGGATTACTTTGATACCTTCCTACCAAACTCATGGCAAGGTTTACATCAGGTCTGGTACACAGCATGGCATACATAATAGACCCTATGACCGAGGCATAGGGGACGACACTCATATTTTCTCTACCTTCTGCCATGGTCAGGCATTGAGCCGTGCTCAATCTCATACCTTGCAATACAGGGAAGAACCCCTTCTTGGACTGATTCATATTGAACTTCTTCAATATCTTGTCCAGGTATGTATATTGTGAAAGACCAGTGAGGCGTCTCGATCTATCTCTATAGATCTTGATGCCTAATATATAAGCAGCTTCTCCAAGGTCCTTCATTGAAAAACACTTGTTCAAGTAGGCCTTTATGCTTTCCAAGAATTCTATATCATTTCCCATCAATAGTATGTCATCCACATATAATATGAGAAATGCTACAGAGCACCCACTCACTTTCTTGTAAACACAGGCTTCTCCCTAAGTCTGCGTAATCCCAAAGTCTTTGATCATCTCATCAAATCGAATGTTCCAACTCTGAGAGGCTTGCACCAGCCCATAGATTGAGCGTTGGAGCTTGCACACCTTGTCAGCATTCTTAGGATCGACAAAACCTTCCGGTTGCATCATATACAATTCTTCCTTAAGGAAACCATTAAGGAATGCCGTTTTGTCGTCCATTTGCCATATCTCAGTCATATAATGCGGCAATTGCTAATATGATTCGTTCAACTTCGCTACGGGCGAGAAAGTCTCATCGTAGTAAACCCCTTGAACTTGTCGATAACCCTTAGTGACAAGCCGAACCTTATGGATGGTCACATTACCATCCGCGTCTGTGTTCTTCTTAAAGATCCATTTATTTTCTATGGCTCGCCGATCAACGGTCAAGTCAGTCAAAGTCCATACTTCGTTTTCATACATGGATCCTATCTCGGATTTCATGGCTTCTAGCCATTTGTCGGAATCTGGGCCAGCGTCTAACAACATGATTTCCATGACAGGGTTACCGTACCACTCTGGTGCGGAATGTGTCCTTGTGGACCTACGAAGTTCAGTAGCAACTTGATCTGAAGTTTCATGATCATCATCATTAACTTCCTCTCTAGTCGGTGCAGGCACCTCAGGAATATTTTCTTGAGCCGCGCCACTCTCCGGTTCAAGAGGCAATACTTCATCAAGTTCTACTTTCCTCCCACTTACTTCTTTCGAGAGAAACTCCTTCTCTAGAAGGGATCCATTCTTGGCAACAAAGGTCTTGCCTTCGGATCTGAGGTAGAAGGTATACCCAATAGTTTCTTTAGGGTATCCTATGAAGACGCTTTTTTCTGATTTGGGTTCGAGCTTTTCAGGTTGAAGTTTCTGGACATAAGCATCGCATCCCCAAACTTTCAGAAACGATAGCTTAGGTTTCTTACCAAACCATAATTCATATGGTGTCGTCTCAAGGGATTTCGACGGAGCCCTATTTAAAGTGAATGCGGCAGTCTCTATAGCACAACCCCAAAATGATAACGGTAGATTGGTAAGAGACATCATAGATCACACCATATCCAATAGTGTGCGATTATGACGCTCGGACACACCATTACGCTGAGGTGTTCCAGGCGGCATGAGTTGTGAAACAATTCCGCATTTCCTTAAGTGTGTGCCAAATTCGTGACTCAAATATTCTCCCCCACGATCTAATCGTAAGAACTTGATTTTCCTGTCATGTTGATTCTCAACCTCACTCTAAAATTCCTTGAACTTTTCAAAGGTCTCAGACATGTGTTTCATTAAGTAGACATACCCATATCTACTCAAGTCATCAGTGAGGGTGAGAACATAACGATAGCCACCGCGAGCCTCAACACTCGTTGGACCGCACACATCAGTATGTATGATTTCCAATAAGTTGGTTTCTCGCTCCATTGTTCCGGAGAATGGAGTCTTGCTCATTTTTCCCATGAGGCATCATTCGCATGTGTCAAATGATTCATAATCAAGAGACTCCAAAAGTCCATCTGCATGGAGTTTCTTCATGCGTTTGACACCAATGTGACCAAGGCGGCAGTGCCACAAGTATGTGGGACTATCATTATCAACCTTACATCTTTTGGCATTCACACTATGAATATGTGTAACATCACGTCGATATTAAATAAGAATAAACCATTGACCAGCGGGGCATGACCATAAAACATGTCTCTCATATAAATAGAACAACCATTATTCTCAGATTTAAATGAATAGCCATCTTGCATTAAACGAGATCCAGATACAATGTTCATGCTCAAAGCTGGTACTAAATAACAATTATTGAGGCTTAAAACTAATCCCGTAGGTAAATGTAGAGGTAGCATGCTGACGGCGATCACATCGACCTTGGAACCAGTCCCGACGCGCATCGTCACCTCGTCCTTCGCCAGTCTCCGTTTATTCCGCAGTTCCTGTTTTGAGTTATAAATATGAGCAACTGCACCGGTATCAAATACCCAGGAGCTACTACGAGCGTTGGTTAGGTACACATCAATAACATGTATATCACATATACCTTTGGTATTGCTGGCCTTCTTGTCCGCTAAGTACTTGGGGCAGTTCCGCTTCCAGTGACCGTTTCCCTTGCAATAAAAGCACTCAGTTTCAGGCTTGGGTCCATTCTTTGGCTTCTTCCCGGCAGCTTGCTTACCGGGCGCGGAAACTCCATTGCCGTCCTTCTTCAAGTTCTTTTTACCCTTGCCTTTCTTGAACTTGGTGGTTTTATTCACCATCAATACTTGATGTTCCTTTTTGATTTCCACCTCCGCTGATTTCAGCATTGAATATACCTCAGGAATGGTCTTTTCCATCCCCTGCATATTGAAGTTCATCACAAAGCTCTTGTATCTATGTGGGAGCGACTGAAGGATTCTGTCAACGACCGCATCATCAGGGAGATTAAATCCCATCTGAGACAAGCGGTTGTGCAACCCAGACATTTTGAGTATGTGCTCGCTGACGGAACTATTCTCCTCCATCTTACAACTTTAGAACTTGTCGGAGACTTCATATCTCTCGACCCGGGCATGACCTTGGAAAACCATTTTCAGCTCTTGGAACATCTCGTATGCTCCGTGTTGCTCAAAATGCTTTTAGAGCCCCGGTTCTAAGCTGTAAAGCATGCCGCACTAAACCAGGGAGTAATCATCACTACGTGTCTGCCAAGCGTTCATAACGTCTTGTTCTGCTGGGAAAACGGGTGCTTCACCTAGCGGTGCATCAAGAACATATGCTTTCCTGGCTGCTATGAGGATAATCCTCAGGTTACGGACCCAGTCTGTGTAGTTGCTGCCATCGTCCTTCAGCTTTGTTTTCTCTAGGAATGCGTTGAAGTTGAGGGCAACATTAGCATGGGCCATTTGATCTACAAGACATATTGCAAAGATTTTTAGACTATGTTCATGATAATTAAGTTCATCTAATCAAATTATTTAATGAACTCCCACTCTGATAGACATCCCTCTAGTCATCTAAGTGATACATGATCTGAGTCAACTAGGCCGTGTCCGATCATCACGTGAGATGGACTAGTCATCGTCGTTGAACATCTTCATGTTGATCATATCTTCTATACGACTCATGTTTGCCCTTTCGGTCTTCAATGTTCCGAGGCCATGTCTGTACATGCTAGGCTCGTCAAGTTAACCTAAGTGTATTGCGTGTGTAAATCTGGCTTACACCCATTCTATGCGAACTTTAGAACCTATCACAACCGATCATCACGTGGTGCTTCGGAACAACGGACCTTAGCAACGGTGCACAGTTAGGGGGAGAACCATTCTTGATATTTTAATGAGGGATCATCTTATTTATGCTACCGTCGTTCTAAGCAAATAAGATGTAAGACATGATAAACATCACATGCAATCAAATAGTGACATGATATGGCCAATATCATTTTGCTCCTTTTGATCTCCATCTTTGGGGCGCCATGATCATCATCGTCACCGGCATGACAACATGACCTCCATCATCGTGTCTTCATGAAGTTGTCTCGCCAACTATTACTTCTACTACTATGGCTAACGGTTAGCAATAAATTAAAGTAATTACATGACGTTTATGTTGACACGCAGGTCATAAATAAATTAAGACAACTCATATGGCTCCTGCTGGTTGTCATACTCATCGACATGCAAGTCGTGATTCCTATTACAAGAACATGATAAATATCATACATCACATATATCATTCATCACATCCTTTTTGGCCATATCACATCACACGGCAGATGCTGCAAAAAAAAGTTAGACGTCCTCTAATTGTTGTTGCAAGTTTTTACGTGGATGCTATAGGTTTCTAGCAAGAACGTTTCTTACCTACGCCAAAACCACAACATTATATGCCAATTTCTATTTACCCTTCATAAAGGACCCTTTTCATCGAATCCGATCCGACTAAGGTGGGAGAGACAGACACCCGCTAGCCACCTTATGCAACTAGTGCATGTCAGTCGGTGGAACCAGTCTCACGTAAGCGTACGTGTAAGGTCGGTCCAGGCCGCTTCATCCCACGATGCCGCCGAATCAAGATAAGACGAGTAACGGCAAGTAAATTGACAAAATCGACTCCCACAACAACTTGTGTTCTACTCGTGCATAGAAACTACACATAGACCTAGCTCATGATGCCACTTTTGGGGATCGTAGCAGAAATTTAAAATTTTCTACGCATCACCAAGATCACTCTATGGAGTCATCTAGCAATGAGGGAGAGAGAAGTGCATCTACATACCCTTGTAGATTGCGAGCGGAAGCGTTCAAGAGAACGAGGTTGATGGAGTCGTACTCGTCGTGATCCAAATCACCGATGATCCTAGTGCCGAACGGACGGCACCTCCGCGTTCAACACACGTATGGAGAGGAGACGTCTCCCGCGCCTTGATCCAGCAAGGAAGAGGGAGAGGTTGAGGAAGAGAGCTCCAACAGCAGCACGACGGCATGGTGGTGGTGGAGCGGCAGTACTCCGGCAGGGCTTCGCCAAGCACTTAACGGAGGAGGAGAGGTGTTGGGGAGGGGAGGGGCTGCGCCTTTGATGTGGTGTGCAGCCCTCCCCTTGCCCCTCTATTTATAGGGGAAGGAGGAAGGGGGCCGGCCCCCTCTAGATGAGATCTAGAGGGGGGGCGGCCAAGGGGAGGGGGCTTGCCCCCCAAGCAAGGGGGCGCCCCCTCTAGGGTTCCGCCCCAACCCTAGGCGCATGGGCCCAAGGGGTGTGTGCCCTAGCCCACTTGGGGCTGGTTCCCTTTCCTCTACGGCCCATGAGGCCCTCCGAGAAAGGTGGCCCCTCTCGGTGGACCCCCGGAACCCCTCCGATGGCCCCGGTACAATACCGATATGCCCCCGAACCTTTCCGGTGACCGTATGACAACTTCCCATATATAAATCTTCACCTACGGACAATTCTGGAACTCCTCATGACGTTCGAGATCTCATCCGGGACTCCGAACAACATTTGGTAATAACATACAAGCCTTTCTAATAACCCTGGCGTCATCGAACCTTAAGTGTGTAGACCCTACGGGTTCGGGAACCATGTAGACATGACCGAGACAACTCTCTGGCCAATAACCAACATCCGGATCTGGATACCCATGTTGGCCCCCACATGTTCCATGATGATCTCATCGGATGAACCACGATGTCGAGAATTCAAGCAATCCCGTATACAATTCCCTTTATCAATCGGTACGTTACTTGCCCGAGATTCGATCGGTGGTATCCCAATACCTCGTTCAATCTCGTTACCGGCAAGTCACTTTACTCGTTCCGTAACACATCATCCTGTGACCAACCCTTTAGTCACATTGAGCTCATTACGATGATTTCTTACCGAGTGGGCCCAGAGATACCTCTCCGTTCAAACGGAGTGACAAATCCCAGTCTTGATTCATGCCAACCCAACAGACACTTCCGGAGTACCCGTAGTGCACCTTTATAGTCACCCAGTTATGTTGTGATGTTTGGCACACCCAAAGTATTCCTACAGTATCCGGGAGTTGCACAATCTCATGGTCTAAGGAAAAGATACTTGACATTAGAAAAGTTTTAGCAAATGAACTACACGATCTTGTGCTATGCTTAGGATTGGGTCTTGTCCATCACATCATTCTCCTAATGATGTGACCCCATTATCAATGACATCCAATGTCCATGGTCAGGAAACCGTAACCATCTATTGATTAATGAGCTAGTCAACTAGAGGATCACTAGGGACATGTTGTGGTCTATGTATTCACACATGTATTCTGATTTCCGGATAACACAATTATAGCATGAACAATAGACAATTATCATGAACAAGGAAATATAATAATAACCATTTTATTATTGCCTCTAGGGCATATTTCCAACAGCATCGATCACGGATGGCTTCTACATCAAGACCATAGCCTGTCCGATGAAGTGTGAGTAGTTTATCTCAGACCTTCGGGTCTATAGTTTTTAGCTAGACGGCTTCTTCTCTCTTTTTGGATCTCAATACAAAGTTCTCCCCTCTCTTGTGGAGATCTATTCGATGTAATCTTCTTTTGTGGTGTGTTTGTTGAGACCGATGAATTGTGGGTTTACGATCAAGTTTCTCTATGAACAATATTTGAATCTTCTCTGAATTCTTTTATGTATGATTGGTTATCTTTGCAAGTCTCTTCGAATTATTAGTTTGGTTTGGCCTACTAGATTGATCTTTCTTGCAATGGGAGAAGTGCTTAGCTTTGGGTTCAATCTTGTGGTGTCCTTTCCCAGTGATAGTAGGGGCAGCAAGGCACGTATTGTATTGTTGCCATCGAGGATAACAAGATGGGGTTTTTATCATATTGCATGAATTTATCCCTCTACATCATGTCATCTTGCTTAAGGAGTTACTCTGTTCTTATGAACTTAATACTTTAGATGCATGCTGGATAGCGGTCGATGTGTGGAGTAATAGTAGTAGATGCAGGCAGGAGTCGGTCTACTTGTCTTGGACGTGATGCCTATATATACATAATCACACCTAGATATTCTCATAACTATGCTCAATTCTGTCAATTGCTCAACAGTAATTCGTTCACCCACCATAAAATACCTATGCTCTTGAGAGAAGCCACTAGTGAAACCTATGGCCCCCGGGTCTATCTTCATCATATTAACCTTCCAATACTTAGTTATTTTCATTGCTTTTATTTTACTTTGCATCTTTATCATAAAAATACCAAAAATATTATCTTATCATATCTATCAGATCTCACTCTCCTAAGTGACCGTATAGGGATTTACAACCCCTTATCGCATTGGTTGCGAGGATTTATTTGTTTTGTGTAGGTGCGAGGGACTCGCGCGTAGCCTCCTACTGGATTGATACCTTGGTTCTAAAAAACTGAGGGAAATACTTACGCTACTTTGCTGCACCACCCTTTCCTCTTCAAGGGAAAACCAACGCAAGTGCTCAAGAGGTAGCAAGAAGGATTTCTGGCGCCTTTGCCGGGGAGGTCTACACAAAACTCAGCATACCAAGTACCCATCATAAACCCTTTTCTCCCGCATTAAATTATTTTCCATTTGCCTCTCGTTTTCCTCTCTCCCACTTCACCCTTGCCGTTTTATTCGCCCTCTCTCTCTATCCTCCCTCTCTTTATCTATTTGCCTCTTTTTGGCCGTTTCTTGTGTGCTTGTGTGTTGGATTGCTTGCTTGTCTCGATGGCTCTTCCCCGATTTGGCGATTGCCGGGGTTTCTGATCCACGGGCACCTATGGGACCGGCGAACCGGGTCCCTTTTGGTTCGGCGGGGGGCGGAGGTTGCGCAAAGAGCAGATCGAGGCGAAGCACGCGGGCGGTTGGTCGTGCGAGGAGTAAATCGAGGCGAAGCACGCGAGCGATTTACCCAGGTTCGGGCCGCACGGATGCGTAAAACCCTACTCCTGCTTTGTGGATTGGTATTGATTTCTAGCTCGGGAGCGAGATCGAGCGTGGGTGTGTGGAATTGCTGAACCCCCTCAACGTTGCCCCGGGCCTCCTTTTATATGCTCAAGGGGTTACCGACATAGGGCAACGGAGGGCAAAAGTGGAAAGGTGCCGTGGATAGGCACAGCTAGGTGCTGTAGTAGGCACAGCTAGCTGCTACAGTGTTATCATACCTAACCCTGACGGCAGGGGACAAGGGCATTAAATGCCCGTCTGTGTCGCCTAGACAGCACCGAAAGGGACCGCTAGGGACGCCACCGTCTTGCCACGATGGTTGTCTTGTCAGCGCCTGCGTGCCACCGCACGCCCCTAGCTGCACAGCCTCCTGCCACGTGCGCTCGGGAGGGGCCCCGGAGCGACACGTGGGTGGGTGTGCTGGAGCGCGGGCGTGGAGTGGGGGCTTGCCGCGGCAAGCGCCTTGACGCGGCCGTCGACTTGTCGCTTCCGGGAGCTAGTCGCTCACCGGGCCTTGCCGGGGCGCGTAGCGCGCCGCGACAAGTTCCTTGGAGTGCCTTGGATGGCCTTCCCGGCAAGCGCCTCTTGCCGGGGCCTTGGGACGCTTCTAATGGCCTTCCCGGCAAGCTCCTCTTGCCGGGGTCTTGCCTTCTTCCCGGCAAGCTCCTCTTGCCGGGGTCTTGTCTTGAGTACTTTGTTCTTGAATGGTCTTCGAAGGGACCACGGAGGATCTTGGCGGTGACCTGGCAGGCCTTGCCGCGGGACGCTGCGACTGCCCGTGCACAAGTTCGGGGTACTAAGGGTACCCCTACTTTAGTACACCGACAGGAGCCCCCGGGCCTGGGCCAGACACGGTGCCGAGCACTGTTGGGTCAGGCCCAAAACAGTGCATGGGCACGCGCGGCCTAGGTCACGCTGCATATCTCTCCGCTTCCGTCGCGCACGCCTGGAACGGCACGCGTCGAACGCGGCGTCGTGGGTGACGCGGGCGGCGCGCGCGCGTGGGGCTAAGCCCCGCGAGCAGTCGTCAAGCCATGATGAAGGGGAACGGCCCACGCCCTCTTCTCCAAACGGAGGTAGGGGTGGGGGCGTGGCGCATTTACTGGACGGGGCCGGTGTGCGGTTTCCGAAGTGCCCACTCCCCGAGATTACGGGGTAGGGCGAGGCCGCCCCATCCATCGCCTCAGCTCTGCATCTCCGCCACGCGGCTCCCATGCACTTGGGATCGCGGACCGCGGGAGCGGGAACCTGGGCCATTGCGAGCAGAGGGGGCGGGTCGGCCCGCCTCCCTGCTCTTCCCGTGCCTTGATTCGCCGAGCGGGGCGGTTGGCCTCCCACTTCGCTCCTTTTTAGGACTCTGGCCCAGAGAGTGGCAAAGAGGGCTAAGGCCCCGGTGGTCATCATCGAGGACGTGCCCACTGCGACAACGGGTGGCGCGCCCGAGACAACCTTGCCGGACCTGGCGACTTTCCTCCATGGCAGCCCTCAGCGTAAGTGTGTGAACTACTTGCCGCGGTGAGGCGCGCATGGGTACTTGTCTTTGCTGATATCTGCTTGTTGCCTTGTGTAGGAGCAGAGCAGCCCCACCAGGAGCGTCCGGAGACAGCCCCCGGCATGCCATCTGCTTCAACTACGCCGCCCAGGGAAAATTCTCCGGCAAGAGATTCTCCGGCAGGGGGTGGCTCTCCGGCAAGGGGAAGCTCTCCGCCAAGGGACGGCACCAGCATCCCCCCAGCGGCAGAGACCATGGCCACCGAGCCCAGCGCAGGTAATCTTCTTGCTTCAAAACTTCCCTTGGGTTCTTCTTCTTCTGATCTTCTTGAGTTTCTGGCTGGATTTTGCTTGACTCTTCCCCCCTTTGCCAGCCGTCAGATCCATCCGCTCCGGAGCAGATGGAGACAGAGGTCGCCGCCGATGAAGCTGCCGGTGCTGGAGACGCCGCCGGCGCCGAGGCCGCCAAGGCCGGCGCCGCGGCGGCTGGCGAGGGATCGGGCGATCGTACTGACGGCCCAGAGGCCGCAGGAGCGCCAGGCGCTGCACCGACCGCCACCCCGCCCGCCGAGGCCGCAGCGCCAAGCACCGAGGAGCCCCAGCCGGGCGTTTACTTGAAAGCCGGCAAAGGCGTCTTCATCAACCTCCCCTGGGCGTCAAGCTCCAGGGTGCCGGTCGAGGGGGAGGTCTTCGACGGAGAAGTGCTCGCCTCCGCGGGACAGAAGCTGGCCGACGCGCCAAGCGGCAACAGCAACGAGCCCGAGGAAGAGCGGCTGCTGCGCAGGTCGATGTCGCTCTACCGCGCGCGACAAGCCAAGTTGGATTCCCGTGAGGCGCTTGTCGCGAAGGCGGGAGCCGACATTGAAAGGCGCGCGGAGGAGCTCGGGGGTTTCCACCGGGATGCTCTCCGGTCCCTG
Source organism: Triticum urartu (assembly GCF_003073215.2). Taxonomy (NCBI): domain Eukaryota; kingdom Viridiplantae; phylum Streptophyta; class Magnoliopsida; order Poales; family Poaceae; genus Triticum; species Triticum urartu. The sequence continues at coordinate 45,181,358 of NC_053024.1, forward strand.
GCGGAGGAGCGGGAGCAGCTCGCTGAAGCGAAGAAGGCCTTTCTCCTCGAGAGGGCCGAAGCCGAAGAGCTGCAGCGACTGGCCGCCGTGAAGCTAGCCGCGGAAGAGGGTGAGCAGGCGCAGCGGAAGGTCCACCTCGACGCTCACGAGGAGGAACTTGCCGCGCGCGAGGAGAAGCTTGGCGGGGCCCTCAAGCAAGTGGAGGACGCTGCCGCCGCTGCCGAGGCCGCCAAAAAGGTGCTGGAGATGAAGGTGGTGCAGCTGGAGGCTGACCGCAAAGCATATGGCGAAGAGCTCAGCGCCGCCAAGGACTCCAACGCCGCCCTCGAGGCGAGGTTGGTCGCTTTGTCCAAGGCGCTGGACGGCGCCAAGGAGCGGGAGGCGGCCCTGAAGAAGGAGATCGATGCCGACAAGGCGTTGCTGGAGAGTGCTGCCACCACCCAAAACGCCTTTAGGGATACGGTGGAGCACTGGACGAAGAGCCTCGTGAACGCCGCCGGGGACATCGATAAGGAGCTGGCGCAGCTGGGGGTGGAGGACTTCGGGTACTCCTCCAACGAGAGCCTCCAACCTAGCGCCAAGCTCACTATGTTCTTCCAAGGCGTGGCGACGGCGCTCCAGCGGCTCCGGGATGAGATCCCGAAGCGGCTGGCCGACGAGTCGCGCGAGATCTGTGCGGGAGCCCTTCAGAAGGTGTTGATGAAGGTGGCCTTCCGCAATCCAGGCCTCCGCCTCCACAACGTCCTCAGATCCTTGCCGCCTGATATCGACCAAGAAGAGCTTAAGGCCCTTGTCGCACCCATTGTGGACAAGGTGAGCGGGATCAAGAGGGTTGAGGGCGACCGCGTCGACTAGGCCGCCGGCTTCCTTCTTTCCTTGTCGCTGCTAGCTATGTCATAGAAAACATTTATTAGAGCCGCGACAAGCTGTTTTGTAATATGACTTTCTTCTGGGTAGCCATTGCAATGTTATTCCCTTTACTCGACTCCTCCCTTTGTATGTTTTTACCCTACGCTTTTAGGGAACTTGCCAGTGCAGGCATCCAGACCGCGAGCGCTGAGCGCGGAACTGGCGGTGCCGCTACCGGCAAGAAACCTTGTCGCAGCCAGCTGCAGCTCACTTAAGTTGCTGAGCGGGGCTCGAAGCAAAGTAAGGGCGCGGCTAGTGTAGCAACTAGCCGCAGCTAACTTACGTTGTTGAGCAGGCTCAAAACAATGCATGGGCGCGGCTAGTGTAGCAACCAGCCGCAGCTCACCTAATGTTGTTGAGCGAGCTCGAAACAACGCAAGGGCGCAGCCAGCTACGAGTTGGCTCCTCCGCGCACAGGTTTCCCATACAAAGTGCAGTCGTTCAAGGGAGATAACTTGGAATTTAAAAAATTTGGCCACTCAAACTTTGGCAACTTAGCTTTTCTGTCGTTTGCTTCCCGGCAAGACCAAATTCTTGAACGACGCCTGGTCCATACCCTTTTCTTCTCCCTTCCCCCCCAAACTTGTGGGCGAGGAAACCTTTCTTTGCTTGGAAGAAAAGAAAGAAGAGAAAATAAAGATATAGAGCCTTGCGGCTCGCCATCGCTTACCGTGGGATTGGTGCTGCACAAATGTCAGATCATATATGCCAGAAAATAGAAAGCATAAAATCGACAAAATGTGCGGAGCACGCGAGCTCTGCTGCGCACGGGATCTGCGCCCGTCCTCGTACGAAGGATTACATGCAACAGCGGCAAGACTTTGTACAAGAGGTGGTTGCTGGAACGGGTTCCGACAACCGCGCCTTACGGGTAAAACTTACGAAGATGCTCGATGTTCCAGGAGTTGCTCACTGGGATGCTATCTTCGGACTCTGGGCGGCCGGCGCCAGGCCCAGTGACTTGTTTCACCCGGTAAGGGCCTTCCCATTTCGGCGTCAACTTTGTATGTTTTACCCCACGCTTTTAGGGAACTTGCCGGCGCAGGCACGAGGGCCGCGAGCGCTGAGTGCAGAACGTCAGCAGGCTGCTGGCGGTGCCGCTACCGGCAAGAAACCTTGTCGCAGCTAGCTGCAGCTCACTTAAGTTGCTGAGCGGGGCTCGAAGCAAAGTAAGGGCGCGGCTAGTGTAGCAACTAGCCGCAGCTAACTTACGTTGTTGAGCAGGCTCAAAACAATGCTAGGGCGCGGCTAGTGTAGCAACTAGCCGCAGCTCACCTAATGTTGTTGAGCGAGCTCGAAACAATGCAAGGGCACAGCCAGCTACGAGTTGGCTCCTCCGCGCACAGGCTTCTCATACAAAGTGAGCCGATCCACGGGGGATAGCTTAAAAGTTAGAGATCTGGTTGCTCAGGCTTTGGCAACTTATCTGTTCTGGGTGTGTTGACGTGCATGGTGATCTTGGGCGCTCCGAGATCCACCAGCTCGATCTTGATCCAGCGAGCGCATGGTACCGTGAGTACCATGACGCTGCCGGTCCCGCGCCTCCTGAGATGGGCGCGGTGCATGCACGGACGCCGAGGTCTTGGAGTGCGCCTGGTCGTTGTGGGAGCCGGCCACACCGCCGATGGGCAGCATGGCCTTGTCCTGGGACCTGGCAGCACCGTGAGTTTCCTCGTCGACGCGTGTTCCTTCGCCGGCGCCCGCCCCACCGGCCGTTTGCTCCGGCGGTGGGTGGCTCGGCGCGGACGGAGCAGCTGCCTCCGAAACTTTCTTCTTCGGTGGCATGTTGATGAAGAAGATGAAGATCTACCCCGAGAGGACGCCGGATCTGGTGTTGATGAAGATGAAAAAGATCTAGCTCGCAAGGACGCCGGATCTGATTCACACAACTTCGACGCCCCCTACCTGGCGCGCTGGAGATGCCAGGGTTTCTGATCCACGGGCACCTATGGGACCGGCGGACCAGGTCCCTTTTGGTTCGGCGGGGGGCGGAGGTTCCGCAAAGAGCAGATCGAGGCGAAGCACGCGGGCGGTTGGTCGTGCGAGGAGTAAATCGAGGCGAAGCACGCGAGCGATTTACCCAGGTTCGGGCCGCATGGATGCGTAAAACCCTACTCCTGCTTTGTGGATTGGTATTGATTTCTAGCTCGGGAGCGAGATCGAGCGTGGGTGTGTGGAATTGCTGAACCCCCTCAACGTTGCCCCGGGCCTCCTTTTATATGCTCAAGGGGTTACCGACATAGGGCAACGGAGGGCAAAAGTGGAAAGGTGCCGTGGATAGGCACAGCTAGCTGCTACAGTGTTATCATACCTAACCCTGACGACAGGGGACAAGGGCATTAAATGCCCGTCTGTGTCGCCTAGACAGCACCGAAAGGGACCGCTAGGGACGCCACCGTCTTGCCACGATGGTTGTCTTGTCAGCGCCAGCGTGCCACCGCACGCCCCTAGCTGCACAGCCTCCTGCCACGTGCGCTCGGGAGGGGCCCCGGAGCGACACGTGGGTGGGTGTGCTGGAGCGCGGGCGTGGAGTGGGGGCTTGCCGCGGCAAGCGCCTTGCCGCGACCGTCGACTTGTCGCTTCCGGGAGCTAGTCGCTCACCGGGCCTTGCCGGGGCGCGTAGCGCGCCGCGGCAAGTTCCTTGGAGTGCCTTGGATGGCCTTCCCGGCAAGCGCCTCTTGCCGGGGCCTTGGGACGCTTCTAATGGCCTTCCCGGCAAGCTCCTCTTGCCGGGGTCTTGCCTTCTTCCCGGCAAGCTCCTCTTGCCGGGGTCTTGTCTTGAGTACTTTGTTCTTGAATGGTCTTCGAAGGGACCACGGAGGATCTTGGCGGTGACCTGGCAGGCCTTGCCGCGGGACGCTGCGACTGCCCGTGCACAAGTTCGGGGTACTAAGGGTACCCCTACTTTAGTACACCGACAGTGATATACACCTTTAAAGGTTAGAAGAAATCGAAAGCAACATTAGGAGTTTTATGGTCTTGCAATTTGAGCATAATAGTTTCTTTAGAAACGAGCTTAAGGAACGAAAAAGCTTTATGAGTTATATGAATAAAGAGCTCGATGATATGTCTAAAGAATTTGATGGTTTTAGATCCCAAATTGCTTGTCTTGAGAAGTTATTAGCTGAAGTTTCGGATAAGCAGGCTACCTTAGTTAATAAGATGGCTGCTAAACCGGAAGACGATGATAATAAAGATGAAGATCTAAAAGTTATTGATGTGTCCCCTATTAAATCTTCGTTTTGCAATATGAATCTTGATAATGATGGGACTGAATATGATCCACCTTTACCTAGAAGGCGTTCCAAGAATTCGGAGGTTTTAGATCTTGATGCTAAAATTGATAAAAGTGGGATTGAAGAGATCAAAACTTTAAATATTGATGAACCCAATATTTTAGATTTCGAGGGATTTAGTTATGATAATTTCTCTTTGATAGATTGTATTTCCTTGTTGCAATCCGTGCTAAATTCTCCTCATGCTTGTAGCCAAAATAAAGCTTTTACCAACCATATCGTTGATGCTTTGACGCAATCTTATGAAGAAAAACTTGAGTTGGAAGTTTCTATCCCTAGAAAACTTTATGATGAGTGGGAACCTACTATTAAAATTAAAATTAAAGATCATGAATGCTATGCTTTGTGTGATTTGGGTGCTAGTGTTTCCACGATTCCAAAGACTTTGTGTGATTTGTTAGGTTTCCGTGATTTTGATGATTGCTCTCTAAACTTGCACCTTGAGGATTCCACTATTAAGAAACCTATGGTAAGAATTAATGATGTTATTATTGTTGCAAATAGGAATTATGTGCCCGTAGATTTTATCGTTCTTGATATATATAGATTGCAATCCTTCATGTCCTATTATTCTTGGTAGACCTTTCCTTAGAACGATTGGTTCAATTATTGATATGAAGGAAGGAAATATTAGATTCCCATTTCCGTTAAGGAAAGGAATGGAACACTTTCCTCGAAACAAAATTAAATTACCTTATGAATCTACTATGAGAGCCACTTATGGATTGCCTAACAAAGATGGCAATAGCTAGATCTATCCTTGCTTTTTATGCCTAGCTAGGGGCGTTAAATGATAGCGCTTGTTGGGAGGCAACCCAATTTTATTTTTATTCCTTGATTTTTGTTCCTGTTTAGTAATAAATAATTTATCTAGCCTCTGTTTAGTTTGTGTTTTTAGTGTTTAATTAGTGTTTGTGCCAAGTAGAACCGTTGGGAAGACTTGGGAAAGTCTTGTTAATCTTACCGTAAAAAACAGAAACTTTAGCGCTCACGAGAACTGCTGCCATTTTTATTTGGAAAGCGCTATTTCGTTAATTATTTTTGAAAATGATTAATAGATAAATTCCTCACGTCCAGAAATTTATTTTAGAATTTTTGGGATTCCAGATCTTGCGCTAGCTACAGATTACTACAGACTGTTCTGTTTTTGACAGATTCTGTTTTTCGTGTGTTGTTTGCTTATTTTGATGAATCTATGGCTAGTAAAATAGTTTATAAACCATAGAGAAGTTGGAATACAGTAGGTTTAACACAAATATAAATAAAGAATGAGTTCATTACAGTACCTTGAAGTGGTCTTTTGTTTTCTTTCACTAACGGAGCTCACGAGATTTTCTACTTTAAGTTTTGTGTTGTGAAGTTTTCAAGTTTTGGGTAAAGATTTGATGGATTGCGGAACAAGGAGTGGCAAGAGCCTAAGCTTGGGGATGCCCATGGCACCCCCAAGATAATCTGAGGACACCTAAAAGCCAAAGCTTGGGGATGCCCCGGAAGGCATCCCCACTTTTGTCTACGTCTATCGGTAACTTTACTTGGAGCTATATTTTTATTCACCACATGATATGTGTTTTGCTTGGAGCTGTTGGGGAACGTAGCAGAAATTCAAAATTTTCTACGCATCACCAAGATCAATCTATGGAGTAATCTAGCAACGAGGGAAGGAGAGTGCATCTACATACCCTTGTAGATCGCTAAGCGGAAGCGTTCAAGTGAACGGGGTTGATGGAGTCGTACTCGTCGTGATCCAAATCACCGATGATCCTAGTGCCGAACGGACGGCACCTCCGCGTTCAACACACGTACAGCCCGATGACGTCTCCTACGCCTTGATCCAGCAAGGGGAGAAGGAGAGGTTGGGGAAGACTCCATCCAGCAGCAGCACGACGGCGTGGTGGTGGTGGAGGAGCGCGAGACTCCAGCAGGGCTTTGCCAAGCACTACGAGAGACGAGGAGGGAGAGGGGTAGGGCTGCGCCAACAGGGAGATTGAATCGCGTGTTGGGCTGCCCCTTTGCCTCCACTATATATAGGGGGAGAGGGAGGGCTGTGCCCCCACCTAGGGTTCCCACCCCAAGGGGTGCGACAGCCCTAGATCCCATCTAGGGTGGCGGCCCCAAGGGGGAGAGGGGGAGTCGCACCTAGGGTGGGCCTTAGGGCCCATCTGCCCTAGGGTTTGCCCCCTTCCCCTCTTGGGCCTTGGTGGGAGGTGCCCCAGCCCACCTAGGGGCTGGTCCCTTCCCACTATTGGCCCATGCAGGCCTCCGGGGCTGGTGGCCCCACCTGGTGGACCGCCGGACCCCTCCGGTGGTCCCGGTACACTACCGGTGATGCCCAGAACAATTCCGGTGGCCAAAACCATACTTCCATTATATCAATCTTTACCTCCGGACCATTTCGGAACTCCTCGTGACGTCCGGGATCTCATCCGGGACTCCGAACAACATTTGGTAACTGCATACATACTTTCCCTATAACCCTAGCGTCATCGAACCTTAAGTGTGCAGACCATACGGGTTCGGGAGTCATGCAGACATGACTGAGACAACTCTCCGGTCAATAGCCAACAGCGGGATCTGGATACCCATGTTGGCTCCCACATGTTCCACGATGATCTCATCTGATGAGCCACGATGTCAAGGACTTAATCAATCCCGTATACAATTCTCTTTGTCTAGCGGTACGATACTTGCCCGAGATTCGATCGTCGGTATCCCGATACCTTGTTCAATCTTGTTATTGGCAAGTCTCTTTACTCGTTCCGTAACACATCATCCTGTGATCAACTCCTTGGTCACATTGTGCACATTATGATGATGTCCTAGCGAGTGGGCCCAGAGATACCTCTCCATTTATACGGAGTGACAAATCCCAGTCTCGATTCGTGCCAACCCAACAGACACTTTCGGAGATACCTGTAGTGTACTTTTATAGCCACCCAGTTACGTTGTGACGTTTGGCACACCCAAAGCACTCCTACGGTATCCGGGAGTTGCACAATCTCATGGTCTAAGGAAATGATACTTGACATTAGAAAAGCTTTAGCAAACGAACTACACGATCTTGTGCTAGGCTTAGGATTGGGTCTTGTCCATCACATCATTCTCCTAATGATGTGATCCCGTTATCAACGACATCCAATGTCCATAGTCAGGAAACTGTAACCATCTATTGATCAACGAGCTAGTCAACTAGAGGCTTACTAGGGACATGGTGTTGTCTATGTATCCACACATGTATCTGAGTTTCCTATCAATACAATTCTAGCATGGAAAATAAACGATTATCATGAACAATGAAATATAATAATAATAACTAATTTATTATTTCCTCTAGGGAATATTTCCAACAGGAGCGTCTTGTATGATTTGAGTCTTTATTTGTTAGTTTACCACAGTCATCCTTGCTGTACACACCTTTTGAGAGAGACACACTGTAACATCCCAAATTTTCAATTTGGAATGTTATACATAGGTCATCCATGCATATCATATTTTATTGCATTTCCGTTCCGTGATCCTTGAAATCCTAAGCAACTCAAGGACCCTCGGAGAGAGAGTTGGGGATTTCCCGGTTTTCATATTTGATTTTTATCAAATAATGAAACGAGGATTTTGATTTTAATTATTTTTCTCTCCGAAAAATATTTCGCATTAAAATATAAGAGAGGAGATCATATGACTTCTCCAAAATAATTGAAATATTGGAGGAAAAATATTAAAATCATTTATTTGATTTTTATTTGAGTTTATTTGGATTTTATTGCATTAGAAAAATTGCACGTTTTCAAACGTGCATTTTAGGGCCAAGAAAATGTTCATCTCGTTCTAAATATTTTATTTAGACGGTGAAAATTCATTTTGGTATTTTTAGATTTTTATTTTATTTTCTAGGATTTTATCTCTGTCGGCGAAATTGTTTAAAAAAACTCCCCGCGCCGACTGGGCCGAACCCAGCCGGGCCGCAAGCCCAAGTCGCCGCCGCCGACTCGGACAAGAGTCCGAGCCGGACTCCGCCTCCGCCGCCGCGCCTTGCCCCCCCCCCCAAGTCCCCGCCCCCCCGCCGTCGAGCCCCGCCGCCGCCGCAGCCGCTCGCACGCCTGCCGCCGCCGCACCGCCTGCCACCTGCGCCGCCGCCGAGCCCCGCCACCCAAACCCCGCCTCGCCGGAGCCCCTCGCTGGAGGTACCGCGCCGGATCCCGAGACGCCGGTTTTTTTTAAAAACTGTCCGGTTTCTTTTTTTAGAGACCCTAGTTCATTTTTTTAGATCTGTTCACCGGTTTTTCTCGGTTCTTCTATTTAGCGGACGTTCGTCCGTACGTTCGTTTTAACGAACGGTTTTCGCCTGTTAGCTACAGTTAACGAACGCTCGTTCGTTAGCCTGTTCATCAGTTTTCTGTTCGTCGGATTTATCCGCGATTATTTTCGATCGCGATTTCTGATCCGATCTTAGTTTCTGTTTATCTTTTCGCTCGTTAGTCGGAATCAGGCGATTCAAGCGCCTAGATCTTCGTCTTGAGACCCTCTTTCTGTTTAACCAACTTGCACAAGTTTTTGCTACTGTAAAATTTGACCTAGGTCCAGATTAGTAAATGGATCTTGTTTCTTTCGCCGTTTGAGTTTCGTTGCTCCGTTTGATTTGATTCTTTTTGCTAACCGGAGTTCTTAAGTTGAAATTTCTGGTCAACCTCTCTTATTTGAGTTTTGCTTGTGCATATTTGCTTGTTGCTTATGTATGTTATTGTTTGTTTGCGATAGAACACCCGGAGTGCGAAGCGTGTTACTACGAGTCTCTAGGTTTCGTGGATCGTCAGCAAGGCAAGTAACACATTGATCATACCCTTTTTATACCCAGTTTTTATGCATCAGTTCCAATCCTCAAACATTGCATGATTAGGATGTCATTAACTTGCTGGTTGGAAGTAGTTATTAAGGTAGAACCTATTGCCCTGTTACTCTCAAACCCTTGGGAGTTACTTCTACGCGTTGCTCATATTACTATGCTATGCTATGCTCGTAGACGTGGTTTGGGTTTGAGTGAAATCCATGACAGATGTGAGATTTTTAATTAATGGTTCAACTTAAGGTGGCAACTTAAATTAACATCTGGGTGGATTGAGGCACTTGGGGAACCTAGTGTTGTCTGGTTTTTTTGGAAATCCCGGGGTACCCGTGTGATCTTCCTATCGACCGCCACCCAGGCTCAAAGGGAACTGAGATGATTCATGCTAGAAACTTCCGTGTGCAGCCACAAGCTATTATGGGCTCTAGCATAGTTGAGTAAGTTATGTGAAGCTCTTGAAGTGGTAGATCAGCAGGTAGTGGGTTTTGTAGGTTTGGTATGGTCTACCCGGAGTAAAGAGTTAATGTTTCTGAAAGACTGTGTCTCGGTCATCCATTTCTCAAACATCATGTAGTGCGAGAAATCCAACAGAGGCGATCGAGTCTTGTGGGGAAAAATGCGCAAACCTCTACAGAGTGTAAAATCTAATCATGGTTAGCCGTGTCCCCGGTTATGGACAATCTTGAGTATCTAGTACTTGAGTTATCACATGTATCTCATCACTCTTAATTAATATTGTTGGGTTGTTAACTACTTTAATTTGGGATTGAGTTGCGGTTACCTTCTCAATATTGTTCAACTACCATGATAGTTAAATTAAAATCTATTCCTTTGTTGTAGTGAAAAATTGTCTTTTCTCAAAAATATAACCATAGAGCTTTCCACCAGCCAAATATGCATGTAGTGATAGCATTATTCTGTTCTTGCTCTACTGTGTTACTTTGCCAGCATATTCCATATGCTGACCCGTTCTCGGGCTGCAACGTATTATGTTGCAGACTTTTCAAACGAGGAGTAAGGTTCGTGAGGTCGTTGCCATGCAGCTCAGCTGTGCTGTTGGAGTTGATGGACTCACTTTACCTTCCAAGCCTTCAGCTGTTATCGCATTAGATGGCCTTAAGACATATTATTGTAATAAGTTCTCTCTTGAGACTTTTCTATGTAATAAGTGTGTGATTGCTACTCTGCTATAAATCCTCGAGTACTGTGTGTGTCAGCATTACTGATCCAGGGATGACACTGAAGCACAGAGACTGGACCATCTAAGGTCGGGTCGCTACAAGATGGTATCAGAGCACACGCGGAGTGTAGTACACGACCACTAAGATAAACCATAGGTCACTCTTCTCTACTCATTTCTGACTCCTCTCCATTTTCTACACATTAGGATGACGGAGATGAAGAACAAGTCTGCACAACCGGATGAAGACACACCTTTTGGACATCACTTGAAGGAAGTTACTAGGTACTTGAACATTGGAATACCAAGCTTCACCGGGACGTACAACGCCGCCCTACCAAAAGAAGAGCGCTGGATGATTCAAGTACAAGTTCCAGGCAGGACATTCTCGCCAACTTCCAAAACCCATAGAATTTTCCTTCGATGCACCAACCTGGAGTTTAGGAAAGAGCATGGCAGCTAACATCACCATGGGACGCATTGGAGAAGTGTATCACAGGGATCTCAAGGACACCATCTACCAAATATGTGGGCGCCGAGACGAGCAATGGGAAGTGATCAGCACTAAGAAGGATAGATCCATTGCAGCTTTCATCCAGGAGTTAAACCAGCACATTCGACGTTAGGAGAACCAGATGTGCGCGGACATGATGGACTTGAAGAAGGCGAAGACTAGGATCATCGAGCTGGAGGAAGAACTCAAGTTTACATGCGATGGATATGAGGAGGAAATCAAGACACTACTAGAGAACAATGGCGATCTAGTTAAGAAGATCGGAGTATTCATGGGAGGCCCCACACCAGTGGAAGAAGACGAAGAACCCAAGGAGATTCGCCCCAAGGACTACATCATCATCAACGACATCGATTCTGATCCTAGTGATGATGACTTTGAAGACGAAGCTGGAGCAGACATCATGGAGTCTTCCACCGATCAAAATTTCTAGATGACCACCATATATTATTAGTATTCCCCCATGTAATTAGTAGTAGTAGAGCACTTTTGCGATAGTTCTAGACCGCTTATATGCCGTTGCTTGATTGATTGAGTGAAATGATTGTGTTTGTCTCATGTGCATATGGGTAGTGCTTTCTCATTAGACCTCATTCTATTCTAATCTCTCCCCTCTGAACCCATCAGATGCCTCTGAGACGTGACACTGGTTTTGCTTTCCCGCCGAAGCTCACTCAGTTGATCCAGCAGCAGAATACCTCGATGCAATTGCCCCCAGTGGACAACCAGGGCAACAACAACAACACCCCGCCGCCAGTGGACAACCTAGCCCATTTTCGGAGGTTACAGCCGCCACTAGTAGAAAACAGAGCTTTAAAACCGGTTTGTAAGGGCCTTTAGTGCCGGTTCTGTAACCGGCACTAAAGTGTGGGCACTAAGGGCATCTCCAGCCGGGCCCCCAGGAAGGCCACCCCAGGCGATTTTTTCGCGCCGGCGCCGAAAAAACGGCCCAGTCGCGCCCCCAGGAGCCCGATTTTCGCCGGCTTGGGCCGAAAACAGCACCGGCGGACCCAGGCCGAACCCGGCGCGCTGGGGGGCGCCCGGGGGCGCCGGGGCGAGCTGTTTTGGCACGAAAAAGACGCGGGCCAGCCGCGTCAGCGACTCGGCGCCTCGTCTTCCCCCAACGGCCTCGGTTCCCGCGGGGAATCAATGGAAAGGCTGCTGCCGGTCAGCCTTGCCATTGATTCCTCACGGGCGGCGCGTTCATGAGACGGCGCGCCGACGCCTCCACTCCCTCGCACGGGTACACACGGGCGCGGCCCGGCTATAAAAGCCGGCGGCCTCCACTCACCTGCGCCCACACCAGCCCCGCCCCTCGCCGTCGTCCAGCCCTTCCTCTCCCTACATCTCCCCGAGCGCGGCCGCCCAGCCCCTCCCTCTACCTCTTCCGAGCCCGCCCAGCCCCGCCTTCGCCATGGCAGAACGCTTCCCCAGAGATACGGCGGCGGCCAACGGCTTCGGCCGCCGTTCGCTGCGCAAACAGGAGTCCTGGCTCCTGTTCCAGGCGAACATCCCGGCGCCGCCGGACATGCGCGCCTGGCCGACGGGGTGGAGACTCAGCGCCGGGGGAGTGCCCATTCCCCCGTTGCCGGACATCGTGGCAGACCCGAGGTACTTCGCCGAGGAGGTCGAGATCGTGCGCGCGTCCCTCACCGACGCCGAGCTCTCCCTCCCCAGTACGCCGCCGACAACCACACGGCCTGGGCGGCGTATTTCGAGCGCCGCCAACAGCAGCGCTTGGCGTCCACCAACGGCGCGCCGGTGGTCGGCAGCCGGTAGAACAGCGAGGGACGCTACCTCTGGTGGGGCGTCCCCGGCCGCACACTCGAGGGCGTGCTCACGTACCTCGAGGGCGGCAACGACCCGCCGTTGGCGTACCCCCCGGCGAGTGTGGCCGCCCCGGCGCAGCACCGATGCGCCGGGCCATGGGCTCCAAGGAGGTTCGGCGCCTCCTCTTCTTCCTCCTCATCATCCCGTTCTTCTTCACACTCCTCCGGCTCTCCGGCACTGCTCGGCGTCAAGGCCGAGCCCGCGGCGGAGACGCCGCTCGGCCGGCGCACTCGCAGCGCCGGCATCGTCATCAACGAGGGCGGCCAGCGCGCCCCCTCATCGGCTCCTCCGTGTTCGTCAAGCCAAAGACGGAGCCGGGGCTGGCGCCGGTGAAGACGGAGCCGGGGCTGGCGCCGGTGAAGGCCGAGTTCACCGACGATGGCGACGCCGCCCACGATTGGGCGCGCCAGGACTCCATTGCGATGGAGAAGACGCGCCGCGAGAAGGAGAAGGATCGCCAGTGCGCCGCCCTACGCCGCTTCGAGGAGCACCGACGCGGCCGCGAGGAAGGCGGGGTCGTCGTCTTATGCGACAGCGACGACGACGACGACGCACCGCCGCCTGTTCGCCATGGCAACGCCGGGCAGGGGTCCAGCAGGGGCGCCCAACCCCTTTCTTTTTTTTAGATTAGGTTAATGTAATGTTTGGACGAATTTCTCCGAAATTTTCCATGTTTGGCCGAAATTTAACTAGTTTTTATCATAACTTCACCGAACGTTCTTTTTTTGTTTTTTAATACGCGCCTGGGGGCGGCCCTGGGGGCCGACGGCTGGGGACCGACTCACCCCCAGGGCCATTTTTTGCGTCGGCTCACCCCCAGGCAGCGCTTTTAGATGCCCCCTTGGGGGGGCCAACGGCTGGAGATGCCCTAAAGGCCCCCCCTTTAGTACCGGTTCGGCACGAACCGCCACTAAAGGCCCACCACGTGGCGTGAGCTCGCGCCGTGGCATGGGGGACCTTTAGTACTGGTTGGTGTTTCTAAAGGTTTTTTTATTTTATTTTTTGAAAATTTTGGAAATTTTTTGATTTTTTTTCGATTTTCAATTTTCTGAATTGAATTATTTGATGATTTAGTCTCTAATCACCCCTCTTAACTGCTCAAGTGTGGATCACTCATTCCAAATCGTCTAACTTCCCGGTCGGTCATCCATCCTCTCACTCTCCCAGGTTGAGCACACTTAACTTCGAAGTTCTATTCCCCCTACTTTCCAAGTCTGCACTTGTTGTTTTCCTGACAAATGTAAGATGTGAATCCTATTAACCCTCAGCAGTTTAGCTTGAGCGTTAGGTCACTCGTTTCACCATTTGAGTTTGAAACTATTATTCTAAAAATTAGTAATTATTTAGTAACACTAATATTTCTTGAATAAGTTTGACCATAGTTTGACCAGATTTGACCAAAATTCAAAAAATTGAAATAATTATTTAGTCACACTAATATTCTTGAATAATTATGTAGTAACATTAATACTTCTTGAATAAGTAGTTTGACAAGATTTAACCAAAATTTTAAAAAAACTGAAATTTGAGCATATCTTTTTTTCCTTTTGGAATTTGAGGATTCTAAAAAATTGCAAACAGGCCTTAGGCCGTCAAAATCGGATGCGGATTTTCGTCCTGAATTTTTTGATATATTATACGTTTTTTTCCGACATCGTATGCAAAAGTTATAGCCGTTTTGCATTTTCCCTACACATTTTGCAAAACATGTCCAAATTTAAGTTTTCAAATTTTCCTAACTAGTAGATGTAGTAATATAAGTACCTCTCGAAGGATTTTATTTTTTGAAGTTTTTATCATTTTCTTTTGATTTTTTCTAAACTGAAATGGCGATACACAGGGGGGTAGAGTTTGAAAATTTCCCTATAGTCCCGGTTCGTGGCACGAACCGGTACTAAAGGATAGCCCTTTAGTACCGGTTTGTGCCACGAACCGGTACTAAAGGTGAACGTGGGGCCCCGGCCTGACGCCAGCCTGCCACCACCCCTTTAGTACCGGTTCATGGCACGAACCGGTACTAAAGGTTCAACACGAACCGGCATTAATGCATAGCTGTTCGAACCGGCACTAATGGTACCATTAGTACCGGGCCAAAATCGAACCGGGACTAATGTGTCTCACAATAGGTCCTTTTTCTACTAGTGCGCCGGTGTTTTCCAGTAGCACCGAGCCTATAGTTGCTGATGATTGGCTACGCCGTATTGGAAGGGAGCTGACCACCGTAGGTTGCACAGATGCTAAGAAGGTGCGCTTTGCCGCACATCAATTGGATGGACCAGCAGCCTCATGGTGGGAGAATTACACGGCCACTTTTCCTGTAGCCAATGTTACTTGTGACCAGTTTCAGCAAGCTTTCCGCACAGCCCATGTCTCAACTGGAGCCATGCAAATGAAGAATCGAGAATTCCGCAACTTACGCCAGGGGAACCGTACTGTGGCTCAGTACGTGGATGAGTTTAGCAAGTTATCTCGCTATGCCCCTGATGATGTGGCCACAGATTCCACGAAGTAGGAGAAGTTTATGGAAGGGCTAAATGATGAGATGAGCATGCAGTTGATGGTAGCAACCTTCAACAACTACCAGGAATTGGTAGATAAGGCTCTTCTGATTAAAGGGAAGTAGCAGCAGATTGAGAGCCGTAAGAGGAAGTACGGACAAGGGAAGTATAACTCAGGAGGTCAGCAGAAGCCTCGCCTAACCTCGAACTCGGGAGGACTTGTTCATAACCATGGAGGTCACAACCACACTGGAGGAGGATCGCATAATCACAATGGTGCTAAGAATGGAAATGGGAATGGAGCTAACAACAATCAGAACCGCTCCAACCCAGCCACACCCGCCAAAAGAGACCTAAGTCAAGTTACTTGCTTTAACTGCGGGAAGATAGGGCAGTATGCCAATGATTGCCCTGAAGGAAGGAATCGAAACGGAAATGGGAGTGCTGGAAAGAAGCCTAATCCATTCAACAAAGGACAAGTTAACCACGTTAACGTGGAGGAGGTTGAAGAACAGCCGGACGCGGTAATAGGTATGTTTTTGGTTAAGTCATTTACCGCTCTTGTTCTTTTCGATACTGGTGCATCGCATTCATACATATCAAGGGGATTCGTGGATAAGTTTAAACTACCAACCCAAACCCTTAGGACCCCTCTCCTAGTGAGTTCACCTAGAGCAGAGTACATGGCTAGCCGATGGTGCGACCAGGTACCCCTAACCGTTGGCACACATGTTTTTTCGTCCGACCTAATTATCTTGGAGTCACAAGGATTGGATGTGATATTAGGTATGGACTGGATGTCAAAGTATGGAGGAAGTATTGACTGTGCTAGAAAGTCGATCTATCTCACCACCCTGGAGGGAAAAAGGATTAAGTATGTATCTAGGCATGTGCCTAGGAGGAGCCAAGTGAATGCCCTCACGGGAGTCGTTCAGGAGGAAGTGCCTGTAGTGCAGGATTACCCGGATGTTTTTCCAGAGGAGTTACTAGGCATGCCACCAGATAGAGACATTGAGTTTTTGATAGAGCTATTGCCAGGTACAGGGCCAATATCCAAGAGACCCTATCGGAGGCCCGCAAATGATCTGGAGGAAATTAAGAAACAGATCAAGGAGTTATTGGAGAAAGGTTACATTCGAAGAAGCTTGTCACGTTGGGAGCCCCAGTAATTTTGGTTGAGAAGAAGGATAAATCCCTAAGGATGGTTGTTGATTATCGAGCTTTGAATGAAGTGACAATTAAGAACAAGTACCCACTGCCGATTATCAATGATCTGTTTGATCAGTGATAACCCACAAGTATAGAGGATCGCAACAGCTTTCGAGGGTAGAGTATTCAACCCAAATTTATTGATTCAACACAATGGGAGCCAAAGAATATTCTCAAGTATTAGCAACTGAGTTGTCAATTCAACCACACCTGGAAACTTAGTATCTGCAGCAAAGTGTTTAGTAGCAAAGTAATATGATAGTGGTGCTGGCGGCAACAAAAGTAAAGATAGCAAAAGTAATGTTTTTGGTATTTTGTAGTGATTGTAACAGTAGTAGCGGGAAAGTAAATAAGCGTAAACCAGTATATGGAAAACTCGTAGGCACCGGATCAGTGATAGATAATTATGCCGGATGCGATTCATCATGTAAGAGTCATAACATAGGGTGACACAGAACTAGCTCCAATTCATCAATGTAATGTGGGCATGAATTCCGTATATAGTCATACGTGCTTATGGAAAAGAACTTGCATGACATCTTTTGTCCTACCCTCTCGTGGCAGCGGGGTCCTATTGGAAACTAAGGGATATTAAGGCCTACTTTTAATAGAGAACCGGAACAAAGCATTAGCACATAGTGAATACATGAACTCCTCAAACTATGGTCATCACCGGGAGTGGTCCCGATTATTGTCACTTCGGGGTTGCCGGATCATAACACATAGTAGGTTACTATAGACTTGCAAGATAGGATCAAGAACTCACATATATGCATGAAAACATAATAGGTTCAGATCTGAAATCATGGCACTTGGGCCCTAGTGACAAGCATTAAGCATAGCAAAGTCATAGCAATATCAATCTCAGAACATAGTGGATACTAGGGATCAAACCCTAACAAAACTAACTCGATTACATGATAAATCTCATCCAACCCATCACCGTCCAGCAAGCCTACGATGGAATTACTCACGCACGGCGGTGAGCATCATGAAATTGGTGATGGAGGATGGTTGATGATGACGATGGCGATGAATCCCCCTCTCCGGAGCCCCGAACGGACTCCAGATCAGCCCTCCCGAGAGGTTTTAGAGCTTGGCGGCGGCTCCGTATCGTAAAACGCGATGATTTCTTCTCCTTGATTTTTTTCTCTCTGAAAGCAAATATATATAGTTGGAGTTGGCGTCGGAGGGCATCCTGGGGGCCCACGAGGTAGGGGGGCCTGCCCTAGGGGGGCCCCCCACCCTCGTGGACAAGTTGTGGGCCCCCTGGTCTTCATCTTTGGCGAGGATTTTTTATTATTTTTTCTAAGATGTTCCATGGAGTTTTAGGTCATTCCGAGAATATTTGTTTTCTGCACATAAAACAACACCATGGCAATTCTGCTGAAAACAGCATCAGTCCGGGTTAGTTCCATTCAAATCATAAAAGTTAGTGTCCAAAATAAGGGCAAAAGTGTTTGGAAAAGTAGATACGACGGAGACGTATCAAATCCCCCAAGCTTAAACCCTTGCTTGTCCTCAAGCAATTCAGTTGACAAACTGAAAGATAGAAAGAAAAACTTTTACAAACTCTGTTTGCTCTTGTTGTTCTAACTATGTCAACCCAGCATTCAAGTTTTCATCATAGATCATATCTAACCACATTTGCAATAATTGTCAGGTCTCATAATTACTCATATCAATAGCATAATCAACTAGCAAGTCATAATAATAAATCTCGGATGACAACACTTTCTTAAAACAATCATAATATGATATAATAAGATGGTATCTCGCTAGCCCTTTCTGAGACCGCAAAACATAAATGCATAGCACCTTTAAAGATCAAGGACTGACTAGACATTTTAATTCATGTTCAAAGAGATCCAATCATAGTCATACCCAATATAAATTAATAGTGATGAATGCAAATGATGGCTGTGCTCTCCAGCTAGTGCTTTTTAATAAGAGGGTGATGACTCAACATAAAAGTAAATGGATTGGCCCTTCGCAGAGGGAAGCATGGATTTGTAGAGGTGCCAGAGCTCGGTTTTGAAATAGAGATAAATTGTATTTTGAGCGGTATACTTTCATTGTCAACATAGCAACTAAGAGATGGCGATATCTTCCATGCTAAACACATTATAGGCGGTTCCCAAACAGAATGGTAAAGTTTATACTCCCCCTCCACCAACAAGCATCAATCCATGGCTTGCTCGAAACAACGAGTGCCTCCAACATACATCAGGTCCCAGGGGGAGTTTTGTTTGCAATTAATTTTGATTTAGTTTGCATAAAGCATGGGACTGGGCATCCCGGTGACCAGCCATTTTCTCGTGAGTGAGGAGCGGAGTCCACTCCTCTTGAGAATAACCCGTCTCACACGGAAGATAAGGACAGCCTTGGTTGATACATGAGCTATTCGAGCATACAAAACACAATGTTTATTTGAAGGTTTAGAGTTTGGCACATACAAATTTACTTGGAACGGCAGGTAGATACCGCATATAGGAAGGTATGGTGGACTCATCTGGAATAACTTTGGGGTTTAAGGGATTGGATGCAGAAGCAGTATTCCCGCTTAGTACAAGTGAAGGCTAGCAAAAGACTGGGAAGCGACCAACTAGAGAGCGACAACAGCCATGTACATGCATTAAAATTAATAGACATTAGATGCAAGCATGAGTAGGATATAATCCACCATGAACATAAATATCGTGAAGGCTATGTTGATTTTGTTTCAACTACATGCGTGAACATTTGCCAAGTCAAGTCACTTAAATCATTCAAAGGAGGATACCACCCCATCATACCACATCATAAACATCTCAATAGCATGTTGGCACACAAGGTAAATCATTATAACTCATAGCTAATCAAGCATAGCACAAGCAACTATGATCTCTAATTGTCATTGCAAACATGTTTATTCATAATAAGCTGAATCAAGAACGAGGGACTCATCATATTTACAAAAACAAAAGAGGTCGAGTTCATACCAGCTTTTCTCATCTCAGTCAGCCCATCATATATCATCATAATTGCCTTTCACTTGCATGACCGAACGGTGTGGATAATAATAAGAGTGTATGTGCATTTGACTAAGCTAGAATCTACGAGCATTCAATAAACAGGAGAAGACAAGGCAATATGGGCTCTTGGTTAAATCAACAAGAATGCATATAAGAGCCACTTCAACAATTTAATTATGGTCTTCTCCTACTAACCCCCAAAGAAAAGAAAAGAAATAAAACTATTTACACGGTAAAGCTCCCAACAAGCAGAAGAAGAATGGGAATTTATTGGGTTTTCTTTTTAATTATTACTACTACAACAGAAAAATAAACTACTACAATTTTTTTTGGTTTTTATTAAGGTTTAACAAACACACAAGAAGAAAGCAGGAAAAAGAAAATAAACTAGCATGGATATTATAGTGAAAAAGTATGAGCACCGACATCTAGCAATGAGTGTGTGTGAACATAAATGTAACATCGGTGAGAAATACGTACTCCGCCAAGCTTAGGCTTTTGGCCTAAGTTGGTCTATGGCCACGGCTGGCCTGGCTGATATCCATAATAATAGTTGTTGGGGTCGTACTGCGACGAAGAATAGTTGGGATCATACTGATGTGCAGCGGTTATCGCTTGCTGAGCTGTAGCGTGGAGTTGAGTTGCCTCCGCTCTCCTCTCGTACTCTTCTGCCTCCTCTCTGGTAATAACATATCTTCTTTTTATCTGTGAATCAAAGAAGGCAGGAGCAGGGAGAGTAATACAGAAAACGCATCGTTTATCACAAATTAAACGATATAACAGAGGTGATTCAGGCCTCTCGACAAACTGGTGCGAAGCCATAGAGTCATAATCTAAATATGCAGGAGGCAACTCCGTATCACCCTCACAAATGTCTATCTCAAGAAAATTAGCTAAGCGGGTTGCATAAATTCCTCCAAAGAAATCTCCATTATGTCTATTATGATGCAACCTACGAGCTACAATGGCTCCCATATGATAAGATTTGTCTCCTAACACAGCACTCCTAAGAATGCTAAGATTAGGGACACACATGTGACATGCTTCATCCTTAGCATTTATGCATCTACCGATGAAGAGACCAAAATAATGTATAGCAGGAAAGTGAATGCTCCCTATGGTAGCCTGCTTTATATCTCTAGATTCCCCCACAATTATACTAGCAAGAAAGTTTCTAAATTCATATTTAGGGGGATCCCTAACACTACCCCGTGATGGAAGTTCGCAAGCAGAAGTGAAATCCTCTAAGTCCATGGTATAAGATATGTCATAGAGATCAAACATGACTGAAGGAGAATTACGCGAAGATGAATACTCAAACCTCCTCACAAAGGAACTTGTGAGATCATGATACTGGAGGCATTTGTTAGCCTCAAAATCCTAAAGACCGGCATTGCGCAAATATGCTTTGAATTCTTCTTTAATTTCCGCATGGTCCATAAAATTTTCCGACGGCCATTCGCAAGGCCGTACTGGAGCGTCTCTTGGTGGATCCTCGTCAGCATCGCGCATAGCAATCCTGGGTCCTTGCTTCTTAGAGGAACCACCTTGGAACATCTTCCTAAGCATATTTTTTTCTCTGAAAAATTGTGAAATTTTTAGTAACTTCAAACAAAAGTAAACCAACTTCAATAATATTGATAGCAACTACTCCTACAAGTGCCTAGAGCCTATATCAAGCATTAGAACTACTTGGAACCATATAAATTTGACATGCAAGCTCAAGAACATGGTCACCTATGCAGCACAAATTTGCAAAGAATAAAGCACTAGAACAAAAACTAATTGGACCAATGGAGGAGTCACATACCAAGGAACAATCTCCCCAAGCAGTTTTGCGAGAGGTGCTTTAAGCAAGGAGATCGAAAATCACAGCAAAAGTGGCTAGAACTCGTGCTTGAGTTGGTTTTTCGGGTTTGTGTGAAACAGAGGAAGAAGATGGGTGCTGGGATAAGTGGAGGAGGGCCACCATGGGCCCACGAGGCAGGGGGGCGCGCCCTAGAGGGGGCGGCGCCCACCACTCTCGTGGCCAGGTGGCAGCTCCTCCCACGGTAATTTTTGCACAGTAAATCCTCAAATATTCCCAAAAAAATCGTATTAAATTGGCATGGCATTCTGAGTACTTTTATTTTCGGGATATTTTTATATTGCACGGGTAAGTCAGGAAATAGACAGAAAATACTATTTTTACTTTATTTCTACTAATTAACATAAAGTATAGAGAGGGTACAGAAGTTTGTGCTTCTAGTTTCATCCATCTCATGCTCATCAAAAAGAATCCACTAACAATGTTGATCAAGTCTTGTTAACAAACTCATTCCGATAATCATGAAACCGGAGAAATTTCGAATAACACTAAGTTACCTCAACGAGGATATGCACATACCCTATGATAAGTATATCATGTTTCTTTTTGACAGTAGGAAGAGGAAATTCAAAACCTCCAATTATAATCGATGGAATTTTTCCAATGGAGTTGATACTATGAACTTGAGGTTGTTTCCTCGGAAAGTGTACCGTATGCTCATTACCATTAACATGAAAAGTGACATTGCCTTTGTTGCAATCAATAATAGCCCTTGCAGTATTAAGAAAAGGTCTTCCAAGAATAATAGACATACTATCATCCTCGGGAATATCAAGTATAACAAAGTCCCTTAAAATAGTAACGTTTGCAACTACAACAGGCACATCCTCACAAATACCGATAGGTATAGCAGTTGATTTATCAGCCATTTGCACAGATATTTCGGTAGGTGTCAGCTTATTCAAGTCAAGTGTACGATATAAAGAGAGAGGCATAACACTAACACCGGCTCCAAGATCACATAAAGCAGTTTTAATATAATTTCTTTTAATGGAGCAAGGTATAGTAGGTACTCCGGGGTCTCCAAGTTTCTTTGGTATTCCACCCTTAAAAGTATAATTAGCAAGCATGGTGGAAATCTCAGCTTTCGGTATCTTTCTTTTATTAGTAATGATATCCTTCATATATTTAGCATAAGGATTTGTTTTGAGCACATCAGTTAATCGCATACGCAAAAGATAGGCCTAATCATTTCAGCAAAGCGCTCAAAATCCTCATCATCCTTTTTCTTGGATGGTTTAGGAGGAAAAGGCATGGGTTTCTGAACCCAAGGTTCCCTTTCTTTACCATGTTTCCTAGCAACAAAGTCTCTTTTATCATAACGTTGATTCTTTGATTGTGGGTTATCATGATCAACAGCAGGTTCAATTTCTACATCATTATCTTTACTAGGTTGAGCATCTTCATTAATATTTTCATTAGGTTGATGTTCATTACCAGATTGTGTTTCAGCATCAGACATAGAAATATCATTTGGATTATCAGGTGGTTCAGCAATAGGTTCACTAGAAGTTTGCACAGTTCAACCATTTTTCTTCTTCTTCTTTTTAGAAGAACTAGGAACATCAATATTATTTCTTTGAGAATCTTGCTCGATTCTCTTAGGGTGGCCTTCAGGATACAAAGGTTCCTGAGTCATTCTACCAGTTCTAGTAGCCACTCTAACAGCATAATCATTTTTCTTACTATCCATTTCATCAAGCACTTCTTTTTGAGCTTTAAGTACTTGTTCTACTTGAGTGGTAACCATAGAAGCATGTTTGCTAACAAGTTTAAGTTCACCTTTAATGTTAGCCATATAATCACCCAAGCGTCTAATCATATAAGCATTTTCTTTTAATTGTCTACCAAAATAAGCATTGAAGTTCTCTTGCTTAAACATAAAGTTATCAAACTCATCCAAGCACTGACTAGCAATTTTAGTAGGAGGGACTTCAGCTTTATCATATCTATAGAGAGAATTTAACTTTACTACCTGTGTCGGGATATCGGGATCAGGAGGTTCTTCAGTAAATAAAGAATTGAGATCATATGTTTCTTCAACAGGCGGTATATTAATACCATGTATTTCTTCAATAGGAGGTAAATTCTTAACGTCTTCAGCTTTAATACCTTTCTCTTTCATAGATTTCTTTGCCTCTTGCATATCTTCGGGACTGAGGAATAGAACAACTCTCTTCTTCGGAGTTGGTTTAAGAATAGGCTCAGTAATTGGAGCAGGAGCTGGCTCAGGAGGTCCCCAATTATTTTCATTTGTCAACATATTAATCAATAGAATTTCAGCATCATCCGGTGTTCTTTCGTTGAAAAGAGAACCAGCACAACTGTCTAGGTAATCTCTGGAAGCATCGGTTAGTCCATTATAAAATATATCAAGTATTTCTGGTTTCTTAAGAGGATGATCAGGCAAAGCATTGAGTAACTTGAGAAGCCTCCCCAAGCTTGTGGGAGACTCTCCTCTTTAATTTGCACGAAGTTGTATATTTCCCTCAAAGTAGCTTGTTTCTTATGAGCAGGGAAATATTTAGCAGAGAAGTAATAAATCATATCCTGGGGACTACGCACACAACCAGGATCAAGAGAATTAAACCATATCTTAGCATCACCCTTTAATGAGAATGGAAATATTTTGAGTATATAAAAGTAACATGATCTCTCATCATTAGTAAACAGGGCGGCTATATCATTTAACTTAGTAAGATGTGCCACAACAGTTTCAGATTCATAGCCATAAAACGGATCAGATTCAACCAAAGTAATTATATCAGGATCAACAGAGAATTCATGATCCTTATCAGGAACACATATAGGCGAAGTAGCAAAAGCAGGGTCAGGTTTCATTTTATCTCTAAGTGATTCTTTGTTCCATTTAACTAATAACCTCTTGATCTCATATCTATCTTTGCAAGCTAAAATAGCGGCAGAAGATTCCATATCAAAAAGATAGCCCTCAGGAATAACAGGCATATTTTCATCATCACTATCATCATCGCATTCAGATTCAATAATTTCTTTTTCTCTAGCCCTGGCAATTTGTTCATCAAGAAATTCACCAAGGGGCACAGTGGTATCAGGCATAGAAGAAGTTTCATCATAAGTATCATGCATAGCAGAAGTGGCATCATAAATAACATGCGACATATCAGAACGAATAGCAGAAGCAGGTGTAGGTGTCGCAAACTTACTCATAACAGTTGGTGAATCAAGTGCAGAGCTAGATGGCAGTTCCTTACCTCCCCTCGTGGTTGAGGGATAGATCTTAGTTTTTGGATCTCTCAAGTTCTTCATAGTGTCTAGCAGATATAAATCCCAAGTGACTCAAAGAATAGAGCTATGCTCCCCGGCAACGGCGCCAGAAATTAGTCTTGATAACCCACAAGTATAGAGCATCGCAACAGCTTTCGAGGGTAGAGTATTCAACCCAAATTTATTGATTCGACACAAGGGGAGACAAAGAATATTCTCACGTATTAGCAGCTGAGTTGTCAATTCAACCACACTTGGAAACTTAGTATCTGCAGCAAAGTGTTTAGTAGCAAAGTAATAAGATAGTGGTGGTAGCGGCAACAAAAGTAAAGACAGCAAAAGTAATGTTTTTGGTATTTTGTAGTGATTGTAACAGTAGCAGCGGGAAAGTAAATAAGTGTAAACCAGTATATGGAAAACTCGTAGGCACCGGATCAGTGATGGATAATTATACCGGATGCGGTTCATCATGTAACAGTCAGAACATAGGGTGACACAGAACTAGCTCCAATTCATCAATGTAATGTAGGCATGTATTCCGTATATAGTCATACGTGCTTATGGAAAAGAACTTGCATGACATCATTTGTCCTACCCTCCCGTGGCAGCGGGATCCTATTGGAAACTAAGGGATATTAAGGCCTGCTTTTAATAGAGAACCGGAACAAAGCATTAGCACATAGTGAATACATGAACTCCTCAAACTATGGTCATCACCGGGAGTGGTCCCGATTAATGTCACTTCGGGGTTGCCGGATCATAACACATAGTAGGTGACTATAGACTTGCAAGATAGGATAAAGAACTCACATATATGCATGAAAACATAATAGGTTAAGATCTGAAATCATGGCACTCGGGCCCTAGTGACAAGCATTAAGCATAGCAAAGTCATAGCAACATCAATCTCAGAACATAGTGGATACTAGGGATCAAACCCTAACAAAACTAACTTGATTACATGATAAATCTCATCCAACCCATCACCGTCTAGCAAGACTACAATGGAATTACTCACGCATGGCGGTGAGCATCATAAAATTGGTGATGGAGGATGGTTGATGATGACGATGGCGATGAATCCCCCTCTCCGGAGCCCTGAACGGACTCCAGATCAGCCCTCCCGAGAGGTTTTAGGGCTTGGCGGTGGCTCCAAATCGTAAAACACGATGATTTCTTCTCCCTGATTTTTTCTCTCTGAAAGCTAATATATAGAGTTGGAGTTGGCATCGGAGGGCATCCAGGGGGCCCACGAGGTAGGGGGCGTACCCTCTACCCTCGTGCACAGGGTGTGGGCCCCCTGGTCTTCATCTTTGGCGAGGATTTTTTATTATTTTTTCTAAGATGTTCCGTGGAGTTTCAGGTCCTTCCGCGAATATTTGTTTTCTGCACATAAAACAACACCATGGCAATTCTGCTGAAAACAACGTCAGTCCGGGTTAGTTCCATTCAAATCATACAAGTTAGAATCCAAAACAAGGGCAAAAGTGTTTGTAAAAGTAGATACGACGGAGACGTATCAATCAGCTGGAAGGAGCTAAAGTGTTTTCGAAGATCGATCTACGATCGGGATATCATCACTTGAAGATTCAAGAGAAGGATATACCAAAGACAACATTCACCACGCGGTATGGATTATACGAATATACAGTCATGTCGTTTGGACTGACTAGCGCCCCTGCCTATTTCATGAGCATGATGAACAAGGTGTTCTTGGAGTGTTTGGACAAGTTTGTCGTGGTGTTTATTGATGATATTATGGTATACTCGAAGAATGAAGAGGAGCACAAGGAGCATTTGCGGTTAGTTCTCGAGAAACTTAGGGAACATCAGTTGTATGCTAAGTTTAGCAAATGCGAATTTTGGTTGAAGGAAGTCGGATTCCTTGGACATGTTATATTAGGAGAAGGTATAACAGTAGACCCCAACAAGGTTCAGTCAGTCACTGAATGGTTGGAACCCACTTCAGTTAGCGAGATCCGCAGTTTCCTTGGACTTGTGGGATACTACCGGAGATTCATTGAGAATTTTTCCAAGATTGCGAAGCCAATGACTGAACTATTGAAGAAGGACACTAAGTTTAAATGGACAGAAGATTGCGAGGCAAGTTTCCAGGAGTTGAAGAAACGTTTGACTACAGCCCCAGTGCTAACACTACCAGATATAAATAAGGAGTTCCAAGTGTATTGCGATGCCTCACACTTAGGACTTGGATGTGTGCTTATGCAGGACGGAAGAGTTGTTTCATATGCCTCACGACAACTAAAACCTCATGAGTTGAACTATGGCACGCATGATTTGGAGCTAGCAGCCGTAGTGCATGCGTTGAAAACTTGGAGACACTACCTTATTGGAAACTGTTGTGATGTGTACACGGACCATAAGAGTTTGAAGTACATTTTCACACAGAAGGAGCTGAACCTTAGGCAGAGGAGATGGCTGGAGCTTATAAAGGATTACAACATGAAGCTACACTATCATCCAGGAATGGCCAATGTCGTAGCAGACGCTTTGAGCCGGAAGAGTTATGCCAATATCCTTGAAAGTAAGGGATTGCCGAAGGAGTTAGTAGACACTAGTAGAAAAAGGGTCACATGTGAAGCACATTAGTGCCTGTTTGAATTTGAGCCGGCACTAATGTGACCATTAGTGCCGGCTCCAACGGCTAGGCGGGCGGGCATCATTAGTACCGGTTCGTGGGCAAACTTTAGTACCGGTTCATGCCACGAACCGGTACTAATGAGGCCAGTGCGGCTCTGGTCAGGCTGGGGCCCCCACGAAGACCTTTAGTACCGGTTCATGGCATGAACCTGTACTAGAGTTTCTTTGTAAGCTGATTTTTAGTCCCACCTCGCCAAGAGAGAGGCAGTATGAGTGGTCTATAAGCCGTGAGTGCAGAGACAATGACGAAGAGGCGCAATGCTCACCGGCACGTTGATTAGCTTCAAGCCTTTCGGAATAGCATAGATTGCACTGAGCTATGTGCAGTGCAGTATACACTATTCCGAAAGGCTTGAAGCAAATTAACCAGCATTGCACCTCTTTTTTATTTTTAGTAACTTATTTGAACTCCAGACTTCTTGTGTTCCGTATGTAGCATTCAAAGCGACGTCATCAACTTCCAACATGTTCTGACATCATTTGTTGTGTTTCAGTCATTTACCGAATTGTTTAAAGAGCTAAATGACCGTGAAATTGAAAATCTCTAAAAAATGAACTGTGAAAATTTCGAAATTTAGCATGGTATCATCATTTCACCCGCATAGCATGTGCGAAAGAGTAGAGAGGGTCACGGCAAAAACTGGACGCACTTCGTGTACAAACTGGACAATCTCTTTCGGAGTATCAGGGTTTCGGATGAGAACTCATCTGTTCCACGGGCACTTCAATGTTTTTTAAACTTATTTGAACTCCGGACTTCTTTTGTGTTCAGTATGCAGCATTCAAAGCGACGTCATCAATTACCAACATGTTCTGACATCATTTGTTTTTCAGTCATTTACCGAATTGTTTAAAGAGCTAAATGACCGTGAAATTGAAAATCACTACAAAATGAACTGTGATAATGTTGAAACTTGGCATGGTATCATCATTTCACCCGCATAGCATGTGCGAAAGAGTAGAGAGGGTCACGACAAAAACTGGACGCACTTCGTGTACAAACTGGACAATCTCTTTCGGAGTATCAGGGTTTCGGACGAGAACTCATCTGTTACACGGGCACTTCAATGTTTTTTAAAATTATTTGAACTCCGGACTTCTTTTGTGTTCAGTTGCAGCATACAAAGCGACGTCATCAATTTCCAACATGTTCTGACATCATTTGTTGTTTTTCGGTCATTTACCTAATTGTTTAGAGAACTAAATGACCGTGAAATTGAAAATCACTACAAAATGAACAGTGAAAATGTTGAAACTTGGCATGGTATCATCATTTCACCCGCATAGCATGTACGAAAGAGTAGAGAGGGTCACGGCAAAAACTAGACGCACTTTGTGTACAAACTGGACAATCTCTTTCGGAGTATCAGGGTTTCGGACGAGAACTCATCTGTTACACGGGCACTTCAATGTTTTTTAAAATTATTTGAACTCCGGACTTCTTTTGTGTTCACTATGCAACATTCAAAGTGACGTCGTCAATTTCCAACATGTTCTGACATCATTTGTTGTTTTTCAGTCATTTACCTAATTGCTTAGAGAGCTAAATGACCGTGAAATTGAAAATCACTACAAAATGAACTCTGAAAATGTTGAAACTTGGCATGGTATCATCATTTCACCCGCATAGCATGTGCGAAAGAGTAGAGAGGGTCACGACAAAAACTGGACGCCACTTCGTGTACAAACTGGACAATCTCTTTCGGAGTATCAGGGTTTCGGACGAGAACTCATCTGTTACACGGGCACTTCAATGTTTCTTAAACTTATTTGAACTCCGGACTTCTTTTGTGTTCAATATGCAGCATACAAAGTGACGTCATCAATTTCCAACATGTTCTGACATCATTTGTTGTTTTTCGGTCATTTACCTAATTGTTTAGAGAGCTAAATGACTGTGAAATTGAAAATCACTACAAAATGAACTCTGAAAATGTTAAAACTTGGCATGGTATCATCATTTCACCCGCATAGCATGTACGAAAGAGTAGAGAGGGTCACAGCAAAGACTGGACGCACTTTGTGTACAAACTGGACAATCTCTTTCGGAGTATCAGGGTTTCGAACGAGAACTCATTTGTTACACGGGCACTTCAATGTTTTTTAAACTTATTTGAACTCCGGACTTCTTTTGTGTTCACTATGCAACATTCAAAGTGACGTCGTCAATTTCCAACATGTTCTGACATCATTTGTTGTTTTTCAGTCATTTACCTAATTGCTTAGAGAGCTAAATGACCGTGAAATTGAAAATCACTACAAAATGAACTCTGAAAATGTTGAAACTTGGCATGGTATCATCATTTCACCTGCATAGCATGTGCGAAAGAGTAGATAGGGTCACGTCAAAAACTAGACGCACTTCGTGTACAAACTGGACAATCTCTTTCGGAGTATCAGGGTTTCGGACAAGAACTCATCTGTTACACGGGCACTTCAATGTTTTTTAAACTTATTTGAACTTTGGACTTCTTTTGTGTTCAGTATGCAGCATTCAAAGTGACGTCATCAATTTCCAACATGTTCTGACATCATTTGTTGTTTTTCCGTTGTTTACCTAATTGTTTAGAGAGCTAAATGACCGTGAAATTGAAAATCACTACAAAATGAACTCTGAAAATGTTGAAACTTGCAATGGTATTATCTTTTCACCCGCATAGCATGTGCGAAAGAGTACAGAGGGTCACAAAGAAACTAAATACAGAAAAAAAACTACTCAGAAATAAATAGAAGAAAATAAATAAAGCAGAAAAGAAAAAAAACTATATAAAAATTACTCAAAAATAAATAGAAGAAAATAAATAATGCAGAAAAGAAAAAAACTATATAAAAAAATTACTCAAAATAAATAGAAGAAAATAAATAATGCAGAAAAGAAAAAACTATATAAAAATTGGTTGGGGGGCTGCCCAGTGGGCCTGCCAGACCTAGGGTGTGCAAATGCAGGCTCAGAAGGGCCAGCAGGCTCACAGGGCAGCGCGCCATAGGTAGGCCCATAAGCCTGCTATATAGAGAAGTTCGAAGGAGCAGCCGCGGCTGGGTTTATAAACCAGTGCGGCTGCCCTTCGTTCGGCGAGGGGGGACTAAACATTGTGCACCGCCGGTGGAGCGCACAACCATTAGTACCGGTTGGTGGCTCCAACCGGTACTAATGATTGGGCCTTTAGTACCGGTTCGTGGCACGAACCGGTACTAAAGGGGCCGTTTCCCGCCCCTTGGCCTGGCGAAAATTGGCCTTTAGTACCGGTTGGTGGCTCCAACCGGTACGAAAGGCCCCTCCTATATATATGGCACTTATGGAAAATTCAGTTTCATCGACCACCACTTCTTCTCGATCCAACTTTTCCGCCCGTCGCCGCCGCCCCGTACTACATCGTCGTCTCGTTCGCACCGTCGCCCCCGGCCCGCCGCTCGTCGTCGCGCCGTCCCCGTCGCATCGCCATCTCACGTCGCCGCCCCCCGCTCGTACACACACACACATACATACACACACATTGTTTTTAATTGTTTTCTATTTTCTGTTGTTTAGATTAATGTTAGATAAATTACGTAGATAATAATGTTAGAATGTTAATGTTAGATGAATTATATGGAAAAGATGTTAAATATTAATGTCAATTTTAGATGAATTAGATAGATATTAATTAGGTATATATATGAGATTTAAACTAGTTGAATTAATATAACTAGTTTATTTTTAGTATGAAAATTAATAGAACAAGTTTATTTTTAGTAAGAAAATTTAGGTATATGAGATTTGATGATCTAATCAAAATATTACTATATAGAACTACCTACTTTATTTTAGTAAGAAATTAATAGAACTAGTTTATTTTTAGTAAATGCTTAGTTGAATTAATAGAACTAGTTTATTTAGTTGAATTAATAGAACTAGTAAGTGTTTAATGTTTCACCTATATATGACCGTATGTTAGATATTAATGTCAAATGTTAGATGAATTAGATATAAATTATATGTTAGATATATATTTAATTTAGTTATATGAGATTTCATTATCTAATTAACACTTTATTATATAGAACTAGCTACCTTATTTTTAGTAAGAAAATTAATAGAACTAGTTTAGTTGAATTAGTTGAATTAATTAGTTGAACTAGTTAGTTGAATTAGTTGAGCTACTTTATTTAGGTATATTTTTCGTAAGTGCTTAGTTGAATTAGTTTAATTAATTAGTTGAACTAGTTGAATTAATAGAACTAATAAGTTTGTAATGTTTCACCTATGAACATAGAATATCGTCTGACGACGAACACGATTTCATTATGTGCGAATACTGCGAAGACCAGCGCGGCCAGTGCGGCGGAAATTTTCTAGTTGATGATAGACGCTTCAACATCAAGCTGGATGAGAACTTCGAAGTGGATACAGTAAGTCACAATGACAAGTCTTTTTCGTAATTAAGCATGACTTATGCTTCATTTGCTTCAACTTTTAATTTTAATTTTTCACTATTCTACTAGCGTATCACCTCCCATGCAAGAATTTTTGTCTTGGATAAGATAGGTTTCAGTCCTAACGAAACTATAGAGGTAAAAAGAGTTTACTTGAAGACCGAGCATGGTTATACCTTCAACGTCAAATTATACAATGCAGACACATACACCTATTTTGAATGCAAAACTTGGCAAGCACTATGCAAGGTTTATGCATTTGAGCCTGATATGGTTATCACCTTTGATATTCGTCTGGAAGATGATATTGAAGGTAATAGAGACATCTGGGTCGATGTGCAGACGCCTCCAGTTCTACCATTATGTGAGTTTCTCAACCATATTTATGTCTTCGATATGAGATTATTTGAACTAGTTGAATAATTAATAGATCTCAATTTATATTGACAGCTTACTTCCAATCAAGCAAACATGTCCGGCGCTTGGTAGACAGGACCGTCCACTGTGCCGAGGCTGAACTAAACTGCGAGGAGACAAGTCATTATGTTTCATGGCTTGAGGATCTTGATGCTGTCAAGACAAATTTTTTTCCTGCACTTAGAAATGTTAGTACTCAAAACGTGCGACCAATAGTGTTCGTACTGAACTACGGTCACATATATTTAGGAAAGATGGTAAGATTTCTACTATTTCTCCTCCGTGCATCTTTTGCATACATTATTTTTTAAGCTAAACTTCATTGCTAAGTATGTTACTATACGATGTTCTTCAACAGGGACTCCCGATGAATGTTGTGCCTAATTGGATCGAGACTAAAGGTACCATGAATATTGTTAGCTTACGGCCAAGATATCCTACAATGCACTTTAGTGCATTCAGGATTTCTAATAGCGAGGAATGCTTAATAGTAAAAGACTGGAGCAAAATTGTGAACGATCACAGAGAAGTACTAGGGGGCAGCAATCAGAAGCGCAACCCATGATTAGGAGACAGGTTCATCTGCATGCTCCAATATGATGAATCGGGAAGGTTATACATGTTCTATGCTATTTTACCTGAGAGAGAGCAGCAGGAGTGATTAATTAGCTAGTTCATGCTCTTAGTACTTGTCCTCTCATGTCCGTGTTCTTCGTCCTGAACTTAATCTCAAAGAGTGATTTGCTTTTGTGGTGTTATGAACGCTTATAATATCATTACCATGTTGAACTCGATGATATCTTTGCTTCTGGTACAAGTGAATGTTTCTTCTTTAAGCTAGTGTTGGTGGTGATTAGATAGCTGTAATGACTATATGATGATTAAGTAGTGGTAATGAGACGACTATTATATGATGATTTTTAGCTAGCTATGAAAATTGTTGTTGGTGATGATATATATGATGCAAGAGTTTTTATATTAATATGATGATGATGATGATGAGTTATTATATCATTTATGAAAGAAACTGCATATTAGTTTCAACTGGATGGATTCTAGCTAAGTGATCAAGTATATGCCATATCCATATTACCTCGATCACTTAATTAGGTGATCAAGTATATATAATATGGATATGACATATACTTGATGACTTAGCTAGGATCCACATGCATCCAGTCAAACTAATCTGCGGTACATTCACCTAATGATTTAACAACTCATTATAATGTAAAACAATCACTAAATTAAATTGAAAACACAAAATTAAAGTAAAAATAAAAATAAAACCAAAACACACCCAAACATTTAGTACTGGTTGGTGTTACCAACCGGTACTAATGTCCTACGCGCCCACGGAGCTGGCTCGTGCCACGTGGTTGCCCTTTAGCACCGGTTCGTGCTGAACCGGTACTAAAGGGGGGCCTTTAGTGCCCACACTTTAGTGCCGGTTATCGAACCGGCACTAAAGGGCCTTACGAACCGGTGCTATTGCCCGTTTCTACACTAGTGAGAGGATATCATGGAACTTCGATTGGAGATTGTTCCAAGAGGTTTCGTTGCAACAATGGAGGTTCAGTCTACGTTGTTGGGCAAAATTATAGAAGCTCAGAAGGATGACAAAGAGATTGCCGAGAGAAAGGAGAAGATGAGCAAAGGAAAGGCCAAAGGTTTTCGTGAGGATGAGCACGATACCTTATGGTTTGAGGACCGAGTTTATGTGCCCAATAACCCAGAGATCAGGAAGTTAATACTTCAGGAAGCTCATGACTCACCATACTCGATACACCCCAAAAACACCAAGATGTATTTGGATTTGAAGGAACGTTTCTGGGGGATTGGTATGAAGAAGGATATTGCCGAGTATGTAGCCGTATGTGATGTTTGTCAGAGAGTGAAGGAAGATCATCAGAAGCCAGTAGGACTATTACAGCCTATGCCGATACCCGAACGGAAATGGGATAAACTTGGCATGGACTTTATCATCGGATTACCTAGAACCAAAGCAGGATATGATTCTATATATGGGTAGTAGTTGATCGCTTGACCAAAGTGGCTCACTTTATCCCAGTGAAAACCACCTATACAAGTGCGAAGTTGGCCAAGATATATATGTCCAGGATCGTTTGTCTGCATGGAGTTCCGAGGACCATCGTATCAGATAGAGGAACACAGTTTACCTCAAAGTTTTGGCATCAGTTACACCAGACTTTGGGAACAAGATTGGAGTTCAGTACAGCGTTTCACCCGTAGAAGGATGGACAGACTGAGAGAGTCAACCAGATACTGGAAGATATGTTGAGAGCCTGTGTGCTAGATTATGGATCTAGTTGGGATGACAACTTGCCTTACGCAGAGTTCCCATACAACAATAGCAACCAAGACAGTTTGAAGATGGCACCGTTCGAAGCCCTGTATGGACGCAGGTGCAGAGCGCTGTTGATGTGGGATGAGGTAGGAGACCGGCACTTGTTTGGACCAGACTTGATCAAGGAGTCTGAGGAGAAGGTTAAACTGATTCGTGATAGACTGAAGATTGCTCAGTCCAGGCAGAAGAGCTACGCAGACTCGAAACGCAAGGAGGTAACATATGAAATTGGAGACAGAGCATATTTACGAGTATCACCCTTGCGTGGAGTGAAACCTTTTGGAGTTAAAGGAAAGTTAGCACCAATATTTGTAGGACCGTATCGTGTTTTGGAACGGATGGGAGAAGTTGCCTACAAGTTGGAGTTACCTGAGGGATTTTCAGGAGTTCACGATGTGTTCCACATTTCACAGTTGAAGAAGTGGCATGCTGAGATGGCCGATATACCGTTAAGAGATACAGTACCCTTGGAGGCGATTCAGTTGGACAGTGATTTGACTTATGAGGAGAAGCCAGTTAAGATTCTTGAGTTCGCCAGCCGAGTCACCCGCAGCAAGGTTATCAAGTTTTGCAAAGTTCAGTGGAGCCACCACACCGAGGATGAAGCTACCTAGAACGAGAGGATGATATACTCAGAGACCACCCACACCTATTTTCTAGCCAACCCGAATCTCGAGGGTGAGATTCATCTTAAGGGGAGTAGGTTTGTAACATCCCGAATTTTCAATTTGGAATGTTATACATGTTGGAAATATGCCCTAGAGGCAATAATAAAATGATTATTATATTTCCTTGTTCATGATAATTGTCTATTATTCATGCTATAATTGTATTATCCGGAAATCGTAATACATGTGTGAATACATAGACCACGATGTGTCCCTAGTGAGCCTCTAGTTGACTAGCTCGTTGATCAACAGATAGGCATGGTTTCCAGGCTATAGACATGGGCATGTCATTGATAACGGGATCACAGCATTAGGAGAATGATGTGATGGACAAGACCCAATCCTAAGCTTAGCTCAAAGATCGTGTAGTTCGTTTGCTGTAGCTTTTCTGAATGTCAAGTATCATTTCCTTAGACCATGAGATTGTGCAACTCCCGGATACCGTAGGAGTGCTTTGGGTGTGCCAAACGTCACAACGTAACTGGGTGACTATAAAGGTACATTACAGGTGTCTCCGAAAGTGTCTGTTGGGTTGGCACGAATCGAGACTGGGATTTGTCACTCCGTATGACGGAGAGGTATCTCTGGGCCCACTCGGTAATGCATCATCATAATGAGCTCAAAGTGATCAAGTGGTTGATCACGGGATCATGCATTACGGTACGAGTAAAGTGACTTGACGGTAACGAGACTGAACAAGGTATTGGGATACCGACGATCGAGTCTCGGGCAAGTAACGTACCGATTGACAAAGGGAATTGTATACGGGGTTGCTTGAATCCTCGACATCGTGGTTCAATCGATGAGATCATCGAGGAGCATGTGGGAGCCAACATGGGTATCCATATCCTGCTGTTGGTTATTGGCCGGAGAGCCATCTCGGTCATGTCTACGTGTCTCCCGAACCCGTAGGGTCTACACACTTAAGTTTTGGTGACGCTAGGGTTGTAGAGATATGAGTATGCAGTAATCCGAAAGTTGTTCGCAGTCCCGGATGAGATCCTGGACGTCACGAGGAGTTCCGGAATGGTCCGGAGGTGAAGAATTATATATAGGAAGTGTAGTTTCGGCCATCAGGAAGGATTCGGGGTCACCGGTATTGTACCGGGACCACCGGATGGGTCCCGGGGGTCCACCGGGTGGAGCCACCCATCCCGGAGGGCCCCATGAGCTGAAGTGGGGAGGGGAACCAGCCCATAGTGGGCTGGTGCGCCCCCTCCCTTGGGCCACCCTGCGCCTAGGGTTGGAAACCCTAGGGTGGGGGCGCCTCCACTTGCCTTGGGGGGCACTCCAACCCCCCTTGGCCGCCGCCCCCCCTTGGGAGATCCCATCTCCAGGGCCGGCGCCCCCCTGGGGGCATATATAAAGGGGGGAGGGAGGGCAGCCGCACCTCAAGTCTTGGCGCCTCCCTCTCACCTGCTACACCTCTCCCTCTCGCAGAAGCTCGGCGAAGCCCTGTTGCGATCGTTGCTGCATCCACCACCACACCGTCGTGCTGCTGGATCTTCATCAACCTCTCCTTCCCCCTTGCTGGATCAAGAAGGAGGAGACGTCATCCGCTCCGTACGTGTGTTGAACGCGGAGGTGCCATCCGTTTGGCACTTGGTCATCAGTGATTTGGATCACGGCGATTACGACTCCATCATCCCCGTTCTCTTGAACGCTTCCTCTCGCGATCTACAAGGGTATGTAGATGCACTCTCCTCTCGTTGCTAGTTGACTCCATAGATTGATCTTGGTGAAACATAGGAAAATTTTTTGTTTTCTGCAACGTTCCCCAACAGTGGCATCATGAGCTAGGTCTATGCGTAGTTACTATGCACGAGTAGAACACAAAGTAGTTGTGGGCGTCGATATTGTCAATTTGCTTGCCGTTACTAGTCTTATCTTGATTTGGCGGCATCGTGGGATGAAGCGGCCCGGACAAACCTTACAAGTACGCTTACGTGAGACCGGTTCCACCGACTGACATGCACTAGTTGCATAAGGTGGCTGGCGGGTGTCTTTCTCTCCCACTTTAGTCGGATCGTATTCGATGAACAAGGTCCTTATGAAGGGTAAATAGAAATTGGCAATTCACGTTGTGGTTTTCGCGTAGGTAAGAAATGTTCTTGCTAGAAACCTATAGCAGCCACGTAAAAACTTGCAACAACAATTAGAGGACGTCTAACTTGTTTTTGCAGCAAGTGTTTTGTGATGTGATATTGCCAAAGTTGTGATGAATGATGAATGATATATATGTGATGTATGAGATCATGTTCTTGTAATAGGAATCACGACTTGCATGTCGATGAGTATGACAACCGGCAGGAGCCATAGGAGTTGTCTTTATTTTTTGTATGACCTGCGTGTCATTGACAAACGTCATGTAAATTACTTTACTTTATTGCTAAACGTGTTAGCCATAGTAGTAGAAGTAATAGTTGGCGAGCAACTTCATGGAGACACGATGATGGAGATCATGATGATGGAGATCATGGTGTCATGCCGGTGACAAGATGATCATGGAGCCCCAAGATGGAGATCAAAGGAGCTATATGATATTGGCCATATCATGTCACTATTATTTGATTGCATGTGATGTTTATCATATTTTTGCATCTTGTTTACTTAGAACGACGGTAGTAAATAAGATGATCCCTCATAATAATTTCAAGAAAGTGTTCCCCCTAACTGTGCGCCGTTGCGACAGTTCGTTGTTTCGAAGCACCACGTGATGATCGGGTGTGATAGATTCCAATGTTCACATACAACGGGTGTAAGATAAATTTACACACGCAATACACTTAGGTTGACTTGACGAGCCTAGCATGTACAGACATGGCCTCGGAACACAGAAGACCGAAAGGTTGAGCATGAGTCGTATAGAAGATATGATCAACATGAAGATGTTCACCGATGTTGACTAGTCCGTCTCACGTGATGATCGGACACGGCCTAGTCAACTCGGATCATGTTATACTTAGATGACTGGAGGGATGTCTATCTAAGTGGGAGTTCATTGAATAATTTGATTAGATGAACTTAATTATCATTAACTTAGTCTGAAATCTTTACAATATGTCTTGTAGATCAAATGGCCAACGTTGTCCTCAACTTCAACGTGTTCCTAGAGAAAACCAAGCTGAAAGACGATGGAAGCAACTATACGGACTGGGTCCGGAACCTGAGGATCATCCTCATAGCTGCCAAGAAAGATTATGTCCTAGAAGCACCGCTAGGTGACGCACCCGTCCCACAGAACCAAGATGTTATGAACGCTTGGCAGACACGTGCTGATGATTACTCCCTCGTTCAGTGCGGCATGCTTTACAACTTAGAACCGGGGCTCCAAAAGCATTTTGAGCGACACGGAGCATATGAGATGTTCGAAGAGCTGAAAATGGTTTTCCAAGCTCATGCCCGGGTCGAGAGATATGAAGTCTCTGACAAGTTCTTCAGCTGTAAGATGGAGGAAAATAGTTCTGTCAGTGAGCACATACTCAAAATGTCTGGGTTGCATAACCGCTTGACTCAGCTGGGAGTTAATCTCCCAGATGACGCGGTCATTGACAGAATCCTTCAGTCGCTTCC
Source organism: Triticum urartu (assembly GCF_003073215.2). Classification (NCBI taxonomy): domain Eukaryota; kingdom Viridiplantae; phylum Streptophyta; class Magnoliopsida; order Poales; family Poaceae; genus Triticum; species Triticum urartu. The sequence goes on from NC_053024.1 coordinate 45,219,858, forward strand.
ACCGAGCTAGAAGAGCTTTGTGATGAACTTCAATATGCAGGGGATGGAAAAGACCATTCCTGAAGTATTTGCAATGCTGAAATCAGCACAGCTAGAAGTCAAAAAGGAACATCAAGTGTTGATGGTGAATAAAACCGTTCAAGAAAGGCAAGGGTAAGAAGAACTTCAAGAAGGACGGCAAGGGAGTTGCCGCGCTCGGTAAGCAAGCTGCCGGGAAGAAGCCAAAGAATGGACCCAAGCCCGAGACTGAGTGCTTTCATTGCAAGGGAAGTGGTCACTGGAAGCGGAACTACCCCAAATACTTAGCGGACAAGAAGGCCGGCATCACAAAAGGTATATGTGTTATACATGTAATTGATGTGTACCTTACCAGTACTCGCAGTAGCTCCTGGGTATTTGATACCGGTGCGGTTGCTCACATTTGTAACTCAAAGCAAGAGCTGCGGGATAAGCGGAGACTGGCGAAGGACGAGGTGACGATGCGCGTCGGGAATGGTTCCAAGGTCGATGTGATCGCCGTCGGCACGCTACCTCTATATTTACCTATGGAATTAGTTTTAAACCTTAATAATTGTTATTTAGTGCCAGCTTTGAGCATGAACATTGTATCAGGATCTCGTTTAATTCGAGATGGCTACTCATTTAAATCCAAGAATAATGGTTGTTCTATTTATATGAGAGATATGTTTTATGGTCATGCTCCGATGGTGAATGGTTTATTCTTAATGAATCTCGAACGTAATGCTACACATATTCATAGTGTGAATACCAAAATATGTAAGGTTGATAATGATAGTCCCACATACTTGTGGCACTGCTGCCTTGGTCACATAGGTGTCAAACGCATGAAGAAGCTCCATGCAGATGGACTTTTAGAGTCTCTTGACTACGAATCATTTGACACGTGCGAACCATGCCTCATGGGTAAAATGATCAAGACTCCGTTCTCAGGAACAATGGAGCGAGCAACCAACTTATTGGAAATCATACATACTGATGTGTGCGGTCCAATGAGTGTTGAGGCTCGCCATGGCTATCGTTATGTTCTCACCCTCACTGATGACTTGAGTAGATATGGGTAAGTCTACTTAATGAAACACAAGTCTGAGACCTTTGAAAACTTCAAGGAATTTCAGAGTGAGGTTGAGAATCAAAGTGACAGGAAAATCAAATTCTTGCGATCAGATCATGGGGGAGAATACTTGAGTCACGAATTTGGCACACACTTAAGAAAATGTGGAATATTTTCACAACTCACGCCGCCTGGAACACCTCAGCATAATGGTGTGTCCGAACATCATAATCTCACTCTATTAGATATGGTGCGATCTATGATGTCTCTTACCGATTTACCGCTATCATTTTGGGGCTATGCTTTAGAGACTGCCGCATTCACTTTAAATAGGGCTCCGTCGAAATCCGTTGAGACGACATCGTATGAATTATGGTCTGGGAAGAAACCTAAGCTGTCGTTTCTAAAAGTTTGGGGATGCGATGCTTATGTCAAGAAACTTTAACCTGAAAAGCTCGAACCCAAGTTGGAAAAATGCGTCTTCATAGGATACCCTAAAGAAACTATTGGGTATACCTTCTACCTCAGATCCGAAGGCAAGATCTTTGTTGCCAAGAATGGGTCCTTTCTAGAGAAAGAGTTTCTCTCGAAAGAAATAAGTGGGAGGAAGGTAGAACTTGATGAAGAATTACCTCTTGAACCGGTAAGTGGCGCAGCTCAAGAAAATGTTCCTGAGGTGCCTGCACCGACTAGAGAGGAAGTTGATGATGATGATCATGAAACTTCAGATCAAGTTACTACTGAACTTCATAGGTCCACAAGGACACGTTCCGCACCAGAGTGGTACGGTAAACCTGTCTTGGAAATCATGTTGTTAGACAATGGTGAACCTTCGAACTATGAAGAAGCGATGGCGGGCCCAGATTCTGACAAATGGCTGGAAGACATGAAATCCGAGATAGGATCCATATATGAAAACGAAGTATGGACTTTGACTGACTTGCCCGTTGATCGGCGAACCATAGAAAATAAATGGATCTTTAAGAAGAAGATAGACGCGGATGGTAATGTGACCATCTATAAAGCTCAGCTTGTCGCTAAGGGTTATCGACAAGTTCAAGGGGTTGACTACGATGAGACTTTCTCACCCGTAGCGAAGCTGAAGTCCGTCCGAATCATGTTAGAAATTGCCGCATTCTATGATTATGAGATATGGCAAATGGACGTCAAAACGGCATTCCTTAATGGTTTCCTTAAGGAAGAATTGTATATGATGTAGCCGGAAGGTTTTGTCGATCCTAAGAATGCTGACAAGGTGTGCAAGCTCCAACGTTCGATTTATGGGCTGGTGCAAGCATCTCGGAGTTGGAACATTCGCTTTGATGAGATGATCAAAGCGTTTGGGTTTATGCAGACTTATGGAGAAGCCTGCGTTTACAAGAAAGTGAGTGGGAGCTCTGTAGAATTTCTCATATTATATGTAGATGACATACTTTTGATGGGAAATGATATAGAACTTTTGGACAACATTAAGGCCTACTTGAATAAGAGTTTTTCAATGAAGGACCTTGGAGAAGCTGCTTATATATTAGGCATCAAGATCTATAGAGATAGATCAAGACGCCTCATAGGTCTTTCACAAAGCACATACCTTGATAAGATATTGAAGAAGTTCAATATGGATCAGTCTAAGAAGGGGTTCTTGCCTGTGCTGCAAGGTGTGAAATTGAGCACAGCTCAATGCCCGACCACGGCAGAAGATATAGAAGAGATGAGTGTCATCCCCTATGCCTCAGCCATAGGGTCTATTATGTATGCCATGCTATGTACCAGACCTGATGTAAACCTTGCCGTAAGTTTGGTAGGAAGGTACCAAAGCAATCCCGGCAAGGAACACTGGACAGCGGTCAAGAATATCCTGAAGTACCTGAAAAGGACTAAGGACATGTTTCTCGTTTATGGAGGTGACAAAGAGCTCGTCGTAAAGGGTTACGTCGACGCTAGCTTCGACACAGATCTGGATGACTCTAAGTCACAAACCGGATACATGTATATTTTGAATGGTGGGGCAGTAAGCTGGTGCACTTGCAAGCAAAGCGTTGTGGTGGGATCTACATGTGAAGCGGAGTACATGGCAGCCTCGGAGGCAGCACGAAGCAGTCTGGGTGAAGGAGTTCATTACCGACCTATTAGTCATACCCAATGCGTCTGGGCCGATGACTCTTCTGTGACAACACTGGAGCTATTGCCCTTGCCAAGGAGCCAAGGTTTCACAGGAAGACCAGGCATATCAAGCGTCGCTTCAACTCCATTCGTGAAAGTGTTCAAAATGGAGACAAAGAAATTTGTAAAGTACATACGGACCTGAATGTAGCAGATCCATTGACTAAACCTCTCCCTAGAGAAAAACATGATCAACACCAGAATTCCATGGGTGTTCGATTCATCACAATGTAACTAGATGATTGACTCTAGTGCAAGTAGGAGACTGTTGGAAATATGCCCTAGAGGCAATAATAAAATGATTATTATATTTCCTTTTCATGATAATTGTCTATTATTCATGCTATAATTGTATTATCCGGAAATCGTAATACATGTGTGAATACATAGACCACAATGTGTCCCTAGTGAGCCTCTAGTTGACTAGCTCGTTGATCAACAGATAGTCATGGTTTCCTGGCTATAGACATGGGGATGTCATTGATAACGGGATCACATCATTAGGAGAATGATGTGATGGACAAGACCCAATCCTAAGCTTAGCTCAAAGATCGTGTAGTTCGTTTGCTGTAGCTTTTCTGAATGTCAAGTATCATTTCCTTAGACAATGAGATTGTGCAACTCCCGGATACCGTAGCAGTGCTTCGGGTGTGCCAAACGTCACAACGTAACTGGGTGACTATAAAGGTACATTACAGGTGTCTCCGAAAGTGTCTGTTGGGTTGGCACGAATCGAGACTGGGATTTGTCACTCCGTATGACGGAGAGGTATCTCTGGGCCCACTCGGTAATGCATCATCATAATGAGCTCAAAGTGATCAAGTGGTTGATCACGGGATCATGCATTACGGTACGAGTAAAGTGACTTGCCGGTAACGAGAATGAACAAGGTATTGGGATACCGACGATCGAGTCTCGGGCAAGTAACATACCGATTGACAAAGGGAATTGTATACGGGGTTGCTTGAATCCTCGACATCGTGGTTCATCCGATGAGATCATCGAGGATCATGTGGGAGCCAACATGGGTATCCAGATCCCGCTGTTGGTTATTGGCCGGAGAGTCGTCTCGGTCATGTCTACGTGTCTCCCGAACCCGTAGGGTCTACACACTTAAGGTTCGGTGACGCTAGGGTTGTAGAGATATGAGTATGCAGTAATCCGAAAGTTGTTCACAGTCTCGGATGAGATCCTTGATGTCACGAGGAGTTCCGGAATGGTCCGAAGGTGAAGAATTATATATAGGAAGTGTAGTTTCGGCCATCGGGAAGGATTCGGGGTCACCGGTATTGTATCGGGACCACCGGATGGGTCAGGTCCACCGGGTGGGGCCACCCATCCCGGAGGGCCCATGGGCTGAAGTGGGGAGGGGAACTAGCCCATAGTGGGCTGGTGTGCCCTCCCCCTTGGGCCCCCCTGCGCCTAGGGTTGGAAACCCTAGGGTGGGGGGCGCCTCCACTTGCCTTGGGGGGCACTCCAACCCCCCTTGGCCGCTGCCCCCCTTGGGAGATCCCATCTCCAGGGCCGGCGCCCCCCCCAGGGGGCCTATATAAAGGGGGGAGGGAGGGCAGCCGCACCTCAAGTCTTGGCGCCTCCCTCTCCCCTGCTACACCTGTCCCTCTCGCAGAAGCTCGGCGAAGCCCTGCTGCGATTGTTGCTGCATCCACCACCACGCCGTCGTGCTGCTAGATCTTCATCAACCTCTCCTTCCCCCTTGCTGGATCAAGAAGGAGGAGACGTCATCCGCTCCGTACGTGTGTTGAACGCGGAGGTGCCGTCCGTTCAGCACCTGGTCATCGGTGATTTGGATCACGGTGAGTATGACTCCATCATCCCCGTTCTCTTGAACGCTTCCGCTCGCGATCTACAAGGGTATGTAGATGCACTCTCCTCTCGTTGCTAGTTGACTCCATAGATTGATCTTGGTGAAACATAGGAAAAAATTTTGTTTTCTGCAACATTCCCCAACAATACATAGGTCATCCATGCATATCATATTTTGTTGCATTTCCGTTCCGCAATCCTCGAAATCCTAAGCAACTCAAGGACCCTCGGAGAGAGAGTTGGGGGTTTCCCGGTTTTCATATTTGATATTTATCAAATAATGAAACGAGGATTTTGATTTTAATTATTTTTCTCTCCGAAAAATATTTCGCATTAAAATATGAGAGAGGAGATAATATGACTTCTCCAAAATAATTGAAATATTGGAGGAAAATATTAAAATCTTGTATTTGATTTTTATTTGAGTTTATTTGGATTTTATTGCATTAGAAAAATTGCACGTTTTCAAAAGTGCATTTTAGGGCCAAGAAAATGTTCATCTCATTCTAAATATTTTATTTAGACGGTGAAAATTTATTTTGGCATTTTTAGATTTTTATTTTATTTTCTAGGATTTTATCTCTGTCGGCGAAATTGTTTTTTTTAACTCCCCGCGACGACTGGGCCGAACCCAGCCGGGCCGCAGGCCCAAGTCGCCGCCGCCGCCGACTCGGACAAGAGTCCGAGCCAGAGTCCGCCTCCGCCGCCGCGCCTTACCCCCTCCCCTAAGTCGTCGCTCCCCTCCTATATATACGCGTCAACCACCCCCCCCCACCACCACCACACCGCCCCACCGCCGCCGAGCCCCGCCGCCGCCGCAACCGCCCGCGCCGCCTGCCACCCGCACCGCCGCCGAGCCCCGCCGCCCCGCCACCCAAATCCTCCCTTGGTGGAGGTACCGCGCCAGATCCCGAGCCGCCGGTTTTTTTAAAACCGTTTGGTTTCTTTTTTTTAGAAACCCTAGTTCATTTTTTTAGATCGGTTCGCCAGTTTTTCTCGGTTCTTCTATTTAGCGGACGTTCGTCCGTACGTTTGTTTTAACGAACGGTTTTCTCCCGTTAGCTACAGTTAACGAACGCTCGTTCGTTAGTCTGTTCGTCAGTTTTCTTTTTGTTGGATTTATCCGCGATTATTTTCGATCGCGATTTCAGATCTGATCTTAGTTTCTGTTTGTCTTTCCGCTCGTTAGTCGGAATCAGGCGATTCAAGCGCCTTGATCTTCGTCTCGAGACCCTCTTTCTCTTTAACCAACTTGCACAAGTTTTTGCTACTATAAAATTTGACCTAGGTCCAGATTAGTAAACGGATCTTGTTTCTTTCGCCGTTTGAGTTTCGTTGCTCCGTTTGATTTGATTCTTTTTGCTAACCGGAGTTCTTAAGTTGGACTTTCTGGTCAACCTCTCTTATTTGAGTTTTGCTTGTGCATCTTTGCTTGTTGCTTATGTATGTTATTGTTTGTTTGCGATAGAACACCCGAAGTGCGAAGCATGTTACTACGAGTCTCTAGGTTTCGCGGATCGGCAGCAAGGCAAGTAACACATTGATCATACCTTTTTTATACCCAGTTTTTATGCATTAGTTCCAATCCTCAAACATTGCATGATTAGGATGTCATTAACTTGCGGGTTGGAAGTAGTTATTGAGGTAGAACCTATTGCCCTGTTACTATCAAACCCTTGGGAGTTACTTCTACGCGTTCCTCATATTACTATGCTATGCTATGCTCGTAGACGTGGTTTGGGTTTGAGTGAAATCCATGACAGATGTGAGATTGTTAATTAATGGTTCAACTTAAGGTGGCAACTTAAATTAACATCTGGGCGGACTGAGGCACCTGGGGAACCCAGTGTTGTCTGTTTTTTTTTGGAAATCCCGGGGTACCCATGTGATCTTCTTATGGACCGCCACCCAGGCTCAAAGGGAACTGAGATGATTCATGCTAGAAACTTCCGTGTGCAGCCACAAGCTATTATGGGCTCTAGCATAGTTGAGTAAGTTACGTGAAGCTCTTGAAGAGGTATATCAGCAGGTAGTGGGTTTTGTAGGTTTGGTATGGTCTACCTTGAGTAAAGAGTTAATGTTTCTGAAAGACTGTGTCTCGGTCATCCGTTTCTCAAACATCATGTAGTGCGAGAAATCCAACGGAGGCGATCGAGTCTTGTGGGGAAAAGTGTGCAAACCTCTGCAGAGTGTAAAATCTAATCATGGTTAGCCGTGTCCCCGGTTGTGGACAATCTTGAGTATCTAGTACTTGAGTTATCACATGTATCTCATCACTCTTAATTAATATTGTTGGGTTGTTAACTACTTTAATTTGGGATTGAGTTGGGGTTACCTTCTCAATATTGTTCAACTACCATGATAGTTAAATTAAAATATATTCCTTTGTTGTAGGGAAAATTAGCTTTTCGCAAAAATATAACCATAGAGCTTTAGACCGGCTAAATATGCATGTAGTGATAGCATTATTCTGTTCTTGCTCTACTGTGTTACTTTGCCAGCATATTCCATGTGTTGACCCGTTCTCGGGCTGCAACGTATTATGTTGTAGACTTTTCAGACGAGGAGTAAGGTTCGTTAGGTCGCTGTCGTGCAGCTCAGCTATGCCGTTAGAGTTGATGGACTCACTTTATCTTCCAAGCCTTCCGTTGTTATCGCATTAGATGGCCTTAAGCCATATTATTGTAATAAGTTATCTCTTGAGACTTTTCGATGTAATAAGTGTGTGATTGCTACTCTTCTATAAATTCTCGAGTACTGTGTGTGTCAGCATTACCGATCCAGGGATGACACTGAAGCACAGAGACTTGACCATCTGAGGTCGGGTCGCTACACACACATGATTCAGAAATTAATAGAACTAGTCGTCAACCCGTGCAACTGCACGGGTTAGTTATTTAGGAAATGCTTAGGGAATTGTGGAAACATCGGCTATACGTGGAGAAATGGAATTAATTACAAATCTAGATACTTTTGGTTAAGCTCTTGAAAGTGTAATAGTTAAAGGATGACAATTTGTTCTGGTAACCATACATGTGATATATCCAAGACTTACTCTATTTTTGAACCCTCCCAAGTATATATTTAAAATATAGATACAATTGGGGGAACACCAAATATTCCAAATCAAACCAATAAACGAAAATGCTCTATACTTTCTTAAATTTGGAGCATAAGTATTTGAATGATATAGAGATTAGTATGGTCTATAAAATCATGCTATTATGCCAAACTAACTAAACATGAACCCATTGTACGTTCAAAATCACATGATGTCTTCCTGCATACTCACTCTATATTAACCAAGTGGAATTGTTGGAAGATAGCATGTCTGTGTTTTCATCCAAATAAATTTACTCATGTACACTATTGCACCTTCAAAAGTTGTAACTATGAAAAGAAATAAGGATAACAAAATGGATACAATATTCTCCGGGACTGAATTCATTTATCAAAAGATTTAGTACAAAATAAAAATATACACAAACTTTGAAGACAGTTATCCACATGCATCACCTATTCTCTCAATCCACCGGGCAACTAAACTATTAGTATAAACTCAGTGATCAAGTGAATTGCAAAGTTTTTTTTGGGAAACATCAATAATGAATTGAAAATGTAATAGTAATTTGAGAAATATTTTTTTCGTCTCAACATCCACTCAGACGCATGTAACATTTAGTCAGAAGAGGAAACAAAATTTCTTGAATGTACCAAATATGTTTGAGTAAGGATAAATGCCACCTTCCTTTGTAATTTCAAGATATAGCTGTATAAATATACACAAAATAAAAGCATACCAAGAAACTCCTCAGGGGATAAAACTTGTTAGAGCAATAACTTCTGTCGACTTGTCGCTATTCTGGGTTTGTGATGCGATGTTGATGATTCCTGCCAACCAAGGTAATTCGTAGTTGTGAAGTAATTACTGAGAATGAGAAAGGTAATTAGTGCTTAGTGGCTAGGTAGACAGTACCAGCGTGATGACCTGATTTCATGTAGATTTCGTGCCTTTCCTGATTCATGATTGACCCAGAGTGCATGGGGAAATCTGCTTAGCGCCATCGAATATCTTCCCGCACACGTGTGCTTGCTGGCTCCACGCCTCAACCTCACGTTGTCTCATGGGGCATGGACCATACTATTTGCCTTCTGCTGGCCAGGGATGGCGATGCACTACATCGCTGACACTCCTATCTAGGCGACCATGGCAACTAACGTCGCCTTCACAGAGTGCTACGTCTCCCACCATGTACTCCCTCTGTTTTTATTTACTCCGCATATTAGAGTTGACTAAAGTCCTAAAGTTTGACCAAGTTTATAGAAAAGAATATAAATATTTATCATAACAAATCTATATGATGTGGAAGTATATTCAATAATAAATCTAGTGGTATTGATTTGTTATTGTATATGTTAATATTTTTGTCTACAAAGTTTGTCAAAGTTTAGAAAGCTTGACTTTGATCAAAACTAATATGCGGAGTAAATAAAAACGGAGGGAGTACGTGAAGCCATGCATCATGCTATCCGTGTTCGCATCTGCTGCTCATGTCCAGCGTACCATGGCAACAAAGACGCCTGCACAGATTACTACTTCTCCTACTATGTACGTGAAGCCATACATTATCATGTTTTTCTTCACATCTGCCGCAAAGGAGAGCAAGGAGATTTCAGAAAGAGAAGAACACGTCTGTAGCCACGATCGAGCTAGTCCATCTCCTCGTCATAGGTCTACCGTACCATCCGGAGCGTCAGGAAGGAGTCCACCACATCGGCGGCAGCGGCGTGGGATTGCGGCGGCATCATGGGATGGCGGCCGCGATGGCGCAGAATGGAGGGCCGGCGGCGAGAATTGCAAGAGATTTTTTGTAGAGTTTTTTTAGAGGTTGCTAGACAGATTTATTTTGTGAACATGGGATAGTTTTTTTTTCTAGTTGTGAACGTGGGATAGAATGTGTGGACTCCTTGATGCACTTACATCTCTCACGGCTGTAGATTTTGTTTTTTTAGCTGTGCACGTGGGATTGGTTGTGAGGACTCTTTGAGGAACTTTTTTTCTTTTTAGTTGTGAACGTGCTATAGATTTTGATGACTCTTTGAGGCACTTCATCCCACGGCTGTAAATTTATAATTTCCAGATCTAACGGACAATTTATTATCTTTTCTTAAATTAACGTGGAGCCTCGATTGGTCCTTCCAATTAGTAAATATAAGATACTCTATGTGCTTCACTTATATCTTTTGAGTTATATAGTTTTGCTCTAGTGCTTCACTTATATCTTTTAGAGCACGGTGGTGGATTTGTTTTATAGAAACTATTGATCTCTCATGCTTCACTTAGATTATTTTGAGAGTCTTGAATAGCATGGAAGTTTTCTTAAATAATCCTCTATGCTAGGTATACAAGATTAATAATAAAATTCTCTTACGAGTGTGTTCAATACTATGAGAAGTTTGATGCTTGATAATTGTTTTGAGATATGGACATGGTGATATTAGAGTCATGCTAGTTGAGTAGTTGTGAATTTGAGAAATACTTGTGTTAAAGTTTGTGATTCCCGTAGCATGCACGTATGGTGAACCGTTATGTGATGAAGTCGGAGCATGATTTATTTATTGGCTGTCTTCCTTATGAGTGGGGGTTGGGGACGAGCGATGGTCTTTTCCTACCAATCTATCCCCCTAGGAGCATGCGCGTAATACTTTGCTTTGATAACTTGTAGATTTTTGCAATAAGCATATGAGTTCTTTATGACTAATGTTGAGTCCATGGATTATACGCACTCTCACCCTTCCATCATTGCTAGCCTCTCTAATACCGCGCACCTTTCGCCGGTATCATACACCCACCATATATCTTCCTCAAAACAGCCACCATACCTACCTATCATGGCATTTCCATAGCCATTCCGAGATATATTTCCATGCAACTTTCCACCGTTCCGTTTATTGTGACACACTCCATCATCGTCATATTTCTTTGCATGATCATGTAGTTGACATCGTATTTGTGGCAAAGCCACCATCCATAATTCTTTCATACATGTCACTCTTGATTCATTCCCTATCCCGGTACACCGCCGGAGGCATTCACATAGAGTCATATTTTGTTCTAAGTATCGAGTAGTAATTCTTGAGTTGTAAGAAAATAAAAGTGTGATGATAATCATTATTAGAGCATTGTCCCAAGTGAGGAAAGGATGATGGAGACTATAATTCCCCCACAAGTCGGGATGAGACTCTGGACGAAAAATAAAATAAAATAAAAAGAGGCCAATGAAGCCCAAAAAAAGAGGCCATAAAAAAAGAGAAAAGACCCAAAAAAATTAGAGAAAAAGAGAGAAGGGACAATGTTACTATCTTTTTACCACACTTGTGCTTCAAAGTAGAACCATGATCTTCATGATAGAGAGTCTCCTATGTTGTCACTTTCATATATACTAGTGGGAATATTTCATTATAGAACTTGACTTGTATATTCCAATGATGGGCTTCCTCAAAATGCCATAGGTCTTCGTGAGAAAGCGAGTTGGATGCACACCCACTTAGTTTCTTTTTTTGAGCTTTCATATACTTATAGCTCTAGTGCATACTTTGCATGGAAATCCGTACTCACTCACATTGACATCTATTGATGGGCATCTCCATAGCCCGTTGATACGCCTAGTTGATGTGAGACTATCTTCTCCTTTTTGTCTCCTCCACAACTACCATTCTATTCCACCTAAAGTGCTATGTCCATGGCTCACGCTCATGTATTGCGTGAAGATTGAAAAAGTTTAAAAATGTCAAAAGTCTGAAACAATTCTTTGGCTTGTCATCGGGGTTGTGCATGATTTAAATACTTTGTGTGGTGAAGATAGAGCATAGCCAGACTATATGATTTTGTAGGGATAACTTTCTTTGGCCATGTTATTTTGAGAAGACATAATTGCTTAGTTAGTATGCTTGAAGTATTATTATTTTTATGTCAATACTAAACTTTTGTCTTGAATCTTTCGGATCTGAATATTCATACCACAATTAAGAAGAATTACATTGAAAATATGCCAAGTAGCATTCCACATCAAAAATTTTGTTTTTATCATTTACATACTCGAGGACGAGCGGGAATTAAGCTTGGGGATGCTTGATACGTCTCCAACGTATCTATAATTTTTGATTGCTCCATGCTATATTATCTACTATTTTGGACATTATTGGCTTTATTATCCACTTTTATATTATTTTTGGGACTAACCTATTAATCGGAGGCCCAACCTAGAATTGTTGTTTTTTGCCTATTTTAGGGTTTCGAAGAAAAGGAATATCAAACGGAGTCCAAACGGAATGAAACCTTCGGGGACGTGATTTTCTCACCGAACATGATCCAGGAGACTTGGACCCTACGTCAACCAACCGATAGGGAAGCCATGAGGTAGAGGGGTGCGCCTATCCCCCCCCCACGCGAGCCCTCCACCCTCATGGGCCCCTTGTTGCTCCACCGACGTACTTCTTCCTCCTATATATACCTACGTACCCCCAAACGATCAGATACGAAGCCAAACCCCTAATTCCACCGTTGTAACTTTCTGTATCCACGAGATCCCATCTTGGAGCCTATTCCGGAGCTCCGCCGGAGGGTGCATCGATCACGGAGGGCTTCTACATCAACACCATAGACTCTTTGATGAAGTGTGAGTAGTTTACCTCAGACCTTCGGGTCTATATTTATTAGCTAGATGGCTTCTTCTCTCTTTTTGGATCTCAATACAAAGTTCTCCCCCTCTCTTGTGGAGATCTATTCGATGTAATCTTATTTTGCGGTGTGTTTGTTGAGACCGATGAATTGTGGGTTTATGATCAAGTTTATCTATGAACAATATTTGAATCTTCTATGAATTCTTTCATGTATGATTGTTTATCTTTACAAGTCTCTTCGAATTACCAGTTTGGTTTGGCCTACTAGATTGATCTTTCTTGCAATGGGAGAAGTGCTTAGCTTTGGGTTCAATCTTGCGGTGTACTTTCCTAGTGACAGTAGGGGCAGCAAGGCATGTATTGTATTGTTGCCATCGAGGACAACAAGATGGGGTTTTTTTGTCATATTGCATGATTTTATCCCTCTACATCATGTCGTCTTGCTTAAGGCGTTACTCTGTTCTTATGAACTTAATACTCAGATGCATGCTGGATAGCAGTCGATGTGTGGAGTAATAGTAGTAGATGCAGGCAGGAGTCGGTCTACTTGTCTTGGACGTGATGCCTATGTTGGGGAACGTAGTAATTTCAAAAAAAATCCTACGCACACACAGGATCATGGTGATGCATAGCAACGAGAGGGTAGAGTCTTGTCTACATACCCTCGTAGACCGTTCGCGGAAGCGTTATATCAACGCGGTTGATGTAGTCGTACATCTTCACGATCCGACCGATCCAAGTACCGAAAGCACGGCACCTCTGAGTTTTGCACACGTTCGGCTCCGTGACGTCCTCACCTTCTCGATCCAGCAAGAGGGGCGAAGTAGTAGATGAGTTCCGGCAGCACGACGGCGTGGTGACGGTGTTGGTGAAGAACAATCTCCGCAGGGCTTCGCCTAAGCACTACGAAAATTATGATGGAGGATAAACTAGAGGGGACGGGGTAGCCGGCACACGACTTGGTGTTTCTTGATGTCTTGGGTGCTAGCCCTACCCCTCTATTTATATGTTGAGCCTTGGGGTCGAAACTTGGAGTAAAAGCCTCCACAAAGTCGGTTTCACCTGAAAGGCAAGAGTCCTTCTCGGACTCCGGGGCCAGAAGCCAGGGTTCCCGGGGTCTGGACCCAAACGCCAGGGTTCCCGGCGTCTGGACCCAAACGACAGGGACCCTGGCATCTGGCCCCTGGACTCCGCAAAACTTCCTTTTGCGCTTTCCAAAAACCTTGTGCGCTGTCCCCTTTGGCCCAAATAAAGTGTTCTCGTACCCAAACATTTCGGGAAACATCCGGAACCCTTTCGGGTGAATTCCAGAACCCTTCCGAAGACCAAACACTATTATTCTATATATAAAACTTTATCTCCGGACCATTCTGGAGTTCCTCGTCATGTTCGTGATCTTATCCTGAACTCCGAACAACATTGGTTACCAACATACATAACTCATAGTATTATATCGTCAACGAACGTTAAGCGTGTGGACCCTACGGGTTCGAGAACTATGTAGACATGACCGAGACACCTCTCTGGTCAATAACCAATAGCGAGACCTGGATGCCCATATTGGCTCCTACATATTCTACGAAGATCTTTATCGGTCAGACCGCATAACAACAAACATTGTTCCGTTTGTCATCGTATGTTACTTGCCCGAGATTTGATCGTCGGTATCTCAATACCTAGTTCAATCTCGTTACCGGCAAGTCTCTTTACTCGTTCCGTAATACATCATCTCGCAACTAACTCATTAGTTGTAATGCTTGCAAGTCTTATAGTGATGTGTATTACCGAGTGGGCCCAAAGATACCTCTCCGACAATCGGAGTGACAAATCCTAATCTCGAAATACGCCATCCCAACAAGTACCTTCGGAGACACCTGTAGAGCACCTTTATAATCACCCAGTTACGTTGTGACGTTTGGTAGCACACAAAGTGTTCCTCTGGTAAACATGAGTTGCATAATCTCATAGTCATAGGAACATGTATAAGTCATGAATAAAGCAATAGCAACAAACTAAACGATCAAGTGCTAAGCTAACGGAATGGGTCAAGTCAATCACATCATTCTCCTAATGATGTGATCCCGTTAATCAAATGTCAACTCATGTCTATGGTTAGGAAACTTAAACATCTTTGATCAACGAGCTAGTCAAGTAGAGGCATACGAGTGACACTCTGTTTGTCTATGTATTCACACATGTATTATGTTTCCGGTTAATACAATTCTAGGATGAATAATAAACATTTATCATGAAATAAGGAAATAAATAATAACTTTATTATTGCCTCTAGGGCATATTTCCTTCAGTCTCCCACTTGCACTAGAGTCAATAATCTAGATCACATCGCCATGTGATTTAACATCAATAGTTCACATCACCATGTGATTAACACCCATAGTTCACATCGTCATGTGACCAACACCCAAAGGGTTTACTAGAGTCAATAATCTAGTTCACATCGCTATGTGATTAACACCCAAAGAGTACTAAGGTGTGATCATGTTTTGCTTGTGAGAGAAGTTTAGTCAATGGGTCTGCAATATTCAGATCCGTATGTATTTTGCAAATTTCTATGTCAACAATGCTCTGCACGGAGCTAATCTAGCTAATTGCTCCCACTTTCAATATGTATCCAGATTGAGACTTAGAGTCATCTGGATTAGTGTCAAAATTTGCATCGACGTAATGTTTTACGACGAACCTTTTTGTCACTTCCATAATTGAGAAACATATCCTTATTTCACTAAGTATAGTTTTGTCCGCTGTCTAGTGATCTACTCCTAGGTCACTATTGTACTCCCTTGCCAAAAATAGTGTAGGGTATACAATAGATCTGGTAGATAGCATGGCGTATTTTATAGAACCTATGGCCAAGGCATAGGGAATGACTTTCATTCTCTTTCTATCTTCTGTCGTGGTCGGGCTTTGAGTCTTACTCAGTTTCCCACCTTGTAACATAGGCAATAACTCTTTCTTTGACTGTTCCATTTTGAACTACTTCAAAATCTTGTCAAGGTATGTACTAGTTGAAAAACTTATCAAGCATCTTGATATATCTCTATAGATCTTGATGCTCAATATGTAAGCAGCTTCACCGAGGTCTTTCTTTGACAAACTCCTTTCAAACATTCCGTTATGCTTTGCAGAATAATTCTACATCATCTCCGATCAACAATATGTCATTCACATATACTTATCAGAAATGTTGTAGTGCTCCCACTCACTTTCTTGTAAATACAGGCTTCACCGCAAGTCTGTATAAAACTATATGCTTTGATCAACTTATCAAAGCGTATATTCCAACTCCGAGATGCTTGCACCAGTCCATAGATGGATCGCTGGAGCTTGCATGTTTTGTTAGCACCTTTAGGATTGACAAAACCTTCTGGTTGCATCATATACAACTCTTCTTTAATAAATCCATTAGGGAATGCAGTTTTGTTTATCCATTTGCATAAAATGCGGCAATTGCTAACATGATTCGGACAGACTTAAGCATAGATACGAGTGAGAAACTCTCATCGTAGGCAACACCTTGAACTTGTCGAAAACCTTTTGCGACAATTCTAGCTTTGTAGATAGTAACACTACTATCAGCGTCCGTCTTCCTCTTGAAGATCCATTTAATCTCAATGGCTTGCCGATCATTGGGCAAGTCAATCAAAGTCCATACTTTGTTCTCATACATGTATCTCATCTCAGATTTCATGGCCTCAAGCCATTTCATGGAATCTGGGCTCATCATCGCTTCCTCATAGTTTGTAGGTTCGTCATGGTCAAGTAACATGGCCTCCAGAACAGGATTACCGTACCACTCTGGTGCGGATCTCACTCTGGTTTGCCTACGGGGTTCGGTAGTAACTTGATCTGAAGTTACATGATCATCATCATTAGCTTCCTCACTAATTGGTGTAGTAGTCACAGGAATAGATTTCTGTGATGAACTACTTTCCAATAAGGGAGAAGGTACAGTTACCTCATCAAGTTCTACTTTCCTCCCACTCACATCTTTTGATAGAAACTCCTTCTCTAGAAAGGATCCAATCTCAGCTATGAATATCTTGCCTTCGCATCTGTGATAGAAGGTGTACCCAACATTTTCTTTTGGGTATCCTATAAAGACGCACTTCTCCAATTTGGGTCAGAGCTTATCAGGTTGAAACTTTTTTACATAAGCATTGCAACCTCAAACTTTAAGAAACGATAGCTTAGGTTTCTTGCCAAACCATAGTTCATACGGTGTCGTCTCAATGGATTTAGATGGTGCCCTATTTAACGTGAATGTAGCTATCTCTAATGCATAACCCCAAAACGATAGTGGTAAATCGGTAAGAGACATCATAGATCGCACCATAGCTAAGAAAGTACGGTTATGACGTTCGGACACACCATTACACTATGGTGGTCCAGGTGGCGTGAGTAGTGAAACTATTTCACATTGTTTTAACAGAAGGCCAAACTCGTAACTCAAATATTTTACTTCTGCGATCATATCGTAGAAACTTTTATTTTTGTTATGATGATTCTCCACTTCACTCTGAAATTCTTTGAACTTTTCAAATGTTTCAGATTTGTGTTTCATCAAGTAGATATACTCATATCTGCTCAAATCATCTGTGAAGATCAGAAAATAATGATACCTGCCGCGAGCCTCAATATTCATCGGACCACATACATCATTATGTATGATTTCCAACAAATCTGTTGCTCGTTCCATTGTTCCGGAGAACGAAGTCTTAGTCATCTTGCCCATGAGGCATGGTTCGCAAGCATCAACTGATTCATAATCAAGTGATTCCAAAAGCCCATCAGCATGGATTTTCTTCATGCCCTTTACACCAATATGACCTAGACGGAAGTGCCACAAATAAGTTGCACTATCATTATTAACTCTTCATCTTTTGGCTTCAATATTATGAAAATGTGTATCACCACAATCAAGATCCAACAAACCATTTTCATTGGGTGTATGACCACAGAAGGTTTTATTCATGTAAACAGAACAACAATTATTCTCTAACTTACATGAATAACCGTATTGCAATAAACATGATCCAATCATATTCATGCTCAACGCAAACACTAAATAACATTTATTTTAAGTATAACACTAATCCTGAAAGTATAGGGAGTGTGCGATGATGATCATATCAATCTTGGAACCATTTCCAATACACATCGTCACTTCACCCTTAACTAGTCTTTGTTCATTCTGCAACTCCCGTTTTGAGTTACTATTCTTAGCAACTGAACTAGTATCAAATACTGAGGGGTTGCTATAAACACTAGTAAAGTACACATCAATAACATGTATATCAAATATACCTATGTTCACTTTGCCATAATTCTTATCCGCCAATTACTTGGGGTACTTCCGCTTCCAGTGACCAGTCCCTTTGCAGTAGAAGCACTCAGTTTCTGGCTTAGGTCCAGACATGGGTTTTTTCACTTGAGCAGCAACTTGATTGCTGTTCTTCTTGAAGTTCCCCTTTCTTCCCTTTGTCCCTTTATTTGAAACTAGTGGTTTTCTTTACCATCAACACTTGATGCTTTTCTTGATTTCTACCTTCGTCGATTTGAGCATCACGAAGAGCTTGGGAATTGTTTCCGTTATCCCTTGCATATTATAGTTCATCACAAAGTTCTACTAACTTGGTTATGGTGACTAGAGAATTCTGTCAATCCCTATTTTATCTGGAAGATTAACTCCCACTTGATTCAAGCGATTGTAGTACCCAGACAATCTGAGCACATGCTCACTGCTTGAGCTATTCTCCTCCATCTTTTAGCTATAGAATTTGTTGGAGACTTCATATCTCTCAACTCGGGTATTTGCTTGAAATATTAACTTCAACTCCTGGAACATCTCATATGGTCCATGACGTTCAAAACGTCTTTGAAGTCCCGATTCTAAGCCGTTTAAGCATGGTGCACTAAACTATCAAGTAGTCATCATATTGAGCTAGCCAAACGTTCATAACATCTGCATCCGCTCCTGCAATAGCTTTGTCACCTAGCGGTGCATCAAGGACATAATTCTTCTGTGCAGCAATGAGGATAAACCTTAGATCATAGATCCAATCCGCATTATTGCTACTAACATCTTTCAACTTAGTTTTCTCTAGGAATATATAAATAATAAACGGGGAGCAACATCGCAAGCTATTGATCTACAACATAGATATGCTAATACTACCAGGACTCAGTTCATGATAAATTAAAGTTCAGTTAATCAAATTATTAAAGAACTCCCACTTAGATAGACATCCCTCTAAATCCTCTGAGTGATCACGTGATCCATATCAACCAAACCATGTCTGATCATCACGTGAGATGGAGTAGTTTCAATGGTGAACATCACTATGTTGATCATATCTACTATATGATTCCCGCTCGACCTTTTGGTCTCTGTGTTCCGAGGCCATATCTGTTATATGCTAGGCTTGTCAAGTTTAACCTGAGTATTTCGTGTGTGCAACTGTTTTGCACCCATTGTATTTGAACGTAGAGCCTATCACACCCGATCATCACGTGGTGTCTCAGCACGAAGAACTTTCGCAACGATGCATACTCCGGGAGAACACTTATACCTTGATAATTTAGTGAGAGATCATCTTATAATGCTACCGTCAATCAAAGCAAGATAAGATTCATAAAAAGATAAACATCACATGCAATCAATATAAGTGATATGATATGGCCATCATCATCTTGTGCTTGTGATCTCCATCTCCGAAGCACCGTCATGATCACCATTATCACCGGCGTGACACCTTGATCTCCATTGTAGCATCGTTGTCGTATCACCAACTTATGCTTCTACGACTATCGCTACTGCTTAGTGATAAAGTAAAGCATTACAGCGCAATTGCATTGCATACAATAAAGCGACAACCATATGGCTCCTGCCAGTTGCCGATAACTCGGTTACAAAACATGATCATCTCATACAATAAAATTTAGCATCATGCCTTGACCATATCACATCACAACATGCCTTGCAAAAACAAGTTAGACGTCCTCTACTTTGTTGTTGCAAGTTTTACGTGGCTGCTACGGGCTAAGCAAGAACCGTTCTTACCTACGCATCAAAACCACAATGATAGTTCGTCAAGTTAGTGATGTTTGAACCTTCTCAAGGACCGTGCGTAGCCACACTTGGTTCAACTAAAGTTGGAGAAACTGACACCCGCCAGCCACCTATGTGCAAAGCACGTCAGTAGAACCAGTCTCGCGTAAGCGTACGCGTAATGTCGGTCCGGGCCGCTTCATCCAACAATACAGCCGAACCAAAGTATGACATGCTGGTAAGCAGTATGACTTCTATCGCGCACAACTCACTTGTGTTCTACTCGTGCATATAACATCTACGCATAAAACCAGGCACAGATGCCACTGTTGGGGAACGTAGTAATTTCAAAAAATTTCCTACGCACACACAGGATCATGGTGATGCATCAACAAGAGGGGAGAGTGTTGTCTACGTACCCTCGTAGACCGTTCGTGGAAGCATTATATCAACGCGGTTTATGTAGTCGTACGTCTTCATGATCCGACCGATCCAACTACCGAAAGCACGGCACCTCCGAGTTCTGCACACGTTCGTCTCGGTGACGTCCTCACCTTCTCGATCCAGCAAGAGGGGCGAAGTACTAGATGAGTTTCGGCAACACGACGGCGTGGTGACGGTATTGTTGAAAAACAATCTCCGCAGGGCTTCGCCTAAGCACTACGAAAACTATGACGGAGGTTAAACTAGAGGGGACGGGGTAGCCAGCACACGGCTTGGTGTTTCTTGTTGTCTTGGGTGCTAGCCCTACCCCTCTATTTATATGTTGAGCCTTGGGGTCGAAACTTAGAGTAAAAGCCTCCACAAATTCGGTTTCAGCCGAAAGGCAAGAGTCCTTCTCGGATTCAAGGACCAAACACCAGGGTTCCCGGCGTCTGGCCCCAGACGCCAGGGAACCTGGCGTCTAGCCCCTGGACTCCGAAAAACTTCCTTTTGCACGTTCCAAAACCCTTGTGGACGATACCCTTTGGCCCAAATAATGTGTTCTCATACCCAAACATTTCGGGAAACATCCGGAACCCCTTCCGGTGAATTCCGGAACCCTTCCGGAGACCAAACACTATTATCCCATATATCAAACTTTATCTCCGGACCATTCTGGAGTTCCTCGTCAAGTCCGTGATCTTATCCGGAACTCCGAACAACATTCGGTTACCAACATACATAACTCATAGTACTATATCATCAACGAACGTTAAGCGTGCAGACCCTACGGGTTCAAGAACTATGTAGACATGACTGAGACACCTCTCTAGTCAATAACCAATAGCGGGACCTGGATGCCCATATTGGCTCCTACATATTCTACGAAGATCTTTATCGGTCAGACTGCATAACAACATACGTTGTTCCCTTTGTCATCGGTATGTTACTTGCCCGAGATTCGATCGTCGGTATCTCAATACCTAGTTCAATCTCGTTACCGGCAAGTCTCTTTACTCATTCTGCAATACATCATCTCGCAACTAACTCATTAGTTGCAATGCTTGCAAGGCTTATAGTGATGTGTATTACCGAGTGGGCCCAGAGATACCTCTGCGACAGTCGGAGTGACAAATCCTAATCTCGAAATACGCCAACCCAACAAGTACCTTCGGAGACACCTGTAGAGCACCTTTATAATCACCCAGTTACGTTGTGACGTTTGGTAGCACACAAAGTGTTCCTCCAGTAAACGGGAGTTGCATAATCTCATAGTCATAGGAACATGTATAAGTCATGAAGAAAGCAATAGCGAGAAACTAAACGATCAAGTGCTAAGCTAACGGAATGGGTCAAGTCAATCACATCATTCTCATAATGATGTGATCCCATTAATCAAATGAAAACTCATGTCTATGGTTAGGAAACTTAACCATCTTTGAAGAACGAGCTAGTCAAGTAGAGGCATACTAGTGACACTCTGTTTGTCTATGTATTCACACTTGTATTATGTTTCCGGTTAATACAATTCTAGCATGAATAATAAACATTTATCGTGAAATAAGGAAATAAATAATAACTTTATTATTGCCTCTAGGGCATATTTCCTTCAGCCTATATATATGATCATACCTAGATATTCCCATATAACTATGCTCAATTCTGTCAATTGCTCAATAGTAATTCGTTCACCCACCGTAAAATACCTATGCTTTTGAGAGAAGCCACTAGTGAAACCTATGGCCCCCGGGTCTCTCTTCGTCATATTAATCTTCCAATACTTAGTTATTTTCATTGCTTTTATTTTACTTTGCATCTTTATCATAAAAATACCAAAAATATTATCTTATCGTATCTATCAGATCTCACTCTCGTAAGTGACCGTGTAGGGATTGAAAACCCCTTATCGCGTTGGTCGCGAGGATTTATTTGTCTTGTGTAGGTGCGAGGGACTCGCGTGTAGCCTCCTACTGGATTGATACCTTTGTTCTCAAAAAGTGAGGGAAATACTTACGCTACTTTGCTGCACCACCCTTTCCTCTTCAAGGGAAAACCAACGCAAGTGATCAAGAGGTAGTAAGTATCGGACCAAAGCATTAGCACTTAAGGAATACATGAACTCCTCAAACTATGGTCATCTCCGGTAAGTATCCCGATTATTGTCACTTCGGGGTTAACGGATCATAACACATAATAGGTGACAATAGACTTGCAAGATAGGATCAAGAACTCACATATATTCATGAAAACATAATAGGTTTAGATCTAAAATCATGGCACTCGGGCCCTAGTGTCAAGCATTAAGCATAGCAAAGTCATAGCAACATCAATCTCAGAACATAGTGGATACTAGGGATCAAACCCTAACAAAACTAACTTGATTACATGATAAATCTCATCCAACCCATCACCGTCCAGCAAGCCTACAATGGAATTACTCACGCACGGCGGTGAACATCATGAAATTGGTGATGGAGGAAGGACGATGATGACGATGGTGACGGATTCCCCTCTCCGGAGCCCCAAACGGACTCCAGATTAGCCCTCTCGAGAGAGATTAGGGCTTGGCAGCGGCTCCGTATCGTAAAACACGATGAATCCTTCACTTTGGTTTTTTCTGCCCGAACACGAATATATAGAGTTGGGGTTGAGGTCGGAGGAGCACCATGGGGCCCATGAGGCAGGGGGCGCGCCCAGGGGGGTAGGCGCGCCCCCACCCTCGTGGACAGGGTGTGGACCCCTGGCCTTGATTCTTTCGCCTGTATTTTTTATATATTCCAAAAATAATCTCTATTGATTTTCAGGTCATTCCAAGAACTTTTATTTCTGCACAAAAATAACACCATAGCAATTCTGCTGAAAACAGTGTCAGTCTGGGTTAGTTCCATTCAAATCATGAAAGTTAGAGTCCAAAACAAGGGCAAAAGTGTTTGGAAAAGTAGATACATTGGAGACGTATCAGATAACAACTGGCGAGAGCGGCACAGCAGCTGTCCGTTCTGCAGCGGCGGCCTTAGCCCTGATGGAGGCCGCACAAACCCAGCTCCTGGCGGTTACCGCACAATTTGAATGAAGTTTTTCCGACAACGGTTGGCAACCCACGGCCGAAGAGCTGGCAATCATCGAGAGCGTTCGAGCAACCGTCCGTTCCTCCGCTGCATACCTTGCGACGACGAAGCCCATCCAAGCCCAGATCGCATCCGCCCATGCCCAGCTCGTGGCGGCCTTTTCCAAAGAGATGACAGACGCAGATGGTGAGATGATTGCCGAGTATGGTGCGATGGATGCCATGGAGACCCTTCCACAGGAGACCATCGGGCGCGAGTTGGACATGGAGGCGGCGGCGGATATCGATGAGCACCAGCCGTAGTAGTACTCTTTGTTTTGTTTACTTAAGAGTGTCGGTCTTTAATTTCTTAGAGTAATGTTTAGGTCAGCTAGCTCTGTTTATTTGCTGAACTTGCTTGATTAAGAAGTTAGCCTCCTTTATGTACCCAAATTATGCAATGACGTGGATGACCACTATAACCAGGGAAATTCGAACCAAAATTTTTGACGATCAAACTCAACACACGTGGGTTAAGCTATCTGAATCATTTGTGATGTTCACATATCGTACACAGTTCTGAATAAGGGACCGTGTCTGATGATACTTTGTGCGCTAGTTTTTTCGCTGAAGTGATTCCAAATTTTCGTCTTCTGTGGAAATATCTACCTCCCCGCCCCCTCCCCCTTACTAAAAGCCACATTTCCCCTGTTTCCGCCTTCCTTTCCAAGTTGAAACCTTCACTCCTTGCTTGCAGTGCCGCCTCCTCATCAGCGACCCTCCTTCATGCTGCTCGGCCTCGTCTGCAAGCAGGTAATCCACACCCGACCCCCATCCTCCTCCTCCTTCCACATCCCACATGCCCCACTGCCGGCGCGACCGTGACACCTTCCACCCAAATCACCGACCCCTCCATCAAATAAGCGCGGCCCTAATCCATTGTGACGCAGTATAGCCAGGATCTCAAGGAGCATTTGGCAGCGGAGAAGCAAAATCGCGGCTGCACGCGCGGATGAGGTCGTGATGGCTGCCATTCGTGCAGACCCCCTGATCTTGGAGGAGCACCTTGCCATTTGCTAGGTACGCCGGTTAAGCATGCTCGGTTTACCCATTGCATGTGCTGCTCCTGCCTTTCCTTTACAAATTCTAATGAATTGTGCTATCTAATTTTACCATGCAATCTGTTGCTCTAGTGTATATGTACTATATGTCGTGTGGTGTGGTGCTCACTTATTAACTTTTCTATTAATTAGTTGTCCTCTTCAGTTAACTGTTTGGTTCAATTCTGCAAATGTGATGTTCAATACTTCAGACTGCAATTTTGTATTGTCTTCCATGTGAGAAATAAATCAAATGTTTCTTTACAAAATACATAAGAAACGAATACAATTGCTATATTTCCAAGTTTTCAAGCATGCTTGATTTGGTTGTACATTGTGCAATGTGGTGCTCAGTTAACGTTTGGTTCATTTGTGTTGTGGTGTTTAGTTAACTGTTTGGTTCAATTCTGGAATGTGATGTTCAATAGTTGTGGGTGCATTCTATTATTGTATACCATGTGAGGAATAAATTGAATTTGTCTATAGTAAATACTTAACCTCATGACTAACTACCTTATATGTGTTGTAGGGAAACAATGGGAAGCACCAAGGTTTACAATCGAGGTTAGCACGTGGATGGTCCGTTGTCTAATAGCACATTATTGTGCAATTGCAGGAACCATTCTAATATTTTGGTTTTTAACAATTTGGTCTTGCACATGTAGGTCCTGCTGTCAGAGGTTTTGGCCCACTGTTCGACCCTTTTTGCATATGGGGAAATGAGTTGTCCATGAATATCAATCAAATCAAGAAACTCAGAAAGATTGTTAGGATAAATAAATTAGCGACAAAAACAACAAGATCTTTGTCTACACAATGAACAAGACATCAGTTCACTACAAGATGGTACTAAGTATTATACCTTGCCTTTTTTATTCCTTTGCCCCGTTTCCAATATAGAGAAGATATTTATGCACATCCTTGTTTTCAGGCCTTTCCAAAGCAGTTCACTAATGATTACCTCTCAACCCACCTCTATGGTCAGGAGGCGAGGAAGGTTTTCATACAACACCCACAATTCAATATTGAAGTGTTCCTGAAGAGGACGAAGGACGGACGGTCAATCATCCATAGGCACTGGCCTAAAGTTGCAAAGACCTTCAACATGAATGAAGGCTCAATATTCACCTTCCACTTCAGCAGTTTTCCAGATGAGATGCATCTGTCTATATGCCGTCTATTATGCTAATTTCAAAAGGTTCTATATGTTGCATTTGAAACTTGGTGCTGGTGCAGTTGTGTAATGGGGTAGATGAGTGCTGAAGCTATATCATGTTGTACTCTGATGTATTTCAATTACGAAATTCTTCTTCCTTAATATGTAAATGAAATATATTATGTTCTTAATATGAATGTCAATTAGATTAATAAAGGTATTATTAATAATAGGGAAATTAGCCTGCTAATGGCGAATTAGCCTGCTAATTAGGGTTTTCTATTGCAAACCGTTGTTGAAAAAATACCATGGGTGATGACCTCAGGAAACGCACACAGTTTCTAGGAAAAACCCGTGTTGGATCAATGAACAATCACACACGACTTTCTCTTGAAAACTATTTGTGTTAGGCCACCTTGCGCAAATGTTTACCACATAAAAACTATGTGTGATGGACAGCCTTTGCCACACGGTTTCTTCTACGGACCGTGTGTGATACATTCAATAACGCAAACGATTTAACGGGAAAAATTGTGTGTGATGTACCTATGAACGGAAATGTTTTCCTTGGAGTGACTGTGTGGGATGTACATTCGAACGGAAACGTTTAGCGGGGACTGACTGTGTGGGATGTACTTGCGTCCGGAAACAATTTTGCTGTATAATTGTATTTTTTTAGCTCTATTGTACGTATTTCCGTATTTGAGCGCTCGCCAGTCGCACACGACCTCATTTTGTTGAGCGTGTGTGCCAAGAGGGCATATCGCCGACGGTTTCTGGATCGTGTGGGAAGGAACCCCTATTACCCACAATCACTTGGCAATGGTTCCAAATGCCGTCGCGGAAATGGGTTAAAAACCGTTTGTATAGGACTGACGCGTACCAGTGATTGTATGAAATTCAATCGCCATGTAATTGCTTTACTTTATCACTAAGCGGTAGCGATAGTCGTAGCAGCAATAGTTGGCGAGACGACAACGATTTTACGATGGAGATCAAAGTGTCAAGCCGGTGGTGATCATGATGGTGCTTTGGAGATGGAGATCAAAGGCACAAGATGATGATGGTCATATCATATCTCTTATTTTGATTGCATGTGATGTTTATCTTTTATGCATCTTATTTTGCTTAGTACGGCGGTAGCATTATAAGATGATCTCTCACTAAATTTCAAGGTATAAGTGTTCTCTCTGAGTATGCACTGTTGCTACAGTTTGTCGTGCCAAGACACCACGTGATGATCGGGTGTGATAAGCTCTACGTTCACATACAATGGGTGCAAGCCAGTTTTGCACACGCGGAATACTCAGGTTAAACTTGACGAGCCTAGCATATGCAGATATGGCCTCGGAACACTGAGACCGAAAGGTCGAATGTGAATCATATAGTAGATATGATCAACATAGTGATGTTCACCATTGACAACTACACCATCTCACGTGATGATCGAACATGGTTTAGTTGATATGGATCACGTGATCATTTAGATTACTAGAGAGATGTCTATCTAAGTGGGAGTCCTGAAGTAATATGATTAATTGAACTTTAATTTATCATAAACTTAGTACCTGATAGTATTTTGCATGTCTATGTTGTTGTAGATCAATGGCCCGTGCTACCGTTCCTTTGAATTTTAATGTGTTCCTAGAGAAAGCTAAGTTGGAAGATGATGGTAGCAACTACACGGACTGGGTTCGTACCTTGAGGATTATCCTCATTGCTGCACAGAAGAATTATGTCCTGGAAGCACCACTAGATGCAAGACCCGTTGCAGGAGCAACTCTGGATGTTATGAACGTCTGGCAAAGCAAAGCTGATGACTACTCGATAGTTCAGTGTGCCATGCTTTACGTCTTAGAACCGGGACTTCAACAACGTTTTGAACGTCATGGAGCATATGAGATGTTCCAGGAGTTGAAGTTAATATTTCAATCAAATGCTCGGATTGAGAGATATGAAGTCTACAATAAGTTCTACAACTACAAGATGGAGAAGAATAGTTCTGTCAGTGAATATATACTCAGAATGTCTGGGTACCACAACCACTTGACTCAACTGGGAGTTAACCTTCCTGATGATAGTGTCATTGACAGAGTTCTTCAATCACAGCCACCAAGCTTCATGATGAACTATAATATGCAAGGGATGGATAAGACAATTCCCGAGCTCTTTGCAATGCTAAAGCCTACGGAGGTAGAAATCAAGAAGGAGCATCAAGTGTTGATGGTTAACAAAACCACTAGTTTCAAGAAGAAGTGCAAAGGGAAGAAGGGGAACTTCACGAAGAGCGGCAAGCAAGTTGATGCTCAAGTGAATAAGCCCAAGTCTGGACCTAAGCCTGAGACTGAGTTCTTCTACTGCAAAGGGACTGGTAACTTGAAGTGGAGCTGCGCCAAGTATTTGGCGGATAAGAAGGATGTCAAAGTGAAAGGTATATTTGATATACATGTTATTGATGTGTACCTTACTAATGCTCATAGTAGCGCCTGGGTATTTGATAATGGTTCTGTTGCTCATATTTGCAACTTGAAATAGGGGCTACGGATTAAACGAAGATTGGCTAAGGACGAGGGACAATGTGTGTGGGAAATGGTTACAAAGTCGATGTGATCGTCGTTGGCACGATACCTCTACATCTACCTTCGGGATTAGTTTTAGACCTAAATAGTTGTTATTTGGTGCCAGCGTTAAGCATGAACATTATATCTGGATCTTGTTTGATGTGAGACGGTTATTCATTTAAATCAAAGAATAATTGTTATTCTATTTATATGAGTAATATCTTTATGGTCATGCACCCTTGATGAGTGGTCTATTTTTGTTGAATCTCGATAGTAGTGATACACATAGTATTGAGGCCAAAAGATACAAGTTTAATATGATAGTGCAACTTATTTATGGCATTGCTGTTTAGGTCATAATGATGTAAAGAGCATGAAGAAACTCCATGCTGATGGACTTTTGGAATCACTTGATGCTTGCGAACCATGCCTCATGGGCAAGATGACTAAGACTCCGTTCTCTGGAGCGAGCAACAGACTTGTTGGAATAATACATACTGATGTACGTGGTCCAATGTGTGTTGACGATCACGGCGGGTTTCGTTATTTTTCACCTTCACTGATGATTTGAGCAGATATGGGTATATCTACTTGATGAAACATAAGGCTAAAACATTTGAAAAGTTCAAAGAATTTCAGAGTGAAGTGGAAAATCATCGTAACAAGCAAATAAAGCTTCTATGATCTGATCGTGGAGGTGAATATTTGAGTTACGAGTTTGGTCTTCATTTGAAACAATGTGAAATAGTTTCACAACTCACGCCACCAGGATCACCACAGCGTAATGGTGTGTCAGAACATTGTAATCGTACTTTATTAGATATGGTGCGATCTATAATGTCTCTTACTGATTTACCGCTATCATTTTGGGGTTATGCTTTAGAGACGGCTACATTCACGTTAAATAGGGCACCATCCAAATCCATTAAGACGACACCATATGAACTGTGGTTTGGCAAGAAACCCAAGTTGTAGTTTCTTAAAGTTTGGGGCTGCGATGGTTATGTGAAAAAACTTCAACTTGATAAGCTCGAACCAAAATCGTAGAAATGTTTCTTCATAGGATACCCAAAGGAGACTGTTGGGTACACCTTCTATCACAGATCCAAAGCAAGATATTCGTTGGTAAGAATGGATCCTTTCTAGAGAAGGAGTTTCTCTCGAAAGAAGTGAGTGGGAGGAATGTAGAACTTGATGAGGTAATTGTACCTTCTCCTGAATTGGAAAGTAGTTCATCACAGAAATCAGTTCCAGTGATTCCTACACCAAAGCTAATGATGATGATCATGGAACTTCTGATCAAGTTACTACCGAACCTCGTAGGTCAACCAGAGTAAGATCCGCACCAGAGTGGTACGGTAATCCTATTCTGGAGGTCATGTTACTTGACCATGATGAACCTACGTATATGAACTATGAGGAAGCGATGATGAGACCAGATTCCGCGAAATGGCTTGAGGCCATGAAATCTGAGATGGGATCCATGTATGAGAACAATGTGTGGGCTTTGGCTGACTTTCCCGATGATCGGCAAGCCATAGAGAATAAATGGATCTTCAAGAAGAGGACTGACACTGACGGTAATGTTACTGTCTACAAAGCTCGACTTGTTGCGAAAGGTTTTCGACGAGTTCAAGGAGTTGACTACGATGAGACCTTCTCACCCATAGCGATGCTTAAGTCTGTCCGAATCATGTTTGCAATTGCCGCATTTTATGATTATGAAATTTGGCAAATGGATGTAAAAACTGCATTCCTTAATGGATATCTTAAAGAAGAGTTTTATATGATAGAACTAGAAGGTTTTGTCGATCCAAAAGGTGCTAACAAAGTGTGCAAGCTCCAGCGATCCATTTATGGACTGGTGCAAGCCTCTCGGAGTTGGAATATACGCTTTAATAGTGTGATCAAAGCATATGGTTTTATACAGACTTTTGGAGAAGTCTGTATTTACAAGAAAGTGAGTGGAGCTCTGTAGCATTTCTGATATTATATGTGGATGAGATATTTTTGATTGGAAATGATACTGAATTTCTGAATAGCATAAAAGGATACATGAATAAGAATTTTTCAATGAAAGACCTCGGTGAAGCTGCTTATATATTAGGCATCAAGATCTATAGAGATAGATCAAGAAGCTTAATTGGACTTTCACAAAGCACATACCTTGATAAAGTTTTTAAGAAGTTTAAAATGGATCAGTCAAAAGAAAGGGTTCTTGCCTGTGTTACAAGGTGTGAAATTGAGTCAGACTCAATGCCTGACCACTGCAGAAGATAGAGAGAAAACAGAAGTCATTCCATATGCCTCAGCAATAGGTTCTATCATGTATGCAATGTTGTGTACCAGACCTGATGTGTGCCTTGCTATTATTTTAGCAGGGAGGTACCAAAGTAATGCAGGAGTGGATCACTGGACATCGGTCAAAAACATCCTGAAATACCTAAAAAGGACTAAGGATATATTCTCGTTTATGGAGGTGACAAAGAGCTCGTCGTAAATGGTTACATCGATGCAAGCTTTGACACTGATCCGGATGACTCTAAGTCACAAACCGGATACGTATTTATATTGAATGGTGGAGCTGTCAGTTGGTGCAGTTCCATGCAGAGCGTCGTGGTGGGATCTACGGGTGAAGCGGAGTACATAGCTGCTTCGGAAGCAGCAAATTAAGGAGTCTGGATGAAGGAGTTCATATCCGATCTAGGTGTCATACCTAGTGCGTCGGGTCCAATGAAAATCTTTTGTCGCAATACTGGAGCAATTGCCTTGGCGAAGGAATACAGATTTCACAAGAGAACAAAACACATCAAGAGACACTTCAATTCCATCCGCGATCAAGTCAAGGAGCGAGACATAGAGATTTGCAAGATACATACGGATATGAATGTTGCAGACACATTGACTAAGCCTCTCTCACGAGCAAAACATGATCAGCAACAAGACTCCATGGGTGTTAGAATCATTACTATGTAGTCTAGATTATTGACTCTAGTTAAAGTGGGAGACTGAAGGAAATATGCCCTAGAGGCAATAATAAAGTTGTTATTTATATTTCCTTATGTCATGATAAATGTTTATTATTCATGCTAGAATTATATTAACCGGAAACTTAGTACATGTGTGAATACATAGACAAATAGAGTCTCCCTAATATGCCTCTACTAGACTAGCTCGTTAATCAAAGATGGTTAAGTTTCCTGACCATAGACATGTGTTGTCATTTGATGAACGGGATCACATCATTAGAGAATGATGTGATGGACAAGACCCATCTGTTAGCTTAGCATAATGATCGTTTAGTTTTATTGTTATTGCTTTCTTCATGACTTATACATGTTCCTCTGACTATGAGATTATGCAACTCCCGAATACCGGAGGAACACCTTGTGTGCTATCAAACATCACAACGTAACTGGCTGATTATAAAGATGCTCTACAGGTGTCTCCGATGGTGTTTGTTGAGTTGGCATAGATCGAGATTAGGATTTGTCACTCCGTGTATCGGAGAGGTATCTCTGGGCCCTCTCGGTAATGCACATCACTATGAGCCTTGCAAGCAATGTGTCTAATGAGTTAGCCATGGGACGATGCATTACGGAACGAGTGAAGAGACTTGCCGGTAACGAGATTGAACTAGGTATGATGATACCGACGATCAAATCTCGGGTAAGTAACATACCGATGAAAAAGGGAACAACGTATGTTGTTATGCGGTTTGACCGATAAAGATCTTCATAGAATATGCAGGAGCCAATATGAGCATCCAGGTTCCGCTATTTGTTATTGACCGGAGATGTGTCTTGGTCATGTCTACATAGTTCTCGAACCCGTAGGGTCCTCACGCCTAACATTCGATGACGATTTGTATTATGAGTTATGTGATTTGATGACTGAAGTTTGTTTGGAGTCCTGGATGAGATCACGGACATGACGAGGAGTCTCGAAATGGTCGAGACATAAAGATTGATATATTGGATGATGTTATTCGGACACCAGATGGGTTCTGAGAAGTACTCGATAATTATCGGAGTGCCGGAGGGTAATCGGAACCCCCCCGGAGGAACTAATTGGCCCTCATGGACCTTAGTGGGGATAGAGAAGGGCCACAAGGGGCTGACCGCGCGCCCCCTTCCTTGGGTCCGAATTGGACTAGGGGAAGGGGGCGGCGCCCCCCTTTCCTTCCCTTCCCCCTCTCCCTTCCTTTTTCCCCCTTCCTCCAGGTGGAATCCTACTAGGACTTGAAGTCCTAGTAGGACTCCCCTCTCCTGGCGCGCCCTACAGGGGCCGGCTGGCCTCCCCATCCCCTCCTTTATATACGGGGGCAGGGGGGCACCCTAGAACACACAAGTTGCTCTTAACCGTGTGTGATGCCCCCTCCACAGTTACATACCTCGGTCATATCATCGTAGTGCTTATGCGAAGCCCTCCGCCGGTAACTTCATCATCACCGTCGCCACGCCGTCGTGCTGACGGAACTCTCCCTCGCCCTCAACTGGATCAAGAGATCGAGGGACGTCATCGAGCTGAACGTGTGTTGAACGCGGAGGTGCCGTATGTTCGGTGCTTGGATCGGTTGGATCGCGAAGACGTTCGACTACATCAACAGTGGGACTAAACGCTTCCGCTTTTGGTCTATGAGGATACATGGACACACTCTCCCCTCTCGTTGTGATGCATGTCCTAGATAGATCTGGCGTGATCGTAGGAATTTTTTTGAAATACTGTGTTCCCAACAAATACATCCAATCCTTGTGTAATGGTAGTCATATCCAATCGGGTGAGGAGATTTTTCCATGACATAAGATGGGGGCAAATCAACTCCCGCCTGAATGATATATCCGACGCGAATGAACTGAGCACATCTACAAGAGCATCAACCTTATCACATACAATGCAATATAAGGCTGGATATTGTTCCTGACATTGTACTGCACCAAAGGTGGCCCATCGGCTGGGAAGCCCGTGAATGACCTCAAGATAGAAGAGGCATGGCTATGGGTTGGGAACCTTCGCTCGGCGGGAAGCCCCACTTTTGGAGATGCATCATCTTGCCGTGTAAGACAAGGATCCCTCGTCAGATCCTAGGTCAAGGTCGATTAGGAAACCCAGTAAACCTTAGCTCTTACCCCCCCCCCTTTTTATAATGCAACCACCTCATACTCGTAACACCCTCACACGAGATGATTCCACAATTAATCAAGACTAATAACACCAAATGACCGATCTATTTTGCTGAGACTGATAACACCAACACGGTTAATCAAGCACGAACCATCCAGTTCGTGTCTTTACTTTATAGCTAAAAACATAGACCTTGAACTTCAGATTCATTTGTGCCATTTGTTTTTAGTACAACCTCGAGGCGCAAACTACATTTCAAAACGGATCTACCAATACGAATTTAGTGTCATAAATGTTGCTACGTTTCACTATGATGTCGGTCAATTTTGAAAACTTTGGCTTAGAACAAAAGCTGGATGTACAAATACAATAGGATGAAGTAGGTGGCCTATAAGCCTTTCAATATTATAATTTGGATGATTTGGAGGAGAGAGAGGGGGATAGATAAGGGACGCGGGCTAGTGATTAACAGTCGGTTGCAGCACGTGCTCCTAAGCATGTAGTGAGGGAGTGATGTGGGCCATATACATAAAAGGTAGTACATATTTATATGTAACTATTGTACTTGCCGGCTATAAGCTTGGCTATAGATGATGTGGCAAAACCATATAGCCAGCAGTTGGCTATACTATTAACCATGCTTTTATTCGTGGACGGATGCTGTACGCGTATCGACTTGGCTTTCCTGCGTGCGGCCGAATTAACATCATTCACATCTGTGGCATACATTTGCATCAAGTTTATGGCTGTCGTTTGTGTTAGAATATGTACAGCAGAAGGGAGGGCACCTCCGGATCAATATCAGTGAAGACTAAGACGGGTGATAATGGAAAGTGAATGGACATGATGGTTTTTCTTAGCGGTACAGAACGCAAGCTATGGTAAGTGCGAGGGGTCAAGGCTTAACCATCGAGGCTTCAAACATCAACATATCCTCTGCATCGACGGCTGCATGGGAACCTATAGTAAATCGATGGGTTTTCTCTAGATGGTCCAGGTGGTGAGTTGTTATATTGTTAGTTGTAAGTACCGAGTTGGCGATGTACTCAATTTTTTTGTTTAAAGTTATCCAAAATTTTGCAGATGCCGTGAAGTAGTACCACAAAATAGCTTTTTCTGTAAAGTCCACTTTTATTAATTAAAAAATAATATCAAGCGAATACAAACAATAATATGCAACACACAGCCTCTACATCGCTGAGATGCACGTAGCCACCATGAACAATCTGACAAAAAAAAGATATGAAACACGACATGGAGTCATGTAGGAACGATACTATGCCTATGTCGATGGTGAACTGGTCTGGAGATTATGGTGCTGCCACCCATGTTGGATAAAAATCTCCCTGGCCACCCTCTCCAACATCATACACATCGCTTTGAGCAACAGTTCGACCCAAGTTCGGTGTAGCATGACCACATATGAACCTAGTGCATGTGTACAACAGAAAATAACCTGCAATGGGTAGAGTTGTGCCATTAAAAAAATCATTTAATTTCTATATAGTCAAAGAGACTGTAATTAGGCTGATGCTCCCACCCTTGTTAGCATTCTAAAACTATTTGAATTTCATCCCGCCAGTGACCATAAATATTGGTAACACTTGTGGGCGGATAAAAAATGGAAGCTATTTGGGGAACTAACTATGTAGAACCCGCAAACTTGCACTAAAAGAAGTGCTGTTTGATTGTGTCAGTGTGAGTACAAAAACTAAACTTCTTATTTCCTTGCCAGTTGCGATAGACGAAGTTGTCTTTGGTTAGCAAAACTCCCCTCTGAAGTAACCAGATGAAAATCTAAACATTTAGTGGTATCTTGGACTTTGAAATTTGATTATTATTATTCACTGAGATCTTTGAGTGTGTAAGTGCACATTACATAGAGTAAACTATGAAGGATCCAGATGAAGTAAGATTCCAACTGAATACACCCAGTCCTTGTGTAATGGTAGTCATATCCAATCAGGCGAGGAGATTTTTCCATGACATAAGATGGGGGCAAATCAATTCCCGCCTGAATGATATATCTGGCGTGAATGAACTGAGCACATATACAAGAGCATCATCCTTATCACATACAATGCAATATAAGGCTGGATATTGTTCCTGACATTGTACTGCACCGACGGTAGCCCATCGGCTGGGAAGCCCGTGAATGACCTCAAGATACAAGAGGCATGGCTACGGGCTAGGAACCTTCGCTCGGCGGGAAGCCCCACTTCTGGAGATGCATTATCTTGCCGTGTAAACCTAGGATCCCTCGTCTGATTCTAGGTCAAGGTCGGTTAGGAAACCCAGTAATCCTTAGATCTTATCCCCCTTTTAATGCGACGCTTGGGTGGCTTGATTTGGATCCAATTCATTCTCAATCCCTCGGTTGCAACCACCACCTCATACTCGTATCCCCCTCACACGAGATGATTCCACAATTAATAAAGACTGATAACACCAAATGACCTGTCTATTTTGCTAAGACTGATAACACCAACATGGTTAAACAAGCACAAATGATCCAGTTCGTGTTTTTACTTTGTAGCTAAAAACATAGACCTTGAACTTGAGATTCATCTGTGCCCTTTGTTTTTAGTACAACCTCGAGGCACAAAGTACATTTCAGAATGGATCTACCGATACTAATTTAGTGTCATAAATGCTGCTACTTTTCTCAATGTCGGTCAATTTTGAAAACTTTGGCTTAGAACAAAAGCTAAATGTACAAGTACAATAGGATGACATAGGCGGGCTGTGAGACTTTAAATATTATATTTTATATGATTTGGAGGAGGAGAGAGAAGGGACGCGGGCTAGTGATTAACAGCCGGCTGCAGCACGTGCTCCCAGGCATGTTGTAAGAGAGTGATGTGGGCCATATATATAAGGTAGTACATATTTATATGTAACTGTTGTACTTGCCGGCTATAGGCTTGGCTATAGATGATGTGGCAAGACCATATAGCCAGCAGCTGGCTATACTATTTATCATGCTTTTATTCGTGGATGGATGTTGTACGTGTATAGACTTGTGTCTCCTCCGTGCGGACGAATTAACATCATTTAATTTACATCTGTCACATACATTTGCATCAAGCTTATGACTGTCATTTGTGTTAGCATATGTACAACAGAAGGGAGGACACCTCCGGATCCGTATCAGTGAAGACTGAGACGGGTGATGATGGTAGTACGTCAGGACTATTCATCAGGAAAATGAATGGACTTGATAATTTTTCTTAGCGGTACAGAAGGCAAGCTGTGGTAAGTGCGAGGTGTCAAGACCTATCCATCGAGGCTTCCGACTTCAACATATTCTTTGCATCAACGGCTGCATGGGAACCTATAGTAAATTGATGGGTTTGCTCTAGATGATCCACGTGGTGAGTTGTTATATTGTTAGGTGCAAGTACTGAGTTGATGATGTACTCAATTTTTTTTGTTTAAAGTTGTCCAAAATTTGCAGATGCCGTGAAGTAGTACCACAAAATAGATTTTTTTTATAAAGACCACTTTTATTAATTGAAAAAATAACATCAAGCGAATACAAACAATGATGAGCAACACACAGCCTCTGCATCGCTGAGATGCACATAGCCACCACAAACAATCTGACAAAAAGAAGATAAGAAACCCTACATGGAGTCATGTAGGACCGATACTATGCCTATGTCGGCGGTGAACTGATCTGGAGATTATGCTACTACCATCCATGTTGGATAAAAATCTCGCTGGCCACCTTCTCCAACATCATACACATCTCTTTGAGCAACAGTTGGACCTAAGTTCCGTGTAGCATGATCACATACGAACCTAGTGCATGTGTACGACAGAAAATAACCTGCAATGGGTAGAGTTGTACCATTAAAAACAAAATCATTTAATTTCTACATAGTCAAAGAGACCGTAATTAGGCAGATGCTCCACCATTATTAGCATTCTAAAACTATTTGAATTTCATCCCGCTAGTGACCATAAATATTGGTCACACTTGTGGGCGGATAAAAATTGCAAGCTATTTGGGGGACTAACTATGTAGAACCCACAAACTTGCACTAAAAGAAGTGGTGTTTGATTGTGTCATTGTGAGTTCAAAAACTACACTTCTTATTACCTTGCCAATTGCGACAGATGAAGTTATCTTTGCTTAGCAAAACTCCCCTCTGAAGTAACCAGATGAAAACCTAAAGGTTTAGTGGAATCTTGGACTTCAAAATTTGATTATTATTATTATTCACTGAGATCTTTGAGTGTGTAAGTGCACATTACATAGAGTAAACTATGAAGGATCCAGATGAAGTAAGATTCCAACTGAATACATCCAGTCCGTGTGTAATGGTAGTCATATCCAATCAGGTGTGGAAAATTTTCCATGACATAAGATGGGGGCAAAGCAATTCCCGCATGAATGATCTATCCGGCGTGAATGAACTGAGCACATCTATAAGAGCATTATCCTTATCACATACACTGCAATATAAGGCTGGATATTGTTCCTGGCATTGTACTGCACCGAAGGTGGCCCATCGGCTGGGAAGCCCGTGAATGACCTCAAGATACAAGAGGCATGGCTATGAGCTGGGAACCTTCGCTCGGCGGGAAGCCCCACTTTTGGAGATGCATCATCTTGCCGTGTAAGACAAGGATCCCTCGTCAGATTCTAGGTCAAGGTCGATTAGGAAACCCAGTAAACCTTAGCTCTTACCCCCCCCCCTTTTTATAATGCAACCACCTCATACTCGTAACACCCTCACACGAGATGATTCCACAATTAATAAAGACTAATAACACCAAATGACCTCTCTATTTTGCTAAGACTGATAACACCAACACGGTTAATCAAGCACGAACGAATCAGTTCGTGTCTTTACTTTATAGCTAAAAACATAGACCTTGAACTTCATATTCATTTGTGCCCTTCGTTTTTAGTACAACCTCGAGGCACAAAGTACATTTCAAAACGGATCTACCGATACTAATTTAGTGTCATAAATGCTGCTACTTTTCTCTATAATGTCGGTCAATTTTACAAACTTTGGCTTAGAACAAAAGCTAGATGTACACTTAGAGCAAGTACAATAGGATGGTGTAGGCGGGTTGTAAGCCTTTAAATATTATATTTTGGATGATTTGAAGGAGAGAGAGAGGAGGAGGAGAGAGAAGGGACGAGTACTAGTGAATAACACAGCCGGCTGCAGCACGTGCTTGTATATATACATATATATATATATACATAGATATATATATATATATATATATATACATACATACATACAAGATCCGTGCATATATATATAAGGTAGTACATATTTATATGTAACTATTGTACTTGTCGGCTATAAGCTTGGCTGGCAAGACCATATAGCCGACAGTTGGCTATAGTATTAACCATGCCTTTATTCATGCACGGATGTTGTATGTATATAGACTTGTGTCTCCTACGTGCGGACGAATTAACGTCATTTACATCTGTGGCATACATTTGCATCTAGTTTATGGCTGACGTTTATGTTAGCATAAGTACAACAGAAGGGAGGGCACCTCCGGATCCGTATCAGTGAAGACTGAGACGGGTGATGACGGTAGTACATCAGGACTATTCATCAGGAAAGTGAATGGACTTGATGATTTTTCTTAGCGGTACAGAAGGCAAGCTGTGGTGAGAGCGAGGTGTCAAGACTTAACCATCGAGACTTCAGACTTCAACATATTCTCTGCATCGTCGGCTGCATGTGAACCTATAGTAAATCTTACAACTTTTCTTTGTGAATTTTAACTAGCCCAAAAAGTATTAATTCTATGTCCTAAATACTCCCTCCGTCCCAAAATAAGTGTGTTAAACTTAGTATTCTCAACTTTGTATTAGCTTTGATATAAAATTGTACTAAGTTTAAAACACTTATTTTGGGATGAAGAGAGTAACAAATTTCTCAATGATTTTTTTTCTAAAAAGATGAATTACCCCTAACCTCTGCATCAATACGATATGGACAACCATACTCAATGGAATTGATAAGACATCATATGTTATTGACCGTCACAAACAGTTTCAAAGGTTCAGGCAAGCATCGAAGCAAACACCTCTAACCAGCTACACACCAAAACCATTCTTCAGAACAGACCAAGGTTTTGATTACCGGCTGAAATTTCTAGATTTTCCATAGTTACCGCATATTTCCATGCCCTCGGCAAATCCCCTTACCGAGCAAAATATACCAATTTTTTAAATTGAAACACTCGATTTATAATAAAGTACATAGGATCTAATTAATGCCATGAGAGTTGGTTCTGACGTGTTGGTAGCAACCTAGTTCCTATTTTGAGAGGCCTATGGTTCGAATGTTCGTTCATTTTTTTATTTGAATTCAAAATTCAACTATAAAATCCATTTGAAATATTCTTGGTATTTCTCGGTAACCGTGGTAACCATGCTTACCAATCTCACTCGATAAAATTACCTCATTCGGTAACCAAAACCTTAGAACAGACTCTAACATACAATAGCTTGTCGTATATCCCAGACAAATCGATGTTACCCCACTAAGGCTACCAAGGCGTCCCATGAACAAGGTTGGCCAATCTATCTCCATAGGCAGGCCACGAAACTACTCTAGTGTCACCTGTTCTAACGTCTCAGTGTTGAGACGAGCAATGTACATGCCCTCTCCCATGAGATCCTTGATGTGTAATTTGTCGCTCCTCTCCCACGACCAAATGCACGATGGCCATTCAAGCTGTTGGATGACCTGGGTGAGTTTGTGGTTGATCACCCTAGTGCGAAGCCACGCTGCGTCAGCATAATGTTGTTATTGTGTCCATACCTCTGGCGCCACGGTGCACGCAAAGCGACAGGAATGTGCCGTCTGCCGTGGTGGCAAGATGACCCGCACAGTCAAGGTCGCATAGTGTGCATGCAGAAAATCCTGCAGGACAGCCTTGGTCGGGCATAGTAACTTCGTCAAGGAGGCATGCCCTGTCTCGATAGTTGATATTGACGTTAAGGACATGGAAGAAGTTCGAGTAGCTGACAAAGAGCAAATGTGCATAGCCTCAGCACGCGACTGCCTTTTTTTTTTTGTCCGCGCCATCATGGACCAAATTTGACGCTCCATCATGTCGAAGACTTTACACAGGCGCGCGCCATCCTGGCTCGCCGGAGGCAAAAACGTGGAGGTTGAACTGCGACCCTTTTTTTTTGTCCGCGCCAACCATTAGCACTATGAAGGCCAACCTGCCGTCCCCGGTGTTGGTCGGTATGATGTCGCGGCCGTAAGGGCTGGATTGGAATTGTCTGTTGCAGTCCAGCTCGGGCAGCTTACTGGAACAACTTTGTCTTTGGGAGAAAGTAAGAAAGCAAGAACCTTCTTTGAATTGTTGGCTGATGACTCCCATCTAGGGTTTCCTTGCCTCTCGCCGGCGCCGCCGGTCTGCCCCATCTCCTATGGTCCTTGGACTATGGAGGCACCGTGCATCCCAGCTTTTGCCGGCGGGAGGGCTTCGCTTTTAGATGGTTTTTTGAGTTTAGTTAGGGTTTGTGCCATGCTCAAGAAGACGAGGCGGCGGCGACTTTTTAAAGATGGAATAAGGTTCTTTCCGCCTAGCTCCTGTCTCGGTGATGTTTCAAGCATCATCGAAAGGCGTGTGGAGGTTTGTCTCCGGCGGATCTCGTGGGATCCGGGCGGCGTTTGTTTTCGGTGGATCCAACTGGGTCCGGTCTTCGTTCGTCAACGTTCGTGTGTTTGCAGGTTGGATTCTTCCAGTCTATGCTTCTCTTCATCGGCGGCGGTTGCTGTTCTGGTGCACTGGTCCTATGGGGCATTAGCACGACGACTTTCCGACTGTCTACTACAACAATGTTTGCCCGGCTCCGATGAGGGAGGGACGATGACAGCGGCGCGCCTTCGGCTCGCTCCAGTGCTTATAGTCGTCGCTAGGTGGTCTATGGACGTGGATGTAAATTTTATTTCTAGTGTTTTTTGTACTACCTTAACAGTTGATGAATAGATTGGAAGTTTTTTTGCAAAAAAAATAATAAGAAAGCATGAAGAAACTAAAGAAGCCGTGCCGTGCCTTGCCGATTGCTTGATCCCACACTGGACGCCCATCCCGTCGCGCTGGTCTCCTTAAGTAGGATTCATCCACTCCGTGCTCACGTACCTGCGATTGGCTTGCGATCCGAGGTGTCGTGGCGATGACGCACCCCTGCCCCTGATTGGTTGGGCGATGTGTTTCTGCCGCCACGCTGTCCTTCTTCCCTGACCTCGCAGCACCCTGGTGGCCGCTGGGTGACTCTGCACTTGGGGCGCTGACAGGGACGAAAGAGCTCAAGGGACGGCGAAGAGTGCCGAACAACAGAGGCGACAAGGGCGCCGGGACGAAGGCAAGCTGGCTAGATGAGGAGTCCGTGGGGCTCATCCTCTCTGGGAATATTAAGCGGACGCATCGCTGGGTGAAAGAAGCCGGCCACGAAGGTGTCTATAGTGACTTCGTCAATCTCGGGATGTTGTGCCCGCTCAGTCTCTCAGAGATGCTCATAGGGGAAGAGTATGCATGTGTGTGTCCATAAGGGTGAGTGTATGTGTGTATGTATGAGCCTCCGCTTGTACCGTATTCAAAACAAATATATCTAGAAATAAACTAGATGCACAAAAATATCATGTTAACCTAGAATAGTTCCAATTTTTAGCAAGAAAGTAGTAATGGTGTATATTAAACATGGAAAAACTAAGGGGAACTGTTGAAAAAGAATTGAGTTCTCCTTCAAAATCGAATGGTTCCCAGGGCTCATAAAATGACATCATGTCGCGTTTCATCTTTGCACTCTTCATATGCATATTTTGTTTTAAGAGCATTAGCCCATTTTAATAGTTGGAAACTCATTTAATGCTTTAAGAATAAGAAACCAACCCGAAAAATGGAAATAGTTTCACATGACTCTACTTATATAGTAACTTCAACCAAAAAAATTGGGAATGAAAATCTACATGGATATGGCGCACTAATAAATATCTAGAAATGCATTAAAAGCCAAAAAAACATATTAACCAAAAATAGAAACAAAATTCAGCGTGGAACTTGTAATGGTGTATATTAAACATTGAAAAAAAAATTAAAGGTGGAATGACGAAGAAGAATTGAGTTTTCCATGAAACCCAATTGTTTCCCTTCGAAACCCCGGTACTTCTCGAGAGATTCTTCAGTTTGTAAGCGGAGTGCAACCATTTTTTTCGTAACTCTCTCAAATTTTTACCACACCCTCAGTGGTCATATAGTGACATCATGCCATGTTCCATCCTTTATAGAATTTATTTGCATCTTTTGTTTAATCTAAAGGTATTTAGCTCATTTTAATAGCTAGAAATTTATTTAATGCTTTTATAAAAATAAGAAACCAACCCAAAAGATGTTAATTGTTTCACACGACTCTACTTATGTAGCACCACAACCCAAAAAAGTGGGAACAAAAATCTATCCTGATTTGCACTAACGGATACCTAGAATTGTATTAAGTTCCCAAAAATATCATATTAACCTAAATAGTCCCAAATTTCAGAATGGAACTTGTAATAGTGTATCTTAACATGGAAAAAAATAAATGGGAAATGGTGAAGAAGAATTGACATCTCCTTCAAACCCGACTGTTTCACTTCGAAGCCCTGATACTTCTCAAAGATTGTTCAATTTGTAAACGAAGTGCGTCAAGTATTTTCTGTAACTCTCTAGAATTTTTACCTCACCCCCGGGGTTATATAATGGCAACATGCCATGTTTCATCCTTTGTAGACTTTATTTGCATCTTTTGATTAATACTAGTATAAACGTGCACGTGCAACACATGCCTCATAATGTGCCCGCAAAAAAAAAACACATGTATCAGAATTTCACGTGTGAGGATGCATGGTCCGCGACCCGGGCGAGGTCTCTGTGTCCTGTGCGGCCCTTGCCGGCGCATCGGCTGCCAACGACAAGTGTGGCAAATGACACGACAACCTCCTTCTTCCTTGGAGAGGCCCTCTCGCAGCGTAGCTGCCAACGGCGACGACGGTGCATGGGTCCTCGCGGCCACCGGAGGTGGCTCCGCATCTCCAGCTGCTCCTGGCCCGGATGTAAGCAGCGCCCTCCACATCGGCCCTGCATGCGGTCGAGGCTGTAGTAGGTGGCCCTCTGGCGAAGAGCGGCAGCGGCGTCCCATGGCTGCCCGCAACCACGA
The DNA here is from genome assembly GCF_003073215.2 of Triticum urartu. Lineage (NCBI taxonomy): Eukaryota > Viridiplantae > Streptophyta > Magnoliopsida > Poales > Poaceae > Triticum > Triticum urartu. The sequence goes on from NC_053024.1 coordinate 45,263,280, forward strand.
CTCCTGGCTACAAATCCGCCATGGCCTACAGCAGAGACGGCCAAACCAATAACGTGCGTTTCTATGGGAGGAGATAAGTAATGTAATTTTTTTTTGAAAATAAGTAATGTAATTTTGTTGCCTTTGTAAGATGTGTGTTGTTTTCTTTTTTTCGATAAATGGCGACTTTATTATTTTAAAATATAGCATCAAGCAGATACAAAACATTATGAGTAACACCCGGACTCTACATAACTAAGATGCACACAACCAAATCCAAAAGTCTGACAAAAAATCATGAAATAAAAATCGATACATTATCTGTTTTCTTTTAGTTCCTTTGTAACATGCCTTTGTATGGGAGGAGATAAATATTGTAATTTTGTTTGCTTTGTAACATAGGATTTTTTTTTGCGGGGAACATAGGATGTTATTATGGAAGGAGTTGGACAATGTGTGGGCCTTCAATTATGTCGAGTTGTGCTCAACATTGGAATCATCTGGATCATTGGTCAGAGGTAATTGAACGTGTCAGATTAAATGTATCCCAACATGTTTGCTCTTTGATAAGTAGTGGAGATAAGAGCATTTAGCTCATTTTTAATAGCTCAAAATTTATTTAATGCATTAGAAATAAGAAACCAACCCCAAAAATGGCAATAGTTTCACATGACTCTACTTTTGCAGTAACTTCAAACCCAGAAAAAATATGGGCATAAAATCTACGCTAAAACCAGAAAAAAAACTAGGGCCACAAAAAAGTTGCAAAAAATAGCAGTGCTGGGCTCCAGAAAATACCCGCCATTCGTAAGCACTTTCTAATGCCCGCAGGTGGTCCCCCATCCTCCAAATTTCTCAAATCGGCCGCATTCTCGCTTTCTCCCTAAAATTCTCCACGAATCCCTAGTCCCAGACTCCTAGTGTGCCTCCCGTGCGCCTCTCACCATCGTGCTCGTGCACTCCCTGCCATTGCCGTTGTCGCCCTCCAGCTTGGACGTCAGCCTCTTCTCTCCGGTGAGCAGAGCACCCTGCTTTAGACCTCTTTTTTTCACACTAGCACTGGGCTTTTAAAAAAAAGAACATTGGATTGCTTGGAGAAACTAGTCCTGATGTAGCAAAATGCATTGTATTCTTTAAATTAACCGAAGGGAAAGTGAAGTCTGATCAGTGACTAAAAACATGGGGAAATGACAATTATTTCCATCCTTCCTTTCTTGGCAATAACTTAGTCAGACCAACTTTAACCAGTTTGCCATGTTCATGTTTTAAATACAAAAAATTCAATCATTCATTTTAGTTTTAATGAGAGGCTACCACAACACTAATATTCACTGCCCATTTGGATAGGCCCTAGTTTGCATGACAAAAGAAATTGAGAACAGCTATTTTTATGAGAGAGCGTTCGGGCGAGTTTTGGATAGGCCCTAGTTTGCACAACAAAAGAAATTGAGAACAGCTATTTTTATGAGAGAGCGTTCGGGTGAGTGCTTCCACGTGCGACGGAATGTGTAACAAGGTTGCTCACTCGCTTTTCATTTATGGTATTATCTGCACAGGTTAACATATTATCATTCGTGATGAATTCACACTTTTCTTGTTTAAATTTGCAGGGATCAAAATGAGTGCCAATGCTTTGGCGAAACGTGGATTAATATTTTTTACTGATTTATGGCACTTACTATGTCCAATTTTTAACAATGAACATGCCGATTTTTTCTGCCAATATTTCCTGCACTCAGTATGCTCCTAATATTTCCTATTATGCTTTGTGACTCGTTATTGTCATACTAACGATTAGCAAAGGCAAGAATGGATTCCGGGTCCAGACAATCATCTCGTGCGACCGAAGAGCGGAGCGAACCAAACTAAACCGGGTATGAACTCTTGCACGAAGATCAGAACGGACCACTCGGTATCGACGGTATGTTCAATTTTCAGCAAAGATCATGCCGATTTTTTCTGCCAACATTTCCAGCACTCGGTATGCTGCTAATGTGACCGGAGAGCCTCGTCTAGAGGAGGGGTGGACCTTTGGAAGTGCATGTACTTTCCTTCAACCTCTGTCGTCTCCGAATGTGAGGATCTCACATGTGTGGTCGTCGAGGACACGCACCATCTTGTATTCCGTTTCTGCTCCGGTGCTCCCTCCTGGGCTGAACGCGAGTGGGAAAAACACAAGGACGGTCCAGATGCGTCGATGGCGGTTCGTAACGAGGGGCGCGATGGTCATTTCAGGTGGGCATAGAGTGCGTGTAGACCAGTCGTAGAGCCCTGTATGAGCCCGCGCCGGCCCGTGTACTATTGTACGCCGGGCGTGTACGTGTATTATACGCTGGCGGTTGCGTTTCCCCGCGGTCATGCGCGTGCACGTGTGCGTGGATAGTTTCCAAAAAAAAGGCCCCTAGAATAAGAGGAGGGGAACGGGCACCGGCCGCATCGCCCACCCCATTTCCCCCAAATCGCCTCCCTCTCCCTCCTCTCTCCGCTGCCTCATCGTCTCCCTCACCGGCCACCCCACCTGCTCGGTCACCACCACCGCCTCCCTCTCTTCTCCTACTTGCTTCTGGCTCGGATGGATCAAGGCCATGGCGAAGCCGCCGTCGCAGACGAAGATCTGGAGAAGACGGGCGCCGAGACCGTGGCAGGTGCGGTGCAGAACCTCGTCGGCGGTGCGGGTGCAGGAGGTGCTGCATCCCCACGCGCTGGATCGGTCGCTGCGGCAGAGGATCTGGAGGAGAAGAAGGTGGTCCTGGCATACTCCGTCGTGCCGGAGCTTGGCGTGACGGCGTCGAGTGGCCCTTCTGATGAACCTGCGGAGGCCGGCGACGAGCACGTGGACCTGCAGGTAATCCTTGCCAGCAGTCCCCTCTGTTGCTAGTTACCCCCGTTAAGCAGTAGATTTAGGTGTTAGGGTTTTTTGTTGTTGCTAGTTGTTGCATCCCCTTATGATAATTAGGGTTTTTAGATGTTTGATTGATTTATAGTGAAGGTTAAGTTAGGATTCTGTGAGATCTAGTAGTTACGGTTTTTAATGAGATTTTTAGTTGGTAATTTTTTGTATTGGATTCAATTAGAGGCACTAATATGTAGAATGTGTTATTGAATCACATCCAGCAGATGTAGTAGTTAGGGTTTTTAATTAGATGTTTAGTTAGGTTTTTTTTGTATTGGATTAATTTATAACCACTGATATGTAGAATATGTGATTAAATCACATCCAATAGATGTAGTAGTTAGGGTTTTTTAATTAGATGTTTAGTTAGGATTTTTTTTGTATTGGATTCATTTATAGCCACTGATATGTAGAATCTGTGATTGAATCAGTTAGTCTAGATGTAGTAGTTAGGGTTTTTTAATTAGATGTTTAGTTAGTGTTTTTTTGTATTGGATTCATTTATAGCCAGTTATATATGCAGAATCTGTGATTGAATCATCCAGTAGAAGTAGTAGTTAGGGTTTTTTAATTAGTTGATAAGTTAGGATTTTTTTTGTATTGGATTCATTTATAGCCAGTTATATGTAGAATCTATGATTGAATCATGAAGTAGATGCAGTAGTTATGGTTTTTTAATTAGTTGATTAGTTAAGGTTTTTTTTTTGTATTGGATTCATTTATAGCCAGTTATATATAGATTTTGTGATTGAATGATGTAGTAGATATACTAGTTAGTGTATTTTAATTATATGTTTAGTTAGGTTTCTTTTGTATTGGATTCATTTATAGCCATAGATAAATGTAATTAAATTGTGTGACTGAATGATGCAGTATAAGTAAGAGTTATGATATTTTAATTAGATGTATGAGTTAGTGTTATTTGTACTGGATTCATTTACATCCAATGATATATGTAAGTAAACTTTGTGATTCAATGATCTAGTGGACTTAGAAGTTAGTGTTTTTTAATTAGATGCTGGTGTTAGGGTAATTTAATAAGATGTAGGAGTTAGGCTTCACCATTTCACTCATTCTGACATATGAGTGCTCATTCGGAACTACTCAGAACTGAATATTTATTAATATTTGAAATGAAATGAAAACTAAATATGTTTGTCAAGTTATATATAAATGTCCTATTTGCATTGTGTGTCAAAAACTCCTATTTCATTAGTTAATAAGAGAGGAATGGCTATTGATTTATACCTACATATGCATGTTCAAAAGCAAAACATGGATTTGTATGTCCCCAAGTAATTAACTATGTAGGCTTTTCTTGCTACGCATTGATGTTCTTTTGATCTAAGAAAGATTTGTGCAGTTTCAACCTCATAACTTGGACAAACACAAAAGAAAAGTGTTGGGTTAATCTAGGGAATGTCAAGAATCCAGCTAGGATTTTCATTAGTATATATGAAGGACAGCATTTATTTGTTGCTTGATTGCTTAGATTCTGTATTTATAATGAACACATTTATTTGTATGTACATATCACTGAACTTGTGGTTTGTAGTGTAGTTTCATATTAAATTATTTTGCATTGGAAAATATATTGACAATATTGGTCACTTGCAACATACCTTTGTGGTTCACATTCACAATTTTGTTTGTAATGACATTCTTTGAACTGCAATCCAATTCAATGTAATTGATGTGCTTGTTTGACAATATAGCAGGAGGAGGATCTTGTGGGCAACAAGAGGAAGTGAGACAAGACTGGGTTCAACCCATATGACAGTGATGAAGATGAGCCGTACGAGGTAAGGCCTAGTTGAAATGTTATTTGTGCATTGAGTTAGTCTTACATGTTTATAGTATTCGAATGCATAATGTATTAATGTCAGTCATTAATGTGTGCAGTATGAATCTGGAGATGATGTGGTCGAGGGGAACGTCGAGTCCTGTGAAGAGAAGGTGGTGTTAAAGATCAGGGCCCAAGGATCTCGTATGTACCACAACTGGAGGACGGACAAGTTCCGCTGCCCGTACTGCAGCAGGCCCAAGCCCAGGTTTGGGTTATTGGAGCATCTGATGGAATATTGTCGGGTTACATCAATCAACAGCGATGACTACAAGATCAGGACTCAGCATTCTGCACTCCTGAAGGTCCTGAGAAACCCTAACATCTAGTCGTACATCATGCTGATCATCAGAAGCTGGAAGCCGTACTCATCATCAGTATATTTGATGATGTTTTAATATGTAATGTATTGTGTGTCTGAACTGGATCTGTTGTGAACTGGCTGGTACCTGTGGTGGTAACCTAGAATGCTATATATATATTTCGGTGGCCTTAACTTTATTGGTGGTGAATTCTTCTTTCATGTTTAGTTGTTGTTTCGATGGTGCAATGATCACAACTGGCGCTTCAGTGTTGCTTCAGACATGCTGCAAGACTTGTCTATGTTGTGGGCAAGTGCAACATGTTGTGCCAATGTGCCAATCATACCAAATATTGAATCTGGCAATGTTCCAAATTGGCTTCCATGAATTATAGAACATGGGGTTTAGTACATGGAGATAATTGTTCATCCTCACACATTCCATCAATACATAATTTGAATAAGCAGAAAGATCAAATGTTCCATCATTTGAACATATGTTGCAATAACACAGCAAATATTCCATCATCAAAGTGTGAAGGATTAAAATGTAAATTTAAAAGAGTAATGCAATACTAGTTAAAAATAATGTGTGCAAAAAAGAGGAATTTGAAATAAGATGTACTTTATTTTTTAATAAAGTTATATTACCCTACTTTTTAGAATTTTGAAAATGTCACTTATTTATAAGAAAAGAAAATTTTAATATTCAAAAAGATGTGTTTGATAAAAATACCTTCTGAATTTTTGGTATGTTATTATTTGAGGGGTCATGTAATTTTTATGTTATTTTTTGAGTGGTCAGGTAATTTTTATGTAAACAAAAGGAAAAGGAAAAAATAAACAAAAGGAAAAGCATGGGACAGGCTATCTTGGAAACCTAGCTTTATAAATAAAAAAAATCAGAAAAATAAGAGGGCATTAGAAAAATAAAAAAATATAAGAGAGCATTAAACAATAAACAAATATAAGAGGGCGTTATAAATTTAAAAAAATCAAAAAAATACAAAGAAAATATAAGAGGGCATTAGAAACAAATATAAGAGGGCATTAGAAATTTCAAAGAAAAATTGAAAAAATATATTTTACAATGCCCCCTTGAGGTATAGACCGATGTTTTGACCAGTCAGTGTAGAGGGCATTATAAATTTAAAAATATTAAATATTAAATATATATATATATAACCTTGGAAACCTAGCTTTTTTTGTGCAAGTGATCATGTGTGCAAAAATTGAGGTGATTTGGAGGTGGTCGAAAAAATGCCCGCATTCCGAAGGGACCATTTAGTCTAATTTAAGCCAGTTTTTGAACAAAGGTGATTTTTTCCGCCACGTCCAAATCACCCAAATTTTCTTATACATGGTGACCCACATGTGCCCAACATGGCTATGAAAGAAAATTTTGAAAAAAAAATATTGTACAATGCCCCTTTGAGGTATAGACCGATGTTTTGACCAGTTAGTCTAGAGGGCAGTATAAATTCAAAAAAATATAAAACCTTGGAAACCTAGTTTTGTTTGTTCAAGAGATCATGTGTGCAAAAATTGAGGTGATTTGGATGTGGTAGAAGAAATGTCAGCATTCCGGAGGGACCATTTGGTCTAACTTAAGCCAGTTTTTGAACAAAGGTGGATTTTTCCACCACCTCCAAATAACCCAAATTTTCTTGTACATGGTGAACAACATGTGCCTTTGATGGATATGAAAGAAAATTTGAAAATAATATATTTTACAATGCCCCCTTGAGGTATAGACCGATATTTTGACCAGACAGTCTAGAAGGCATTATAAATTAATAAAAAATTCAAAAAATATATAAAACCTTGGAAACCTAGTTTTGTTTGTGCAAGAGATCATGTATGCCCAAATTGAAGTGATTTGGAGGTGGTCGAAATAATCACCGCATTCTGGAGGGACCATTTGGTCTAACTTAGCCAGTTTATGAACAAAGGTGATTTTTTTCACCACCTCCAAATCACCCAAATTTTCTTTTACATGGTGACCCACATGTGCCTTTGATGTCTATGAAATAAAATTTGAAAATAATATATTTTACAATGCCCCGTTGAGGTATAGACCGGTGTTTTGACCAGACAGTCTAGAGGGCATTATAAATTAATACAAATTCAAAAAATATAAAATCTTAGAATCCTAGCTTTGTTTGTGCAAGAGATCATGTGTGGAAAAATTGAGGTGATTTGGAGATGGTCGACAAAATCACCGCATTCCGGAGGGACCATTTGGTCTATAACTTGAGCCAGTTTTTGAACAAAGGTGATTTTTCCCACCGCCTCACAATCACCCAAATTTTCTTGTAGTTGGTGACCCACATGTGCCAAACATGACTATGAAAGAAAATTTGGAAAAAGAATATTTTACAATGCCCCCTTGTGGCATAGACCGAAGTTTTGACCAGTTAGTCTAGAGGGCATTATAAATTAATAAAAAATTCAAAAAATATAAAATCTTGGAAACCTAGCTTTGTTTGTCCAAGAGATCATGTGTGCACAAATTGAGGTTATTTGGAGGTGGTCAAAAAAATGCCCGCATTCCAGTTTTTGAACAAATGTGATTTTTTGTACCACCTCCAAATCACCCAAATTTTCTTGTACATGGTGACCTACATGTGCCTTTGATGGCTATGAATTTTTTTTGAAAATAATATATTTTACAGTGCCCTCTAGAGGTATAGACCAATATTTTGACCAGTCAGTCTAGAGGTCATTATAAATTAAAAAATCAAAAAAAATATAAAACCTTGGAAATCTAGCTTTGTTTGTCCAACAGCTCATGTGTGCAAAAGTTGAGGTGATTTGGAGGTGGTCGAAAAAACCCTAGAACGCTGCCCCGGCATGATGCAACGTGCGTTTTGTGTTTCAATTCATGCACACCTTGCCTGGGGGGCACATTGGCCATGCCCACATGCTTCCAAAAGTTGGGGTCATCTCATGCATGCCCCCACATGCACCATGTACAAGCCGGACCATACGGGTCTGCCGGAGGGCAAGTCTGAAAGAGGTTTTCCTTGCCGATCCCACCAAATGATCCCAAACACCCTACCATGACCATGGCATGCATGTGGGAGGAGAATTCATACACCACGGCCTAATTTTTTTAATCCCATTGATTGCCATGTGTATTACATGTAAGTGAGTATGTGTAAAATTTATTAGGTGATTTGAAGGTCAAAACATTAACTTGTCATATATGCAAAAAAATGTGTATTGCATGCAAGTGAGCATGCGTATAATTTAGTACGTGATTTGAACATGAAAACACATGGCAATATGCCAAAAAATGCCCACCTACCAGAGCAACATAATTCATACACCACGGCTTGCATACGACTAGGAACCCAGCCGTTCATGGGTCAGGATGCAGGCCCGTGGTGCAGAATGTCTCTGCTGCTAGTAGGCCCCACGGGACAGAGGGGATGAGAGTTAGGCAATGTACTACCTGCATATGATAGGAGCTTGAGAGGGGAGTCCAGCCGGGTATATAAACCGGTGTGGCGCTCTCTCGCTTGGCGAGGTGGGACTAAACTCCCACCACCCCACGGCTGTGCCCTGCGATGTGCCCTGCGCGGCTTTGCCTTGGGCTCAATTCGGGCGGGCTGGCCCAGGGAAGCCATACCCGCACACTAAAATAACTTCTTAACTCCAAAATTTATTTTCTGTTTTATATTTCTAATATTTAAAATCAAATCTTTTTTTCTATATTATTTCTAACAGTGATTACTAAAATTTAAAAAATATGCCAAATTATGTTGTGTTTTATTTTATTTGTTCGTTCTCTTTTTTATATTGATAATATTTACGAAATATAAACTAAAATGGTGTGTTTTATTTCTTATCTTTATTATATTTGAAATATTTTTAATTTGTAAGATAAAATGTTCTGTTTTATTTCTCTTCTTCATTCTAATATGTGTTCTCTTCTTTATATTTGAAATATTTTCAAAATGTAAGATAATATGTTATCTTTTATTTCACTTCTTCATTATAATAGATATTACCTTTTGTACATTTGAATTATTTTTTAAATGTAAGATAATATGTTGTCCTTCCTAATTATAAATTTTCTTTTCTGTTTGATACTTGAAATATTATTAAATCAAATCTAGTTGGGACAATCCATGCATGCCTCCACATGCACCATGTACTAGAAGCGGGTTTTTCTTCTCGGTCTCACCAATTGAGACCAAACTTGATGCACACCCTACGATGACCATGGCAAGCATGCATGGCGAGTACCGTTCATTTCCGACACTCGATGCATTTTGTAGGGGTTTTGCAGCGATAAAACCCTAGAATAGTGCCCCGACGTGACGCAACGTAAGTATTGTGTCTGAATTCGTGCACACCTTGCCTGGGGGACCACATTGGCCATGCCCACATGGTCCCAAAAGTTGGGGTCATCTCATGCATGCCTCCACATGAACCATGTACAAATCGGACTATTCGGGTCTGCTAGAGGGGAAGTCTAAAAGAGGTTTTCCTTGCCGGTCCCACCAAATGAACCCAAACTTTATGCACACCCTACCATGACCATGGCATGCATGGATGACAAGTATCATTCATTTCTGACATTCGTTGCATTTTCTTAGGTTTTTCCGATGATAAAACCCTAGAACACTACCCCCACGTGACGCAACATGCGTTTTGTGTCCGAATTCGTGGATAACTTGCTTGGGGGACCACATTGGCCATGCCCACATGGTCCCAAAAGTAGGAGTCATCCCATGCAAGCCTCCACATGCCCCATGTACAGACAGGACCATTCGGGTCTGCCGGAGGGCAAGTCTGAAAGAGGTTTTCCTTCCCGGTCCCTACAATTGATCCCAAACTTTATGCAGACACTAGGATGACCATGGAAAGCATGCTTGAAAACTATTGTTCATTTCCGAGACTCGGTGCATTTTGTAGGGTTTTTCCAGCAAAAAAAATCCTTGAACACTGCCCGGACGTGACGCAATGTGTGTTTTGTGTATGAATTTGTGCAGACCTTGCCTGCGGGACTACATTGCCCATGCCCACATGGTCCTAAAAGTTGGGGTCATCTCATGCATGCCTCCACATGCACCGTGTACAAGCACGACCATTCGGGACTGCCGGAGGGCAGGCTAGAAAGTGGTTTTCGGTGCCGGTCCAACCAATTAGGAAGTCGTAAATAGGACAACAAATAATCATACATTTTTGAAATTGAAAACTATGAGAAGAAATGATATGGAAATATGAAACATGAAAAAACACAATTAGGAATAAGACGGAGAAAACATAAAATAACAGGAAAACCAAAAAAGGAAAGAGGAACATTACATTTGAATTTATAATATTGTAGATATGAGAGAGATACTATAAATATTGTTAAACATATACAAATATACAATAACTAATAGGTGAAAACAAAGATTATACATTGTTTTTTGAGGGAAGAAACAATGATATTTATTTTGAGCAACAGAAACAAACATTATATGGTTACAGATGTAGGTTGGTGGGCTAGCCCAGACTGCAAATATCTCTCGGATCCATTTTGCGGGGGGCCACAACGGTGCACTTTCCATGCACGTCAATCATGGGAGTAGTTGCCGTTCTGTTACACAATTCCAGGATCGTGCTAATCCATATTTTCCTTATCCCTACGACCGAGGAAAATATAGATCCCGTGATTCGCCTTAGGGATGTTACGACGACCTAGGAGTCGACCTCGTATATAATCTCCACCTCCTCGCACATGTCGTCGACTAGATCACCTCCTGTCGGCGAGTCGTCGACAGCTCCGTCCGCCGCATCCAGACGCCAAAAAAAAACCCGAGAAGATCAAGGCCGTCCGCACGTGGTGGCCGCCCGCGACGAACTACGTCGACACCGCATCACCGACTTCTTTCATCTTGATCGACCCATCAAGTAAGTTGTCCTCCTTACCGCCTTCGTAGCAAGCTAGTTCCTCCGTGTCATTTCTTTGATGGAGTTAGGTTTAGCACATTTTTTCAAATAGTATCAACTCGACTAGATGCATTCTCACCAGATGGCGTAGATGAACTCAATCTTTGGTTCTTTCATAGCATGGTAGAATAAGATGTTGTTTCCTGACAAGCATGATGCAATAGATTTTTTGTCACATGATCCAATTATATTTTGTCACATGATCCAATTATATTCTTGTGCACATAGAACATTAAAGAGTTATGCATAAGATGTTGATGAACCTCAAGTAGGTACCATTGCTATAGACTGTAGTTATTTACAGCTGATCAATTTGTCACCGTGTTAATAAGACAACTGGACGAATTTCTATCAGTTTAACATATTAAATTAATTGATTATATAATTTATCTGATACTCCAAGGACTTGATCAGATGCAAGTAAATTCAATTACCAATTGTTCTTATTTTTTTATAGCCTCATATCAGCACACACTTGGTTACATGTTGCGGTATACATGGTGCTAGTTTAATATTTGCATTAGTGCTAGCTACTGTCAGAAAGTTTTATATATTTGCATGTCTATTGTTATTTTTGCATTAGTGTTCGCTCATGTCACGAAGTTTTATATTTGTTTCAACAGGATGGACGAGTTGAATGGAGAAATTGTATGTGCCATTGAAAAATGGTGCAAGCTTGTTAATCTTCTAACAAGCGGTCAACACGCAAGAGTCACCGATACAACATTGCGCAGCATGCTTCAGATGCCATCTATTAAAATACGTACCCTACTGATTAGGTATATGGTTGAGAATTTTGAGGCCAGCACGGCCAGATTCATTATACAAGAGCAGGTTGGGGAGGTGACTCTCGGTGCGGTCGACGTCGAGTGCATCTTTAACTTGGAGAACCATGGACTGTCCGCTTCGGACATTCTGATTGAAGAAAGCGAGGACATTAAGGAGCGGGTGCCGCCACAGTTTCTCAGTAAGACAACAGGAAACATAGTGATAGATGATCTCATAGGGGAGAAATTAGTCCTTGTCCTATTAGGAACAATTATTGCTCCCATGTCGAGCAAGATTGTGCCTAAACAATACTACGATTTGGTCGATGATGTGAAACGTATTTCAAAGATTAACTGGAATGCGTTCACCCTCCGTGTTCTCCTCGATTGCCTTCGCATAGTCAAGAAAGGAAAACACCTCCACCAATGGCCGAAAGGCAATTTGACTCTCTTGCAGGTACACATATGAGACATGTTGCATAATGTCAATTATTATATCATTGCAATTTTATGTGATGTATTGTACTAACTCTATATCTTCTTTTTTTGCAGTACTTGTACTGGGAGAAGGTGCAACCTCTGGAAGATGATTGCGCTTTCAATCCCAGCTTGTCCATACAACCTCTGATGAGGAATTGGAAAGAAGGTGCAGCCACTAGGAGAGATCGGTTTGACTATGACAATCGGCGCGGCCGTGGTAATGTCAAGGTAATTCATTGTGTTCTGTCTTTCTTAAATGTTTTTTAAGTAAATAATATTTATTTTTAATTCATCACATGTACTTCAATTTCGCATGCAGATTGAAAATAATATAACTCAAAAATATACGGCGCAGGAGACCAACATCCCAAATAATGCGCCTGCACAAAAGCTAAAAACCAAGCCCGCCAATGGAACCTCAAAGAAGGCGAAGACAACCCCAAACACGGATGAGGTGATGGAGCTTCTAATGAAGTGGTTTATGGACTTCATACACACCCAGATGAGGCAAATCCCTGATCTAGTTGCTGAGGTGTCACACCCTAACTTTATTGTTTATAGTATGTTTACTATTTTAAAAACCATGCAGGCATTACTAACTTTATATTTCTATTGCAGAGATTGCTGGAGAAGTTGAACAAAGCAGGTGTCATGTACAAGCCAGCTGCTGCTGTGCCATCCACGGAGAATGATGCGGACGAAGTGGATTCGTTCGAGAATGGTCCATATGAAAAGAAGGAATTCATGTACAAGGAAGACATAGACAGTGATGGAGAGCCAGTCATTGACATGACACAACCTGATGAAGTGGTTCCCAACCATAAAACCGTACCTGAGGTACTATGTATTTATCTTTCTGTCTATAATTTTCTTGTTTAATTTTTTTATGTGCTGAAATGTTCACATGATTTAGTTTGCCAAATAGAAAACCCCCACCGAAGATGAATGGACACAAGGAAGCTTCACCTGCTAAGCGTAATGATGAATGTGGGGGTACACCGGAAAACCCTTGGGTGGTTGGTACTTCTACTCTAGCACCTTCATCAGATATTTGTCCATCTTCTGTCAGCAAGTCCATGGCTAAAGCGAATGGAAGAAAGGGTGCAACAATCGATAAGGATGCAGAAGTTATGTCCGATAAGCGGAAGCGGACCATTCCCAAGAAATTTGAACACCCCTGCGCACTTGACAAGCCCGATAGGCGTACCAACCGTGGTCAGAGACCCTCCGGTACTACTACTGCTAGTAGAGGTATCGTAACTAAATTTATTATTTTTTTATTTACTACCAATGCATATGATCACCATTGTTGACGTTCATATTATTTCATGCAGCACTGTTTTCTGACAATAATGTGCCAGAGGTTGTGGCAGATGAGTTGACACCGGAAATAATTGATGCAGCTGTTTCATTTGTCGAGTTAGCTGCTAGCACCAAGAAGAATAAGGGGGAAAATTACTACAGTGAAGGGCGTGGCATATCTCTGACTTCCGAAAGGATTCGACCGGTACTAGCTCACAGATGGTTGTTGGACCATGTAAGTACTACTTGCATTTCCTGTTTTTAAAATGCTCGATAATCTATGTCTCAACTTTCAACATGTAATGACCTCATATTCTATGAAGGTTATTGATGCTTATATGGGATATTTGGAGCCGCACGTTGGTCATGATCGTTACCTCTGTCCAGCGTGGAGGTCCAAATTTCTTGTAGATCGTGCTATTAAACGAGACGATCCATTGCCGTCGATCTGCAACATGGATAGTGCTCTGTCCAAAGCTGGAGCAGTTAATAGAGTCACGAAAGAGTATACTGTGCGTGATAAGATATGTAATGTTTGTAATTCATCACTACATGATATTTCATCAAGTATTTCTTTCGATCCATAATGGTTTTTCGCACTGTAGACGTATATCGCATTGAATATCGACAATACCCACTGGATGACCGTGGTAATGCACATGATCAAGCACGAATTCCAAGTTCTCGATTCGCTCTATCCTCTGGACCTGACTGCGAGGACTATTAAATCACTAGTAATGTAACCAACATTTGTACCATTGGTATTACATATTGTTTATGATTATTCATTAACATTATCCTCTTTATAGAGAATGGCTATAGCACACGTTATGCGTCAGGCAAATCTTATTACACCAGGAAAATATCCGGACGTAAGTAAGTGGCCTATCAATGAGTATGACATGCCCTAGCAAGAGGGTGGGTGAGAGTTAATAGTACATCATGCATATTCAAACTAAAACACACATATCGTATTGCCCACCGCTAATGTTTGCATATATACCAGGAACTCTTGTGGACTTTTTGTCATAGAATGCCTACAACATTGGGACGGGGACCAAATGACCCGCGATTTTACACAGGTATGATGTTATTTACGTTTGTAGACTAGCTAGTATGGTCGTGTTGCAACTTCGGTTCATGTAACCTTTATGTCGATTTTTGTAGGCCAGCGTTGATGCTAGGAGAAGACGTTTCGTCGCCAAGTTGATTATGTCACCTTTGAACTCGATGGAGTTTGTGAAGAACAAAATTCATGAAATCGCAAAGAAAAGGTGCGCCTGAAGAAATTATGCGGCATGCAAGATTCAAGTTTTCGTGGTTTGGATTTAGTCAGGAGGAAGGTTTCGACGGCACGATTATCTTAGGGTTTCTATCATTTTATGTGATAAACAGGGCATCTCGAATATTGTGACACATACATGTGTATATGTCTGTCAGACAATTCGCTCGTACAAGACAGTTCGGTCGTACCAATAAATTGTTTGCTTCACTTATCAATTGTTCTCACTTAATATTTTTCTCGTTCTCCACATTTTTATAATGTTACTTTCACATTAATAGTATTTGCATTCTATTTTTCTCTTCAAGTGATCTCCTAAGTTTCTGCCGGGGTTTCTGATCCACGGGCACCTATGGGACCGACGGACCGGGTCCCTTTTGGTTCGGCGGGGGGCGGAGGTTGCGCAAAGAGCAGATCAAGGCGAAGCAAGCGGGCGGTTGGTCGTGCGAGGAGTAAACCGAGGCGAAGCACGCGAGCGATTTACCCAGGTTCGGGCCGCAAGGATGCGTAAAACCCTACTCCTGCTTTGTGGATTGGTATTGATTTCTAGCTCGAGGGCGAGCGTGAGTGTGTGGAATTGCTGAACCTCGCGAGAGCTCTCGAGGTGGCCGACCCCCTCTACATTGCACACGGGCCTCCTTTTATACTCAAGGGGTTACCGACATAGAGCAACGGGGGCCAAGGGCAAAAATGGAAAGGGTGCCGTGGGTAGGCATAGCTAGGTGCTGTAGTAGGCACAGCTAGCTGCTACAGTGTTATCATACCTAACCCTGACGGCAGGGGACAAGGGCATTAAATGCCCGTCTGTGTCGCCTAGACGGCATTGAAAGGGACCGCTAGGGACGCCACCATCTTGCCACGATGGTTGTCTTGTCAGCGCCTGCGTGCCACCGCACGCCCCTTGCTACACAGCCTCCCGCCATGTGCGATCGGGAGGGGCCCCGGAGCGACACGTGGGTGGATGTGCTGGAGCGCGGGCGTGGAGTGGGGGCTTGCCGTGGCAAGCGCCTTGCCGCGGCCGTCGACTTGTCGCTTCCGGGAGCTTGTCGCTCATCGGGCCTTGTCGGGGCGCGTAGCGCGCCGCGGCAAGTTCCTTGGAATGCCTCGGACGGCCTTCCCGGCAAGCGCCTCTTGCCGGGGTCTTGGGACACTTCTGATGGCCTTCCCGGCAAGCTCCTCTTGCCGGGGTCTTGTCTCGAGTACTTTGTTCTTGAATGGTCTTCAGAGGGACCACAAGGAATCTTGGCGGTGACCTGGAAGCCTTGCCGCGGGACGCTGCGACTGCCCGTGCACAAGTTCGGGGTACAAGGGTACCCCTACTCTAGTACACCGACAGGAGCCCCCGGGCCTGGGCCAGACACGGTGCCGAGCGCTGTTGGGCCAGGCCCAAAACAGTGCACGGGCACACGCGGCCTAGGTCGCGCCGCACCTTCCTCCGCTTCCCCCGCGCCCTCCCCCCGAACGGCACGCGTTGAATGTGGCGTCGTGGGGGAGGTCGTGGGGGTTCCTTCTCTCAAAATGCGGAACGTCCGCCCCCTTCCCCCCTTTAAGAGCAGGGGAAGCGGGGGCAGTTGGTCCATTCGCCCGTTGCCGTTCCCAATCTCGGAAATCGCTGCCGCCCTCTCGCCTCCCCAAAGCAGAGAGAGAGCAGCGCTCCGCCCTCCGCCGCCGCCAGCACCACCAACGCCGTCGACCCCCTCCACTGCTCCCGCCATGGCTCCAAAAGCCGACAGGGGGAAGACCGTGAAGACGACCGAGGCGCATCGGCTCGCGGCGCTGCGGAAGACGCGGGCTGTTTTCCCCCCCAGGCTCAGCGCGATGGAGCTGAAGGCGGACTATTCTCTGTTTTGGTCGGCGGAGACGCGCGCGCATCCGCGCACAAGAGTTCTCCCCGCCGCCGGGGGCATCGACAAGGAGCTGGCGCAGCTGGGGGTGGAGGACTTCGGGTACTCCTCCGACGAGAACCTCCAACCTAGCGCCAAGCTCACTATGTTCTTCCAAGGCGTGGCGACGGCACTCCAGCGGCTCCGAGATGAGATCCCGAAGCGGCTGGCCGACGAGTCGCGCGAGATCTGTGCGGGAGCCCTTTAGAAGGTGTTGATGAAGGTTGCCTTCCGCAATCCAGGCCTCCGCCTCCACAACGTCCTCAGATCCTTGCCGCCTGATATCGATCAGGAAGAGCTCAAGGCCCTTGTCGCACCCATTGTGGACAAGGTGAGCGGGATCAAGAGGGTCGAGGGCGACCGCGTCGACTAGGTCGCCGGCTTCCTTCTTTCCTTGTCGCTGCTAGCTATGTTATAGAAAACATTTATTAGAGCTGCGACAAGCTATTTTGTAATATAATTTTCTTCTGGATAGCCATTGTAATGTTATTCCCTTTACTTGACTCCTCCCTTTGTATGTTTTTGCCCTACATTTTTAGGGAACTTGCCGGTGCAGGCATCCGGTCCGCGAGCGCTGAGCACGGAACTGGCGGTGCCGCTACCGACAAGAAACCTTGTCGCAGCCAGCTGCAGCTCACTTAAGTTGCTGAGCGGGGCTCGAAGCAAAGTAAGGGCGCGGCTAGTGTAGCAACTAGCCGCAGCTAACTTACATTGTTGAGCAGGCTCAAAACGATGCAAGGGCGCGGCTAGTGTAGCAACTAGCCGCGTCTCACCTAATGTTGTTGAGCGAGCTCGAAACAACGCAAGTGCGCAGCCAGCTACGAGTCGGCTCCTCCGCGCACAGGCTTCCCATACAAAGTGCAGTCGTTCAAGGGAGATAACTTGGAATTTAAAAGATTTGGCTGCTCAAACTTTGGCAACTTAGCTTTCTGTCGTTTGCTTCTCGGCAAGACGAAATTCTTGAACGACGCCTGGTCCATACCCTTCTCTTCTCCCCTTTCCCCCCGGCAAACTTGTGGGCGAGGGATCCTTTCTTTCCTTGGAAGAAGGAAGAAAAGAAAGAAGAGAAAATAAAGATAGCGAGCCTAGCAGCTCGTCAACGCTTGCCGTGGTGTTGGTGCTGCACAAATGTCAGATCATATATGCCAGAAATTAGAAAGCATAAAATCGACAAAATGTGCGGAGCACGCGGGTTCTACTGCGCACGGGATCTGCGCCCGGCCTCGTACAAAGGATTACATGCAACAGCGGCAAGACTTTGTACAAGAGGTGGTTGCCGGAACGGGTTCCGGCAACCGCGCCTTACGGGTAAAACTCACGAAGATGCTCGATGCTCCAGGAGTTGCTCACTGGGATGCCATCTTCGGTCTCAGGGCAGCCGGCGCCGGGCCCAGTGACTCGTTTCACCCGGTAAGGGCCTTCCCATTCCAGCGTCAACTTTGTATGTTTTTACCCCACGCTTTTAGGGAACTTGCCGGCGCATGCATCCAGACCGCGAGCGCTGAGCACGGAACTGGCAGTGCCGCTACCGGCAAGAAACCTTGTCGCAGCCAGCTGCAGCTCACTTAAGTTGCTGAGCGGGGCTCGAAGCAAAGTAAGGGCGCGGCTAGTGTAGCAACTAGCCACAGCTAACTTACGTTGTTGAGCAGGCTCGAAACAATGCAAGGGCGCGGCTAGTGTAGCAACCAGCCGCAGCTCACCTAATGTTGTTGAGCGAGCTCGAAACAACGCAAGTGCGCAGCCAGATACGAGTCGGCTCCTCCGCGCACAGGCTTTTCATACAAGGTGAGCCAATTCAGGGGAGACAACTCAAAAATTTGAGATCTGGTTGCTCAGGCTTTGGCAACTTATCTGTTCTGGGTGTGTTGACGTGCATGGTGACCTTGGGCGCTCCGAGATCCACCAGCTCGATCTTGATCCAGCGAGCGCATGGTACCGTGAGTACCATGATGCTGCCGGTCCCGCGCCTCCTGAGATGGCCGCGGTGCATGCACGGACGCCGAGGTCTTGGAGTGCGCCCGGTCGTTGTGGGAGCCGGCCACGCCACCGATGGGCAGCGCAGCCTTGCCCTGGGACCTGGCAGCACCAAGAGTTCCCTCGTCGATGCGTGCCCTTCCGCCGGCGCCTGCCCCACCGCTCGTTTGCTCCGGCGGTGGGTGGCTCGGCGCGGACGGAGCAGCTGCCTCCGAAACTTTCTTCTTCGGCGGCATGTTGATGAAGATGGTGAAGATCGATGAAGAAGATGAAGATCTAGCCCGCAAGAACGCCGGATCTGATTCACACAACTTCGACGCCCCCTACCTGGCGCGCCGGAGATGCCGGGGTTTCTGATCCACGGGCACCTATGGGACTGGCGGACCGGGTCCCTTTTGGTTCGGCGGGGGGTGGAGGTTGCGCAAAGAGCAGATCGAGGTGAAGCAAGCGGGCGATTGGTCGTGCGAGGAGTAAACCGAGGCGAAGCACACGAGCGATTTACCCAGGTTCGGGCCGCAAGGATGCGTAAAACCCTACTCCTGCTTTGTGGATTGGTATTGATTTCTAGCTCGAGGGCGAGCGTGAGTGTGTGGAATTGCTGAACCTCGCGAGAGCTCTCGAGGTGGCCGACCCCCTCTACGTTGCACACGGGCCTCCTTTTATACTCAAGGGGTTACCGACATAGAGCAACGGGGGCCAAGGGCAAAAATGGAAAGGGTGCCGTGGGTAGGCACAGCTAGGTGCTGTAGTAGGCACAGCTAGCTGCTACAGTGTTATCATACCTAACCCTGACGGTAGGGGACAAGGGCATTAAATGCCCGTCTGTGTCGCCTAGACGGCACTGAAAGGGACCGCTAGGGACGCCACCGTCTTGCCACGATGGTTGTCTTGTCAGCGCCTGCGTACCACCGCACGCCCCTAGCTGCACAGCCTCCCGCCACGTGCGCTCGGGAGGGGCCCCGGAGCGACACGTGGGTGGATGTGCTGGAGCGCGGGCGTGGAGTGGGGGCTTGCCGCGGCAAGCGCCTTGCCGCGGCCGTCGACTTGTCGCTTCCGGGAGCTTGTCGCTCACCGGGCCTTGTCGGGGCGCGTAGCGCGCCGCGGCAAGTTCCTTGGAATGCCTCGGACGGCCTTCCCGGCAAGCGCCTCTTGCCGGGGTCTTGGGACACTTCTGATGGCCTTCCCGGCAAGCTCCTCTTGCCGGGGTCTTGTCTCGAGTACTTTGTTCTTGAATGGTCTTCAGAGGGACCACAAGGAATCTTGGCGGTGACCTGGCAGGCCTTGCCGCGGGACGCTGCGACTGCCCGTGCACAAGTTCGGGGTACAAGGGTACCCCTACTCTAGTACACCGACAGTTTCATATTAAAATTTTCACATTTTATACTTATTTTAAAACTCTATCAAACTTAGCGTTGTGCAGGAGCTATCTGCATGTCATCATCATGCACAATCGGCTGGTAATTCCCCCTCGTCACATGTCATCATCAGGCCATCATGATCTATATTTGGTAAGTGATGCACATTTGGCATGTTCTATATTTGGCAGACAATGCACATTTGGCATGTTATATATTTGGTAAGTGATGCACATGGGCACGATGATACGTCTCCAACGTATTTATAATTTTTGATTGCTCCATACTATTATATTATCTATTTTGGATGTTAATGGGCTTTATTTTACACTTTTATATCATTGTTGGGACTAACCTACTAACCGGAGGCCCAGCCCAAATTGTTGTTTTTTTGCCTATTTTAGGGTTTTGAAGAAAAGAAATATCAAACGGAGTCCAAACGGAATGAAACCTTCGGGAACGTGATTTTCTCAACAAACATGATCCAGGAGACTTGGAGTGTGCGTCAAGAAACGATCAAGGAGGGCACGAGGTAGGGGGGCGCGCCTACCCCAGGGCGCGCCCTCCAACCTCGTGGGCTCCTCATTGCTCCACCAATGTACTTCTTCCTCCAATATAAGTCCATGTACCCCCCCCCCAAACATCCAGAGCACCACGAAAACCTAATTCCACCGCCGCAACCTTCTGTACCCGAGAGATCCCATCTTGGGGCCTTTTTTGGAGCTCTGCCAGAGGGGGTATTGGTCACGGAGAGCCTCTACATCAACTCCATGGCTTCTCCGGTGATGTGTGAGTAGTTTATTTCAGACCTATGACGCCATAGTTATTACCTAGATGGCTCCTTCTCTCGATTTGGATCTCAATACAAAGTTCTCCTCGATCTTCTTGGAGATCTATTCGATGTAATCTTCTTTTGCGGTGTGTTTGTCGAGATCCGATGAATTGTGGGTTTATGATCCAGTTTATCTATGAACAATATTTGATTCTCCTCTGAATTATTTTATGTATGATTGGTTTATCTTTGCAAGTCTCTTCGAATTATCAGTTTGGTTTGGCCTACTAGATTGATCTTTCTTGCAACGGGAGAAGTGCTTAGCTTTGGGTTCAACTTGCGGTGTCCTTTCCTAGTGACAGCAGGGGCAGCAAGGCACGTATTGTATTGTTGCCATCGAGGACAAAAAGATGGGGTTTATATCATATTGCATGAGTTTATCCCTCTACATCATGTCATCTTCCTTAAAGCATTACTCTGTTCTTATGAACTTAATACTCTAGATGCATGCTGGATAGCGGTCGATGTGTGGAGTAATAGTAGTAGATGCAGAATCATTTCGGTCTACTTGTCGCGGACATCATGCCTATATGCCTGATCATACCTAGATATTCTCATAACTATGCTCAATTCTATCAATTGCTCGACAGTAATTCGTTTACCCACCGTAATACTTATGCTCTTGAGAGAAGCCACTAGTGAAACCTATGGCCCCCGGGCCTATCTTCCATCATATTAATCTTCCAATACTTAGTTATTTATTTTTCCTTTTATTTTACTTTGCATCTTTATCATAAAAATACCAAAAATATTATCTTATAATATCTATCAGATCTCACTTTCGCAAGTGACTGTGAAGGGCTTGAGAACCCCTTTATCGCATTGGTTGCGAGGTTCTTATTTGTTTGTGTAGGTGCGTGGGACTTGAGTGTGATCTCCTACTGGATTGATACCTTGGTTCTCAAAAACTGAGGGAAATACTTATGCTACATTGCTTCATCACCCTTTCCTCTTCAAGGGAAAACCAACGCAGTGCTCAAGAGGTAGCAAGAAGGATTTCTAGCACCGTTGCCGGGGAGATTCGCGCTAAGTCAAGTCAAGATTTGACTCCCGACAACGAGCCATTTCTGGCGCCGTTGCCTGGGAGATTCACGCCAAGTCAAGTCAAGACATACCAACTACCCATCACAAACTCTTATCCCTCGCATTGCATTTCTTGCCATTTGCCTCTCGTTTTCCTCTCCCCCACATCACCCTTGTCGTTTTATTCGCCCGCTTTTCCTCTCGCCCTCTTTTTTCCTGTTCCCTTTCTCCTTTTTCTATTTGCCTTTTTGCTTGTTTCTTGTTTGCTTGTGTGTTGGATTGCTTGCTTGTCACGATGGCTCAAGATAATACTAAATTGTGTGACTTTACCAATACCAACAACAATGATTTTCTTAGCACTCTGATTGCTCCTCTTACCGATGCTGAATTTTGTGAAATTAATGTTGCTTGGTTGAATTTTGTGAAATTTTGACATGAAAGATCAATTCGCCAGCCTTCCTAGTGAAGATGATGCTACCCATCTAAATAGCTTTGTTGATTTGTGTGATATGCAAACGAAGAAAGATGTGGACAATTATATTGTTAAATTGAAGTTATTTCCTTTTTCCCTTAGAGATCGTGCTAAAGCATGGTTTTCATCTTTGCCTAAAAATAGTATTGATTCATGGAATAAGTGCAAAGATGCTTTTATCTCTATGTATTTTCCTCCCGCTAAAATCATCTATCTTAGAAACGATATTATGAATTTTAAGAAACTTGATCATGAACATGTTGCACAAGCTTGGAAGAGGATGAAATTAATGATACGTAATTGCCCTACACATGGTTTGAATCTTTGGATGATTATACAAAAATTTTATGCCGGATTGAATTTTGCTTCTAGAAA
This sequence comes from Triticum urartu, assembly GCF_003073215.2. Lineage (NCBI taxonomy): Eukaryota > Viridiplantae > Streptophyta > Magnoliopsida > Poales > Poaceae > Triticum > Triticum urartu. The sequence goes on from NC_053024.1 coordinate 45,285,990, forward strand.
TCTTTTAGATTCGGCCACGGGAGGCACTTTTATGGAAATCACTTTAGGAGAAGCTACTAAACTTCTTGATAATATTATGGTTAATTATTCTCAATGGCACACCAAAAGATCTACTAATAAAAAAGTGCAGGCGATAGAAGAAATTAATGTTTTGAGTGGAAAGATGGATGAACTTATGAAATTTTTTGCTAATAAGAGTGCGCCTACTGATCCTAATGATATGCCTTTGTCTACTTTGATTGAGAATAATAATGAATCTATGGATGTGAATTCTGTTGGTAGGAACAATTTTGGTAATAACGCGTATAGAGGTAATTTTAATCGTAGGTTGTTTCCTAGTAATCCCTCTAATAATTATGGTAATTCCTACAACAACTCTTATAGAAATTATAATAAGATACCCTCTGATTTTGCATCTAATATTCAAGAATTTATTAGTTCGCAAAAGAATTTCAATGCTTTGATTGAAGAAAAATTGCTTAAGATTGATGAATTGTAACGTTGATAGAATTTCTCTTGATGTTGATTCTTTGAAACTTAGATCTATTCCACCTAAGCATGATATCAATGAGTCTCTCCAAGTCATGAGAATTTCCATTGATGAGTGCAAAGAAAGAACCGCCACTAGTGCAGACCCGGGTAATAGCACCGGTTCGTAAGGCCCTTTAGTGCCGGTTCCATAACCGGCACTGAAGTGTGGGCACTAAAGCCCCCCCCCTTAGTATCGGTTCAGCACGAACCAGTGCTAAAGGGCAACCACGTGGCACGAGCCAGCTCCGGGGGCCGGGAGCCCTTTAGTACCGGTTGGTAACACCAACCGGTACTAAAATGTTTGGGGGGGGGGGTTTGGTTTTATGATTTCTTTTTCATTTAATTTTGTGTTTTCCATTTTAATTCTTTTTCGTTTGCTGGTATTTTACGATACTACACATTGTACAATTTCTCACAAACCACCATATTAATTCACACATGTATAGCTATATACAATTTCTCCTACATATGCATGTTGCCTTCGGAGCCAGTGGCATTAGCCTAATTGGTGCCTTCGGAGCACGATGACAATTGGAAGTGGTTCATGACCTGGTCGATGGGGGCGGTAGCGGGTAATAGTATTCTCCCTTCGGATTTATGACCTGGTCGAGCAAAAATCCCGCTATTTCCTCTTGAAGTGCTCCTACGCGCTCCGTTTCTAGGAGCTTGCCCTGCACCTCTGTGAACTGTTAAGAAGGAGATCAATATGCATGTGTACTAGTTGTGTGACTAGATATCGATAATGGTGTAAAAATTGTGAATAGTGTTCTGACAAGCGTACGCATTCCTGTCTTTGAGATCTGCTCCTTTCGGACGCCATCATGCGAATGTTCTCGCAAACGCAGAATGCACATAGATCAGTCCCCTGCGCCTGCTTCAGGGCCTTTATTACGAGAATGGAATTTAATTTGATCAGATAATAATTAATCAAGCATGATAATTAAAGAGATGGCAGCTAGCTAGCTAGTACTACTTAATTACTTACCTTGGGTCGAAACCATTTCAGCTGTCGTTTCCATTCGCCCTCTGTGACGCTGATGAACCTTGCCCAAGCCCTGCCCGCCGACAAATAAAATGAATAAAGGGGTTATTAAATTGTAACGCCCGGGTAATTAAGCTACAGTGAACCTCTGCTAATGATGCCACGTCACCTCGTTTATAGTTGCTAATCTCGAGTTAGTTCAAAACCGATCCAAATTCAAATTCAAAAATAGGCAAACAATAAAAGTTTTCAAATATTAAAACTAAAATGTTCGGAGTGAACCAAATATTGCATAGATAATTATTGGGGAAAAACCACACATTTATAAAATTTTTAAATACTATGAGCTGAATAAAACAGTAGTAAAAATGATTATTTGAATAACTTTTATGATTAATAAAATGTCAAACTAAGTTATTTGGGGTCTAGACTATGGACTAAGTCAAAATACTGAATTCGATACTAAGTGTATATTTTACTAAATTAAAATGCAACTAAAATAAAGAAATTAAGATATAATAAAGAAAACAGAAAACAAGACAAAAAAAGAAAAGAAAAGGAGAACCCCCCCCCCTTGCCTCCCTGGGCTTCGGCCCAGCAGGCCACAAGCCCCCCCCACCACTGGGCCCCTTGGCCCAGTCGGCTCAGCCGACCACGCCGGCCCACCCCGCACCTCCCCAGGCCTATTAGGCCACCCCACCCCCTAACCCTAATCCCCCCCCACGCCGCCACTCCCTCTTCTCCCCTTCCCGATCCGATCTGGATCGGGGACGAGCCCGCTCCCCCCACCTCGCGACGCCACCGCCCCGGATCTCCGTCGCCGTTGCCTTCTCGCCCCCCTCTCCTCGCGCGACCCTCCCCCCCCACCTGAAGCCGGCGCCACCCGTCTCCGACCCCGTCACCCTCGCTCGCCGCGACGACCGCACGCGGGCGCCTCGGAGCTCGCCGACCCCGCCCCACACCAAGACGCCACCCCGCCGGCCTGCTTCCCCTCCGCCGCGACGTCCTCGACTTCCGCCTCCTCGAGCCGCTGCCACTCCCCTACACCGTACGGTGAGGCCCCGGCCTCTCCCTCTCTCCCCGTTCCCGCCGCTCGCGCATCCAGCGCCCCGCTGCCAACCCGGGGCCGCGGCCACCTTCCCCGCGCCGCGCCTGGGCCGCGCGCCTCACCGCTTCCCCTCCCCGCGCTCGCCCGCACGCACAGCCGCGCGCCCGCGGCCGCGCCGCTGCCCGCTAGCTCTGCTGCCGCGTCGCACCCATGGCCACGCCTCGCGCGCGCCTTGCCCTGCACCCGTGGCCCTCCGCCTTGCCTCGCCCCCGCTCGCTGGCGCGCACCACCGCCTGCTGCCATGGCTGCTACTTGCCGCTGCTGGCCCCCCCTCTCCCCGCCAGCTCCACCCTGCCGCTTTTCCCCGCTGACCACCGTCGATGTGACCCCGCGCCGCCTCTCGCCCCGGCGTCCGCCGCTCCGGCCGCCTGACCAGCGCCGTGGCCCCCGGCGCCCCGCAGCGCTCTGTCGGGTTCGGCCATGCCCAGGCGCATGCGCCCGTGACCGCACGCCCGCTAAGGCCCCCACTGGCCCTATGACAAGTGGGGCTGAGCCCCAGAATTTAATAAAAAAAAGGGAAAAATAAATAACTAATTAATTAATTAATTAAGGAATTAATTAAGTTAATTAATTATAATTAGATTAACCCTAATCACTAATTAACCTAATTAACTGTTAGTTAATTAAAACAGAGTATGACGATCGGGACCCACACGTCAGTTGACTGCTGACGCGGTCGAGCTCGGATGGAAAAACTTTGTACATGAAAGTTGCTCAGAACGACCAGACGAATTCGTATACGCAGCCCGTTTATCTGCCACGCATCCCTAGCATAGCGAACACACAACTTTCCCCCTCCGGTTCGCCTGTCCAAAAAAGCAAAACACTGGGAATACTTTCCCGGATGTCATCCCCCTTCACCGGTATCACCTACTACCGCGTTAGGGCACCTCTAACGTCGTTACTTGTCATGTCATGCATCACTATGCATATGCTTGCTTATATATTTATTGTTTCTCCCCCCTCTTCTCTCGATAGACACCGAGGCCGACGCCGCTGCTACCCAGTACGACTACGGAGTTGACGATCCCTCTCTCTTGCCAGAGCAACCAGGCAAGCCCCCCCTTTGATCACCAGATATCGCCTACTCTTCTCTATACTGCTTGCATTAGAGTAGTGTAGCATGTTACTGTTTCCCGTTAATCCTATCCTGATGCATAGCCTGTCCTTGCTACTACTGTTGTTACCTTTACCTGCAATCCTAATGCTTAGTATAGGATGCTAGTTTATCATCAGTGGCCCTACATCCTTGTCCGTCTGCCATGCTATACTATCGGACCGTGATCACTCGGGAGTTGATCACGGGTATATACTATACTTTATACATGATACATGTGGTGACTAAAGACGGGTCGGCTTGAGGAGCACCCGCGAGTGGATCTTTGAGGCGGAGCGACAGGGCAGGTTCCGACCACCTAGGAGAGAGGTGGGCCTGGCCCTGGTCGACGTTCGCGGATACTTAACACGCTTAACGAGATCTGGGTATATGATCTGAGTCTGGCCTTTTGGTCTATACGCACTAACCATCTACGCGGGAGTAGTTATGGGTATCCCGGCGTCGTGGTATCAGTCGAAGCCTTCGTGACGTCAGCGACTGAGTGGCGCGCGCCGGATTGGACTGGAAGGCCACTAGGCTAGGTCTGCTTTCGGCCGCGTTCGCAACGTGCAGGTGTGCTAAGGGCGATGGGCCAAGACCCCTGGGCGCTTAGGTTTAGACCGGCGTGCTGACCTCTCTGTTGGTCTAGGTGGGGCTGCGACGTGTTGATCTTCCGAGGCCGGGCATGACCCAGGAAAGTGTGTCCGGCCAAATGGGATCGAGCGTGTTGGGGTATGTGGTGCACCCCTGCAGGGAAGTTAATCTATTCGAATAGCCGTGATCTTCGGTAACAGGACGACTTGGAGTTGTACCTTGACCTTATGACAACTAGAACCGGATACTTCATAAAAGACACCCTTCCAAGTGCCAGATAAAACCGGTGGTCGCTCTCTCACAGGGCGACGAGGGGAGGATCATCGGTTAGGGTTATGCTATGCGATGATACTTGGAGGACTTCAGTCTACTCTCTTCTACATGCTGCAAGACGGAGGCTGCCAGAAGCGTAGTCTTTGAAAGGACTAGCTATCCCCCTCTTATTCCGGCTTTCTGCAGTCTAGCCCACATATATTAGCCTTATTCCAGTTGATACCAATGCATACATATGTAGTGTAGCTCCTTGCTTGCGAGTACTTTGGATGAGTACTCACGGGTGCTTTCTCCCCCTTTTCCCCCCTTTCCTTTCTTCCTGGTTGTCGCAACCAGATGTTGGAGCCCAGGAGCCAGACGCCACCGTCGACGACGACTCCTACTACACCGGAGGTGCCTACTACTACGTGATGCCCGCTGACGACGACCAGGAGTAGTTAGGAGGATCCCAGGCAGGAGGCCTACGCCTCTTTCGATCTGTATCCCAGTTTGTGCTAGCCTTCTTAAGGCAAACTTGTTTAACTTATGTCTGTACTCAGATATTGTTGCTTCCGCTGACTCGTCTATGATCGAGCTCTTGTATTCGAGCCCTCGAGGCCCCTGGCTTGTAATATGATGCTTGTATGACTTACTTTATTTGTAGAGTTGTGTTGTGATATCTTCCCGTGAGTCCCTTATCTTGATCGTACACGTTTGCGTGTATGATTAGTGTACGGTCAAATCGGGGGCGTCACAATAGTTCATATCATGAAATGACGAACTAAATAGGCCGAGATATATAGTTAATAATGATTGAAATTACCTGTTGACTATCCCAAACAAGATGTTATAGTCACTATTTGCTTTGAGTAGTGAGTCTAGTATTTGAACTCTTCCGGCGTCAACTTTAATGATACACAAGATCCAGTGAAATCTGCATGCACACACGTTCGCATGTCTTAATTAAGCGGGCATATGTAAGCAAAAACATGTAGCTAGCTAGTAGGCAAAAACAGGGAATTTGTAGTACCTGAAAGTGTGACTCACTGGAAGTTGTAAGGAAGTAGTATATCTTCATTGTATTTGAGGCGGTTCAAGAACTCTAGCATGCTGTCCTCTACCTGCTTTTCATGATGCTTGTTTATTTTCCATGTGTATTCATTAACGGTGTTTGGGTCAATGAACCCAATGCCATAGCGTCCGCCTTTTCTCATTTCATACATCTTCATCCTGCATAATACCACAGAAAATAATATAGTGAGGATAATTACAGGTAATGATTGATCAAAAGGATCACTACAGCTAGCTTGAGACTTAAATTACAAAAAGAAATCACTTACAGACAATAGCAACTGACGATAGATTTGTCGAGTGCGTCTTGATTGTATAACTGAAACAGTTCAGAATACTCAACGGTCACAGGTTTCTGATGGTAGTAATGATCCTTCTTGACTTGCACCATGAGGGACTCTCGATCGGATCTCTTGGTAATGCCCATGTACCATTAATGCAATTCATACATTCTCGTTGGGAGCTTCTTGACCTCTTCTGGCTTGACCAAAGGTTGGCCCCGGGCATATTTCTGTTTTATTTCCTCCTCTGTAAGCACAGGCATGTCCTCGATCTCGAGGAGTTGTCCAACAGTGATGTTGAGAGTTTCAGCCTGCATTATATGCTCCTGGGTTATTACCACATCGCCCACCTCGGGAACGTAAACTGTTTGCCCACAATAATATTGGGCGCGCGTACTGTCACGTGTTGTTGGCGGCACAACAAGCGGGGGGATCGATTGCGCCGCCTGTTCTCCCAGCTGGGCAACGGTTTTCCCGCATTTTTTGACAGCTCCTTGTTGTTTGCTCGAGCTTGAGCTCGCCTCCTTCAGTAGACGTTGTCGATGTAACTTCCTGATATGGCGCTCATATTCTGTGTCAACAGGCTTAGGAGCTGGTGGTTGAGCCATACGAATGAAGTGGTCAACTACTTCCACAGGCACTTTCTCCCTTGGCAGCGGTGGCGGTTTTGGTCCAAAATGGGCGTCGACTTCTGCCCGCACTATGGCATTGGTTTTCTCCTCGGTCCTGTCGTAAGCCCTCTCAGGAAGAGGAGTAGTGAGGTTTGGACCATATTTATATCGCTTGCCTCCACCTGTACTTCCTGTACTATGACCTCGACTCGTACCGCTACGCACCATAGCTGCGGGGTGTCTCTTCTACGATTGCTGAGGTGGCGGAGACGGCTGACGGGGCTGAGTTGGATGAGGAGGAGTGGCCTGAAGCTTTGCCAGATTGGAGGAGGAGTGGACGTCTGACACTGTGTCGGACTTGGAGGAGGAGTGGCCTGACACTTTGCCGGACTTGGAGGAGGAGGAGTGGCCTCACGCGTTGGTGGACTTGGAGGAGCGGGAGTCTGCTGACTCGGTGGCGGACTTCGATGAGGAGTAGGGTGACGCGGTGTCGGTGGCCTTCGAAAGATGATGCAATCCTTTCTCCATAAGATGATACGATGTTTGGCATCTCCGAGTGTGTGCTCCTCGTCACCTCCAGGAATGTCAAGCTCTAGCCCCGAATATTGGTCCACAACCTCATCAACCACGACACGAGCATAGCCTGCTGGAATCGGGTTGCAATGGAAGGTTGCATCGGGTGAATTTTTATGAGCAACGCCGTCCGCCACCTTCAAGGATATGTTCTTAATTTTGAAGTGTAGCTCGCAGTTAGTGTTCTCCGCGATGTCATCCATGGGGTATCTATCCAGCATTGCGTCAAACAGGGTGGAACCCACGCTGCTTCTCGGCATGGATGGGGCGGTGGTATCAAATGCTAGATCATCCGCTAGCTGCTGCAGCTGCTGAGACCCCCTTTGCTGGCTAAGTGAGTCGATCTGCTCCTGCTGCCGCTGGAATTTGACTACCAAGTCCGCGTGCGCTGATTCTAGGCCTTGAAGGCGTTCATAGTCCAGCTTCCTCTTCTCCTCCTCCATCTTCCTCTGCTTCTCCTCCGCAATCTTCCTTCTCGCACGGGTTCTGTAGTCGGCGTTCCAGTCCGAAAACCCCTCATACCACGGAATAGCGCCCTTGCCTCATGTTCTTCCCGGGTGTTCGGGATTTCCCAGGTGACGCGTAAGCTCGTCGTTCTCTCTGTGGGCTGGAACACCCCCGTTCGAGCCTCTTCTATTGCAACAAGTATATTATCGTCGGCTCCGTTCAGACATGCCTTCGTCGAAACTTTGCCTGTCTTCGGGTCCAACTCCCCCCCATGCGCATAGAACCAAGTCCTGCACCTGGGGGGCCAGCTCTTAGTAACCGGAGTGACACCTACATCCTCCATCTCTTTGTCAGACTTATCCCACTTAGGCATTGCCACCGCGTAGCCACCTGGCCCCAGCTTATGGAACTTATCCTTTTTTTCGGAATTCTTCTTGCTTATTCTCGACCGTTCCTTAGCTAATTCTGAATCCTTGAATTTCACGAAATCGTCCTAATGAGCACTTTGATTCTCTAGTGTTCCCTCGAATACTGGAGTCTTCCTTCCTCCCTTGACGTACTTGTCCCATTCACGATTCTTGTGGTTCTTGAATGCAACTGCCATCTTCCTAAGAGCAGTGTCCTTGACTTTCTGCACATCTGCTTCTGTGAAATGATCTGGTAGGGTGAAATGTTCCATGAGAGTATCCCAAAACAGACTTTTTTGTCTGTCGTCGAAAAAAGTAAGATCTGGACGTGGCTTTGCTGGCTCTCTCCATTCTTGAAGGGAGATCGGGAGTTGGTCCTTCACAAGAACTCCGCACTGACGAACCAACTTTTCCGCAATCTTCTTAGGCGCTAATGGTTCGCCATTAGGTTTGATTGCCTCGATATTATACTTAACGCCCTCCTTCAACTTTTTGTTCGGGCCTCATTTCGTCCTGTTGCCTGAAGATTTGCTCGATCCGGATGGCTGAAAGAAGAAAGATCGATTCGTTAATATATCTTCAACTCATTTAAAACATGTGATGATCACCAGATGCCTGCTTATATAAATATATATACCTCATCAATTCGGTCATTGTCATAATCGTAGTTCATGACTTCATCAATTCGGTCGTCGCGATCGAATATCATATCACCCTCTCCGGTGTTGTTTAGAAATTCGGAGCCGTCATAATCTTCTTCATTCTGATCATCATCTGGCCCGCGTATTATATCGAACATGGTCTGTTCTCCCTCTCTGTCGGTATTGTCCGCCATAGCTTTTATTTAACTATGCCAAAAGAAATATTAAACAATTTAGTATTCAAATTACATTGTCTCGAATAATAGATATAATCTCGAATACATCGCCTCGAATACTAGATATAATCTCGAATACATCGTCTCGAATAATAGATATAATCTCGAATACATCGTCTCGAATAATATATAATATTGAATAGTACATCACTGGCTAGGTAGCTAATTAAAGATCGAATACTACAGAAGAATCTAGGACACTCGCGGTTCCTGCGGCGCGGGCGGTGGACACCCAAAGAGAAGGAACCCTCACAGGATCATAGCTGAAGTGAGATCCCTGAAGAAACTGCCAGGTATTGGAGAACCTGCCGCCCTCTAACGCAACCATGTAGCGATGGACGTGCTCGTCCTCCTCCCTGACACGGCGACGTACCACCTCCGGCGGGGCCGGCTCCCTCCGCACCGAAACTGGCCCACGCGAACGCCACCAAACGAGATCAGGGTCGACGACAGGACCCGGGGCCGGGTTCCTATCAAGCGGGTCGACGGCGAGGATGCGGGCCGGGCATCGTCGAGAACAAATACTAGCTATATGCCCACAAAAAGTAACATTTTTTTAATGATTAGATTTTGATAACTAAAATTTCTAACATTTCTGTATAACACTAATTATGCTATGATTGCATATGTCAAAATTCTATATGCTATTTCATACTAATTAAGCATCTAACACTAAAAACAGAAAACACAACTTTTATACATCCATTAAAAAACTAAAAAACAACATTATATAAAAAATCTCCATACTAATTAAACACTAATTATATCCATCTAACATGCATTCATACATATATACTAGTGAAAAAATAATAATCTAAAAAATCTAAACTAATTAAACATACAAAATACGTATATACTAATATTTACATGCATTAATTCATACATATGTACGTGTGTGTGTGTGTTCATCATGCTTGTGTGTGTGTGTGGGCTTGGGGAGGGGCGGCGCCCATGGTGGCCGCCGGGGGCGAGGGAGAGGGGTTAGAGGGGGAGAGCTCACAGCGGGGCGACGGCGACGGCGAGGCAACGGCCGGGGGCGGCGACGGGCCGGGGCGTGACGCGGGGGCGGCGACGGAGATGAGGGCGGCGACGGGGACGGGGGCGGCGACGGCGACGGCGTCGATCGATCGGGGCGCGCGGGCGGTGCTTCAATGGGGAAACAGAGGAAGAAACAGAGGGAGAATGAAATTTTCGTAAGTGTTGTATATATAGAAGGCACCTTTAGTACCGGTTGGAGCCACCAACCGGTACTAAAGGCCTGTTTTGGCCAGGCCAAGCGGCGGGAACCGCACCCCCTTTAGTACCGGTTGGTGGCTCCAACCGGTACTAAAGGCCCCCCTTTAGTACCGGTTGGTGCCACGAACCGGTACTAAAGGGGGTGCGCTGGCACAGGTGCGGTGCGCAAGTTTAGTCCCACCTCACTAGCCGTGGGGCGACCGCACTGGTTTATAAACCCCCGTGCGGTAGCTCTCTCGAGCTCCTCTCCAAAGCAGGCCTACTGGGCCTACATGTTCTGTGCTGCCCTGTTGGCCTACTAGGCCTTTGCGGGCCTGCGTCCTGGCCCAACAACAGGTTGGGTTTCTAGTCGTATGCAGGCCGCTCTGGCCTAGTAGGCGGGCTTTTTTATTTTTTTTGCTTTATTTATTTTTGAGTTGTTTTTTTGTGTATTTAGAGTTTCTTTGTGAATATTTTTGCTTTAGGTACAAAAAGTTACAAACTTTCTGTTAGTGCCCGTAGTTTTCAAATTTGAATAGTTTAAATTTTGAATTATTTGAAATTAGTGTGAATCACTAGTTTGTGAATAACTTAACTTTCAAAATCAGTAAAGGCATGAAAGAATTTGTTTGCACATAAAATTTCTTCGCGTTTCAAATGCCAAAACACATAATTAACTACCCTAACTATTACAGAGATTCCCTTCTGGGTGTGAAACACAGAAGAAAGTGATGATAGTGAAGCCGATCACATCCCAGATCTTTGGGTGTGAAACTTTTTCTTCGCGTGTGTCCCTTTGCGCCGTAACCATGGAAAATCTTCATCATTTAACGGGATGCTCGGGTCAATATTCACTGTGAATGGAGCAATTTCATCAAACTTTTCATAATCTTCTGACTTGTTTGTCTTGTCATCCACTCCCATGATGTTTCTCTTCCTAGAAAGAACTATGTGCCGCTTTGGCTCATCGTACGATGCATTCGCTTCCTTATCTTTTCTTTTTCTTGGCTTGGTAGACATGTCCTTCACATAGGAAACCTGTGCCACATCATTGGCTCGGACGAATGGTTCGTCTGCATACGCAAGATTGTTGAGATCCACTGTTGTCATTCCGTACTGCGGGTCTTCCGTTACCCCGCCTCGTGTCATATTGACCCATTTGCACCGAAACAAAGGGACCTTCAAACCACGTCGATAGTCAAGTTCCCATATGTCCTGTATATAACCATAATATGTTTCCTTTCCCGTCTTGGTTTCTGCATCAAAGCGGACACCACTGTTTTGGTTGGTGCTCTTCTTATCTTGGGCGATCGTGTAAAATGTATTACCATTTATCTCGTACCCTTTGAAAGTCATTATATTCGAAGATGGTAACTGGGACAGGAAGTACAGGTCATCTTCAATAGAGGTGTCATGCATGGTACGTGTCTGCAACCAGCTGGCGAAACTCCTGGTTTGTTCATGTGTAATCCAGTCATCAGACCGCTCCGGGTGTTTGGAGCATAGCAAATTCTTGTGTTCATCCATATACGGAGCCACCAAGGCGGAATTCTGTAGAACTATGTAGTGTGCTTCAGTGAGAGAATGTCTGTCCATACATATTATTTGTTCCCCTCCTAGCGTGCCTTTTCCATCCAGTCTGCCCTTATGCCGCGATTCAGGAACACCAATCAGCTTAAGGTCAGGAATAAAGTCAATACAAAACTTAATGACCTCCTCATTTTGACGGCCCTTGGAGATGCTTCCTTCTGGCCTAGCACGGTTATGAACATATTTCTTTAAGACTCCCATGAACCTCTCAAAGGGGAACATATTGTGTAGAAATACAGGACCCAAAATGTTAATCTCTTCGCATAGGTGAACTAGGCCGTGCGTCATGATGTTGAAGAAGGATGGTGGGAACACCAACTCGAAACTGACAAGACATTGCACCAAATCATTCTCTAACCTTGGTATGATTTCTGGATCGACTACCTTCTGAGAGATTGCATTGAGAAATGCACATAGCTTCACAATGGATAATCGAACGTTTTCCGGTAGAAGCCCCCTCAATGCAACCAGAAGCTGTTGTGTCATAATCACGTGGCAGTCATGAGACTTCAGGTTCTGGAACTTTTTCTCTGCCATGTTTAATATTCCCTTTATATTCGACGAGAAGCCAGACGGTACCTTAATACTGAGCAGGCATTCAAAGAAGATTTCCTTATCTTCTTTGGTAAGAGCGTAGCTTGCATGACCCTGATGTATGCCGTCTTTTCCGTGCATACGTTGCTGGTCCTCTCGTGCCTCAGGTGTATCTTTTGTCTTCCCATACACGCCAAAGAAGCCAAGCAGGGTCACACAAAGATTCTTCGTCACGTGCATCACGTCGATTGCGGAGCGGACCTCTAGGTCTTTCCAATAGGGCAGGTCCCAAAATATAGATTTTTTCTTCCACATGGGTGCACGTTTGTCAGCGTCATTCGGAACAGGTTGTCCACCAGGACCCTTTCCAAAGACCACCTTCAAATCCTTGACCATATCATGTACATCAGCACCAGTACGGTGGCGAGGCTTCGTCCGGTGATCCGCCTCACCTTTGAAATGCTTGCCTTTCTTTCTTACGGGATGCCTGCTCGGAAGAAATCGACAATGTCCCAGGTACACATTCTTCTTACAATTAGCCAAATATATACTATCGGTATCGTCCAAACAGTGCGTGCATGCGCGGTATCCCTTGTTTGTCTGTCATGAAAGGTTACTGAGAGCAGGCCAATCATTGATGGTCACGAACAGCAACGCCTTTAGGTCAAATTCTTCCACCATGTGCTCATCCCACGCACGTACACCTGTTCCATTCCACAGTTGTAAGAGTTCTTCAACTAATGGCCTTAGGTACACATCAATGTCGTTGCCGGGTTTCTTAGGGCCTTGGATGAGCACTGGCATCATAATGAACTTCCGCTTCATGCATAACCAAGGAGGAAGGTTATACAAACAAAGAGTCACAGGCCAGGTGCTATGGTTGCTGCTCTGCTCCCCAAACGGATTAATCCCATCTGCGCTTAGACCAAACCATACGCTCCTTGTGTCATCTGCAAACTCCTTCCCGTACTTTCTTTCGATTTTTCTCCACTGTGACCCGTCAGCGGGTACTCTCAACTTTCCGTCTTTCTTACGTCTTCTCTGTGCCATCGCATCGCCTTGGCATGCTCTTTGTTTTGGAACAAACATTTCAACCGTGGTATTATAGGAGCATACCACATCACCTTGGCAGGAATCTTCTTCCTGGGGCGCTCGCCCTCGACATCACTAGGGTCATCATGGCTGATCTTATAGCGCAATGCACCACATACCGGGCAAGCGTTCAAATCCTCGTACTCACCGCGGTAGAGGATGCAATCATTAGGGCATGCATGTATCTTCTGCACCTCTAACCCTAGAGGGCAGACAGCCTTCTTTGCTTCGTACGTACTCTCGGGCAATTCGTTGTCCTTTGGAAGCATATCCTTTATCATTACCAGCAACTTTCCAAATCCCTTGTCAGATACACCATTCTCTGCCTTCCATTGCAGCAATTCTAGTGTGGTGCCCAGCTTTTTCTTGTCACCTACGCAATTCGGGTACAACAATTTTTGTGATCCTCTAACATGCGCTGCAACTTCTTCTTCTCCAAATCACTTGCGCAGTTTCTCTTTGCATCGGCAATGGCCCGACCTAGATCTTCAGCTTCTTCCCGCATTGCAGGCTCAGCTTCTTCCCGCATTACCGGCTCAGCTTCTTCTCCCATTGTTGTATCATCATATTCAAGGGACCCATGGCCAGGATAGCTGTCATCGTCCTCTTATTCTTCATTGTCTTCCATCATAACCCCTCTTTCTCCGTGCTTGGTCCAAACATTATAGTGGGGCATGAAACCGGACTTAAATAGGTGGACGTGAATGGTTCTTGACATAGATAAATTGTGACCATTCTTACAGCCAGCACATGGACAAGGCATAAAACCATCCGCCCGCTTGTTTGCCTCAGCCGCAAGCAGAAAAGTATGCACGCCCTCAATGAACTGGGGAGAGCATCGGTCATCGTACATCCATTACCGCTCATCTTCATTACACAACACCGAATAGATCAAATTAATACTTGTTCATACATAAAGTTCATACAACACTTAAATGCAACAAACAAATAACTCTCTAGCTAAAGCATTTAAATGCAACAACAAATGCAATCAAGATCACATCTAAGGTAACAATGGATCCAACAGCATAATGATACCAAGCCTCACTATCGATGGCATATTTTCTAATCTTTCTAATCTTCAAGCGCATTTTCTCCATCTTGATCTTGTGATCATCGACGACATCAGCAACATGCAACTCCAATTCCATCTTCTCCCCCTCAATTCTTTTCAATTTTTCTTTCAAGTACTTGTTTTCTCTTTCAACTAAATTTAACCTCTCGACAATAGGGTCGGTTGGAATTTCCGGTTCACATACCTGCTAGAAAAATTTGCATATAAATCAAATACTAGCACATATATATATATATCCTCCCAAATTACTAAACTCACAAATTAATCACTATATAAAGCATTGCAAGAGCTAATCTAGCAATGAGAGATGAAAGGACAAATTTGCTAACCTTTGTGATCATTTGAATGGATGGGGCCCTTCAAATCTTGACAAATTTTGGGCAAAATGTGTGATGAGCTCGAGAGGAAGAGGGGAAGAACAGAGAGAGGAGAGGGGAAAGGGGAAGAACAGAGCGAGCTCGGGTGGACGAAGGGTTTATGTAGGACGACCTTTAGTACCGGTTTGTGCCAAGAACCGGTACTAAAGGGGCTGGAGGGGCCCCAGTCTGACAACATCCTGCCACCACTCTCATTAGTACCAGTTCATGGCACGAACCGGTGCTAAAGGTTCGCCACGAACCGGTACTAATGAAAGCGGCCCGGCTAGACTTTGGAACCGGCACTAATGTATACATTAGTGCCGGCTCAAATACAAACCGACACTAATGTGCTTCACGTTTGACCCTTTTTCTACTAGTGCGCTAGGATGCGTGCTAAGAAAGATTGCTTTGTGAAGGCGTGTTCGTCTATTTTTCATGATAATAAAGATGAAGATCTAAAAGTTATTGATGTGTCCCCTATTAAATCTTTGTTTTGCAATATGAATCTTGATAATGATGGGACTTAAGATGAGCCACCTGTACCTAGAAGGCGTCCCAAAAATTCGGAGTTTTTAGATCTTGATGCAAAAATTGTTAAAAGTGGGATTGAAGAGGTTAAAACTTTAAATAGCAATGAACCCACTATTTTGCATTTCAAGGAATTTAATTATGATAATTTCTCTTTTATAAATTGTATTTCCTTGTTGCAATCCGTGCTAAATTCTCCTCATGTTTATAGTCAAAATAAAGCTTTCACTAAATATATCGTTGATGCTTTGATGCAATCTTATGAAGAAAAACTTGCGTTGGAAGTTTCTATCCCTAGA